>NC_083351.1:181869575-182180668 GCF_030254825.1 Meriones unguiculatus
GCACCTAGATTTTTATCTGAAAGAATGGAGGAGAAAACAGCTTGACTAACGTTTTTATTATGAATAAAAAGTCTAATATCATACCTAGGATTTAGCTTATTGTTCATGCCTCTAAAATTAGGGTTGGAGACATAGTTTAGTTGGTAGAGTGCTTTCCTAGCATGCAGGAAGATCTGCTTTTAATCACCAACATTGTATTAAATGGGTGTGTTGGTGCAATCACAACACATGGAGATAGAGAAGGAGGATCAGAAGTTCATGGTGGTCTTGTTGCTTAGTTACTGTCAATTTGACACAAGCTAAAGTTATTTGGAAAGAGGGTACCTTAACTGAGATAATACCTCCGTGAGACTGGCATGTAGGAAGTCTACAGGACATTTTCTTGCTTAATGATTGATATGGGAGGACCCAACCAATCAGTGGTGCCCTGCTGGGCAGGTGGTCCAGGGTTGTATAGGAAAGCAGACTTAGCAATCCCTGAATATCAGGGCATTAAGCAGTACTCCTTCATGGCTACAGCTTCAGTTCCTGTCTTCAGGTTCCTGCCTTGCGTTCCTGCCCTGACTCTCCTGAGGGATGTAAACTATAAGCTGAAATAAACCCTTCCTTCCTTAAGCTGCTTTTGTTATGGTCTTATCACAGCAATAAAAAGCAAACAAATATAGTCAAAGCTCAGCTAAAAAGTGACTCTGAGGCCAGCCCAGGCTACATGAAATCCTGTCTCAAGAAAAGCAACTCCCCAAACAAAAGCATTAGATTCTGCTGGTTCAAGCTAAGGTTGAGCCCAAATTACACTAAGCATTTGGGATTTGATGGTTTGTTACTAAATGTAACCTAACTAATTCTAACTAATAACTGATTCTAACTAATACACATACATATAGCTTGTTGAATGCCTTGTCTAGGCCACAGTCTATGAGCTTATATGTCTCAGTTCAGCTTCCAACTACCTGTACAGTAATTGTCACTTGTGTTTCGTAGAGAAAGAGGGCTGTCAGCAGCACACTCAAGCTCCCAAGTGGCTGATTTCAAACTTATCACTAGGATGGTAACCAGAGATCTTCACTAAGATGACTCAGTAACTAATATCAAGACTTACTATAGTCTGTAGATGATTCATTTATAGGTTTGGGTAACTAATCCCCTTCTGTACCCACAAAGTCTCAAAGTGTCCCAGCAAGAAGTGGCCAGGGAGGCTGAATCCCCAAGAAGTAGCTAGGCTTGTGCCTATTTCCCACATATGGACCTACTGAAGGACTGTGGATGATCCTGTTGGGACCTCCTCGGAGAATGGAAGTCAGTAGTGTTGGAAGTTGACTCACTGGGTTTGCAACAGCAGCAGAAGATCTTAGCTGCCATGTTTTGGCGGTGTTGGGAAGAGGAAAAGGTATTGGGTAGCTGGCTGTACAGCCCCAGCTCCAGGAGCCCATTGTTGTGTAGGTGGTGGGTCATACTGGTTTCCTCCCCCGCCCACTTTTAAGCCTCTTGTGGCTCCCAGTGGCCTCCTGAAGCAAGTCCGCCACTCTGAGGGCCAGCGTTCTTCACCATAGAAGGGTGACAAGCCTGCACTATGGTGCTCCCCCATCAGTCAGCAGGCGGTGCTCCCCCTTCAGTCAGCAGGCAGTGGTGGGGTTATTTCTTACAGCTCCCTGGCTGAGCTCTTTGCTGAATGAGCCCAAGACTATAGCTGACGCATGTCCACCCATTCTTTGCCAGGTCTGCTGACAGAGAACTTTAGCACAGATTTTAGGAGAGTTATCTTCTGCTTTTGAAGTGCATGGGCTGGGTGGGCCTGCAGTACCTGAGACTTCACTTTTCATCAGGGAAGCAAGAACAATTTAACCCAGAGGAACGTGTCTGCCTATTCACTGCTGCTGTGATGGTGATGGTGAGTGCTCTGCCTACTGCCCACTTTTGTTCATGGGATTCATTGGTTCCAATGTAATTTCAGTTGGACCTAGATCCAAGAGATCAGGATCATGAAGCTCATTCAAGTCCTTGCCTCACTGCTAATTGCTATGTGGCTGTGGGCTAGGTCCTGTCTCTGGACTAAGGGCCATATTGGCAACAAAGGTAGTTGATGGGATCTTCTTCCCAAGGCTCTGATGATCAAAGATCGTGATTCTACCTTATTCCCAGTCTCCTCTTTTTCATGTTATGTTCAAGAGCCCTCTTTATGACCAAGCCCTGTTAAAGAAGAAGGATGACAGGTGGGTTGGTTGGTTTGGGAAAGAGGCTTGCATGAAAACACCCTTCATGACTGGACTTTATTAAGAGAGATACTTCAAGTTCGTGGGGCCCATGACTGAGCCTTGAGGAGGGAGGGCATTAGAAAGGGACAGTGCACTGTGTTGGATACTGTCTGATAGGGCTTGAAAGGGAGAGAGACCCTTTTGAAACCTGGAAAGATGCGTAACTGAGAGCCATAGCTTAAAGAGAGATAGCAGCCATGGACAATGTGATGTAGGGATGCCCAGAGGAAAAAAAACTTCCAGAGAAAAGTCTGAAAAAAGGAAAATAACTGACGATATCCTTTTAGGGGTTAGCAGGAAGGCTGCAGTATGTGGGAGTGAGGTTAATATAGCCAATATGACAAAACACATTGAGGTGTCAGGTACCAGGCAAGACTAGAAATTGGGGGATATTACACACAGCATGCCTTTTTAACTCTGTCTCAGAGACACGGTGGTGGAGGTAGGGCTATGGGGATTGAGAGTGTAGGAGTAGATAGACCTGATATCAAGCTGTGGTATGCAGCCTTTCAGAGGGACCAGAATCTTAAAGGGGCAGGCCTGTGATCTCATAGGATCCACTTTTGAAAATTTTCAACATTGTTGTTGAATGTCAATCACAGCACATTACTCTCTGGCCCCATTACTGGGTTCTGGCTTCTCACCTGCCTTCCCAGCCTCCTCCCTAACTCTCTTCTCTCCCCTGTATTACTGTGTTGGCCGCAGCTGTCTCTTGCTTATTCCAGTTGGTTTTCCTTGAATGAATCGATCACGTAACTTCTGCCCCCAACCTACTGGTAGCCTCCGTGGCGGCTGTCAGTTTGACATAATTGGGAAGACAGAACCTCAACTAAGGAACTGCTCCATCAGACTGTTGTGTGGGCATATCTGTTGGGCATGTTCTTGATTGCTAGTTGATGTAGGAAGGTTCAGTCTAGTGTGTGTGGTGCCAGCCCTGGACAGGTGGTTCTGGGTTGTGTAAGAAAGCTAGCCCAACACAAAGAGGAGGAAGCAACCCAGTAAGCATTCTCCATATTTTCTGCCTCAGTGGTTCCTGGAGAGTGCCTGCCTTGGCTTCTTCCCTTGAGGATGAGCTATAAATCCGTGAACTAAAATAAACTCTTTTTCTCTCCAAATTGTTTTTGCTTTTTGTTTTTGTTTTCTCACAGCAATAGAAAGGCAAAGAACAGCCTCCAGTACTGTGTAGAAGAGCCTGTCCTTGCTTGGGCCTTTTCTGGACAAGTACAGGCTGCCTTATATGACCTTGCCTGGCCTATTCAGCCTACTGTTCCTACTTTTGGCACTCCTGTTCCACTCCCCACAGCCTTATTGTATTCTAACCTGCCTGAACTTTAGTCATTGGTATGTGCTCAGGCTCTCTGTGAAGGTGGGGGTTCTTTGTCTCCTGTGGTGTTCTGAGTGTAGCCATATTTCATTGACATTGGTGGAATGGATGAATGAACCTCCATTTATCCTGCTCTGATCCTATGCGAAAGTAGGTGATGTCACTAGGAAGAATGCCACAGCTAACAGGACACTGTCTTATTCACCTGCCATGTTGACTGACAGTTTTGTGGATGACTTTTAGGGGTTACATTGGCCATCTGTTGGTGGGCTGCACTCTAACCCAAATCTGCTTCTCTTCTTCCACTGGGTCCCTCTCTGAGGGCAAGCCTTATTTATGTTATATCTAGAGCCAGGAATGGAGACCCTCCTGCGCCCCATTGCCCTCCTCGCTGTTAATCATTCTTCAAAGCCTTTTTATTCCAATTTGTAGACATCTTCATTTGCTACTCCATGCCTATTGTCTTCCACATGCCTGTTGCCCTTCCCATTATGGTGACTGCTTCTGATTTGTGAGCACAGCTCCCTGCCCTGCTCACTCTGGCTTATTTGTAGTCAAAAGATCTGTGTCTGTGAACTCTCTTCTGTGAATTCACAGGGGTCTCTGTTGAACTGCCTGCTTTTGCTTCACACTGTGCCCTGTAGACACTACCAGGTACTTCCTTGCTTTCTGCTCACTCCCTGCTATGCAGCACAGGACTCCCCATTGGGGTCCAGCCTGTTCTTTCAGGGTTTCCACCCCCACCCCAGCCTTTTCACCTGTAGTTCCAAGCCTCTCCGTACTAACCCACCCCAAGCTGAGGCAATTCCAAGCTATCCCAATCCACCCCAAGCTGAGGTAGCAGGTCACCCCAAGCCATTGTGATGCTCCACAAGCTCTGGTGACCCACTGTCACCCCTCCCCCCTTACGGCACCTGGGAATCTGAAAGGCCCACTGCACCCTGCAAGAGCTATGCTTAGAGGCCAATTAAATACACAGTAGCAAGTGGTCCTTGCCAGTTCTTCCTGCCTCAGCACAGTTAATCCCCTCCTTCCCTCCCAGGGGCTGAGGAGGCTGGAGACAAAATGGCAGCAACACCTCCTCGGGAGCTGTCCATGGTCACTCTTCTTGCCTCAGCCCGTGGAAACTGGACCCCTCTCCTGCCTCAGAATGCCTGCTGCGCTGCCCATGGGAGGTGGCCGTGATAAGGACACCATTTCCTGCTTTCCTGCTTCAGTCTGCTGCCTTCACAGAGAACTCTTTGTAAATTTTGGACACTTTATATACTGTATAACCTCTCAAGGCAGACCAGACCTTTGCCTGAGGAAGCTCCAGCAGCCTAGCCCCCTCCTCTATCCCCATCCTAGAGACCCCTGTAACTCACCTTCAGCCCTTCAGTAGAACTCATCCCAGATTATGCAAATTTGAAGTGAAAAGATTGGACAAAAACCCACCAACCCCTAAGCACGAAAACTGATCTAAGCCCTACGCTTCCCACAAAAACTGACCAGTCTCTGAGCAGGAAATCTGACCAATCCCTGAACAGTAAAGCTCAAGCTTCACACAGTTCAGGACCTGAAATCCTACCAATCCACGCGCTGGAAATCCCTGCTTCAGAAAGCTCTGCCCCTGAGAATCCCTACATAAAGGCTGTGTTTGCCCAGTCCCCGGTTCCCTGCTGCCTTCTCCCAGACCAGTGGCAGCCACTCCTGGACCCACCCTTCCTCTCCTGGATTTGTCCCTTCAGTAAATCTCTTTTAAGATATTTTCTGCCTGCTGTGACTCACTCATCAGAGGAAGAAGAGAAGAAAGGAGGAGGAGCAGAGCTCCAGTTCCTAGGCTCCTCAGCTCATTGAGGGTTGGGGCAATCCTCCCCTGGGGGCTGCAACATCTCTGTTGAGGAGGCTTCCTCTCAGAGCTGTGTGGTTCCTGCGCTCCTGTGCCTCAGGATACCCTTGGGACTCTGTCCCACCCCAGAGCTTGGATACCTACCTTCCCACTCTTCATATCTGTGACTCAGGTTTATGGCCCTGGGAGTTCTGAGTGGTCCGGATACCTTCCCACCCAATCAGGAAGGCAGGCCAACCAATACATGAAAAGAAATCTCTCCTGTTCTTTAGTTAGGGTATGTCTTTCTTTTTAGTGAGGCCTACTGTGTAAATGCAGGTGTAAGTCTGTGCCATTGGCCCACCTGCTCTGTTTCCTGTGAGAGGCCACCTCAAAATGGCTGCTTTTTGTCTTCATGGTTTGTTTCTTTGTGCTAGGTTGGATATCTGTCCTTCTATGATCCAAAGACATGTCACCAAGATTGAGCCAGTCAAAACACAGTACACTCAGCAGATACAGCAGGGAAGGGAATGGAGCTCAGGCTCAGTATAGCTTTGTGTTCCAAGTTGACACTATTGCTATACGTAAAGCTTAGTCAGCTGAGGCACACAGACTCAGAGCTGAGCATTTTAGCCGGTGAGGCACACTCCATGTCTTAGTTCTTTGTTTACCTGGCAGGGCATGTCTGTACCGCCTGCTGCCGCTGCTTCTCCTTCTCTGTCCTGGCCTGTCTGTGTCAGGGACATGCTCAGAGCTGGGTAGAAGACTGTCCCCATTGACTGAACTAGGCCCACCAGACACCTGGGGTTAGCTCTACCTGAAGGCCGCACATTAGCAACTTTTCTGTGCCATAATCTTCTACAGTGTGTAGTAACATGCTCACAGGTTCCAGGAAACAGAGGAAAGGCATTCTCAGGTGAAGGGCTATTCTGCCCACAACACACTTTAAACACTTGTATGAGGACATGAACGAAATAAATTCCCAACTCCAGAATCACAGAAAAGAGCACATCTGTTTAGATGGCTCAGTAGATAAAGGTAATTGCTACCAAGCCTGACCACAAGTTCAGTCCCTGACATATCATGGAAGGAGAGAACTGATTCCTGCAAATTGTACTCACCTCTGCTTGTACATTCTGGCATGACCCCTCCAAATAATCAAGTAATTAAATGTAAAAAGTAAATTAAAAGATAAATACTTCAACAATAAGGTGGAAAACCTTGGTAGCAGGAACTGAATCAAACAAATGACTTTTGTTTGTATGTCTGTAGTGTTAGGGATTAACTCCAAGTCCTTCTACATGCTGGGTAAGAGGCTTGTCACTGAGCTCCCCACTAAACCCCTTCAGCAAGCAACCTGAATTTTTACTCCTGTGTGCCCGTGCCTCCTGATGCCACCTACTGGGGAGGGCACAGTACTCCTCCTTCTGGGAAACTCCTGCTTCAAATAGAAAGCTTGACCCTGATCTAGTGGAAATACCAGATCATTTTATCCTGAGACACAGTTGAACCCTTGAGATATGTGAAATTCATGAGGATTGCATGACATCCATGGCCTTGGGTAAAAACAGCTCTGGGCCTTTTGGGACAATAGATGGGATTTAATAGGATTTCAGTATGCAATGCTTTGTTTTTTTGGTACCTGCTGGAGTTAAAGGATGCTATCCCCGTGTATAAGAAATGCTCTATGAAGGATTTAGGGAAAGAGGAAGGATGCTTGCTCTCAGATCATTCAGGGGGGAAAAAAAGGTAAAAAAATAAAGTGAACAAGGGAAATATGTAAAACATTTGGTGAATCTGAGGTAGTTTTTCTTTTCCCATTTTCCCTCTTTTTTTCCTAATGAGACAATTTTTTCTATAAGTTTGAAATTATTTCAAAAGCTACTCACAAAGTTGAGTTTTCTTGTAGGTTATTTAGAAGTGACAGTATAAGAACTGATATTTATAAGGTATGGGGAGGGGCAAAGAGGAGGGACACATCCTCTGATTTGAACAAGGACTTTAATTGCAGGCAGCCCCCCTCCCTGGCTGTGTCAGGAGCTGGAGTTACTTGTGCTGGTGGCACAGGGATGGCTCAGACCTCTTCCCTCCTTGTGGTGGAGTTTCGGAATCAGTCGTCATGACTCCTGTCCACTTCCTTCTTCATCCTCATGGGCACGCTCCAGCAGCTGCGCGGCTCAAAGCATGTGTGATGCTGCCTCTAGTACCCTCAGGGTCTCCCCATGAGGCACGGCTGGAAATTCCAGTGCTCCTGGTAGTAGCGGTTTAGATTCTTTTTAGGGTATCCAGTTTGTATATTGTACGCAGTCAGCTCTGAAAGAAGGAAAGAATACTGTTGGGTGAAGGAAGGCCTTTGAGCTGGCCTTAGATGGACTGCTGTGGTCATACCCCTCTTGGATGGGTTTCCAGATTCTGTGAGTTCCCTGGGAGCCAAAGCACACCACAGCTTAGCAGGCCTGGTATTGTTCTGCATGGTGCCACTGGCAGCAGAACGTCTTGCAAATCACAAGACATAAGAAACAGGAAACATGGGCTCATCCTGGCTTAGTCACAGTTGGTGCTTTTTGGTAGGCTGCTGCAATGTCCCTTTCCCAGTGTGGATCTCTGCCTACTTGGGTGTGAGTGGGCCAGAGGGGCCCTCAGCTTCTCACCCCTGATTTAAATAGAACAGGTACACTCTTGTAGGAGAATTTACCCCTCGGTGGGCTCCTGTTGGCTTGACTGAGAGGTGGGTTCTTCAGTGAGAAGGTGTGGGTGATCCTTATCTATCAATGGCTCCTGGGGGATAGGAGTCTGTGTGAGGCCACCTGGGCACAGGATGAATTTTTCTCAATGTGGCTGCCTTTCTTCACTGTTTGTGCCCCCATTCTAGGTTGGACATTTGTTCGTCTGTGACCCAAAGGCATGTTACCCCAACTGAGCTATGCTAGCCCACTAGCATTTTTAGATAGTTGTCATTTGACATGCACTTGATTGGCTTTGGGGGGGGCATCAGAGAGCAAAACCACTGTGAACCTGCCACTCTGGAACCAACATGCCACTCTAGAGCTCATTGCGTAGCCTCCAAAGTAGAGATTAAGGAGAGTCACACAAAATGCACAGTCGAGACCACACCATGGTGCCCAAAGAGCGTGTGTGTGTGTGTGTGTGTGTGTGTGTGTGTGTGTGGAAGGTCCTTTCCTCCCAGACCCGCTCCCCTTCTAACACAATGCCAACTTGAAAATGAATGGCTGGACTCAGACCCTGTAGTCTTCATAGTGTCCTCTGGCGTGTGAGCACAGCTAACTCACATACCCATAAGGTCTGACCTTCAGTACAGGGCCCCCACTTCCCAGAAGCCAGTGTTAGGACCTCACTTTGGAACTCACCTTCAAATTCACTGCTGCTGGTGGAGTATTTCTTTTCTTGACCAATGATGGACTGTTTTTTAGTGTGCTTGAGATCTTCACTGCCTAACTCACTCTTCTGAGTCTGCTGACCTGACAACGAGAATGCCACAGGGTGGAGGGTCATGTGGGAAGCCTCAGCCAGTCAGAGAAGTGAGGACATTGAGCCATCGAGGAAGCCACACGTAGGGGAGTGGCAGATATT
The DNA here is from genome assembly GCF_030254825.1 of Meriones unguiculatus. Lineage (NCBI taxonomy): Eukaryota > Metazoa > Chordata > Mammalia > Rodentia > Muridae > Meriones > Meriones unguiculatus. The sequence continues at coordinate 181,878,550 of NC_083351.1, forward strand.
ACGGCATGGGGAAAATCAGAATCTGTTCGTCTTTTGAGCAGGTGCTGAACTTAAAAATACGTTGTTTTTTTTTTTTAAGCATCAACTTTTCTATTTTTAAATGCAATGCATATCCACTACAAAAAAGAAAGATGCTCCCAACTCCTCCCAGATACTGCTTTTCTCGAAGCATATTTTAACATAGCTTATCAGATTGTGTGTCCTACGTATATAGTTCATTTTCTTCACATATATTATTACCATCTCCCCCATGTCACTATATTAAAAAGTGGCAGTTCTGCAGTATTCCCCTTTATAGGTAATTCAAGATTTATTTAACCAGTGGGCTATTGTTCTATGTATATAGTTTTTTTTCCTTCTAATTTTACAACTGTAAAGACAGTAAAAACTTCAGGGACAGGCTAAGCTCTCTGGAGCAGGTGTGAGAGCTTTGTCACGGGCTGTGTAACTCGAGTGGGTTGCCTTTGCTCATACCTGCAACATGGTACCCTGGGTTTGGAAAACTGCAGTGCCCCCTTTATAGCTGCAGTGCAGACTACAAATGCTTGTCTCAAGTGCACAGTGGCATGATGGGAGATTCACCTAGAATTGAACAGTGCTGCACACATACTCACAAGTCAGAGACTGAACATTATCATTATAACCTTGGGAAAGGGAGTTCGTATTTTTAAGGTTTTGTTCATTTTATGTGACACTATTTTAAGAAACACTTTACAAGATCTCATGGGTTCCTGCATGTTCCCACCTTACCTTTGTCCAGTCTCATCTGTCAGTAGGACTGTGACAGACTGCCACCAGCACTCCATCCTATCATGTCCCTGTGAGTATCAGTTTTGCCTACTCTTGATGATAATGCTTTATTTTGGTCTCTGAAATTGCTGGTTTTAATCCCTGTCTTTTCTGTCCTAGGTCATCAAGAAGGCTGTGATACAAACTGGAGGCTGGAATACCTTCTCTTTTTCCCTCTCCTTCCCTGATACAGAACCAAGAGGTGGTGGTGGTAGGGTCCTCATATTTCAGAGGATGAACATGAGAAGGAATGGTGATGTGTCCTGGACTTGAGTGAGGAAGAAATGCACACTCATGTTGTAAGCCAGCAGCATTTCAAGGCTTACAGATGTGCGCCCACTCACACTTTTGCTTTTATTGTGGTGCTATGATTGGACCTAGGGTTTCAGGCATGCAAAGCAAGTCCTCCTTCCAACTGAGCTCCAGCTCCAGCCCTTCAATCTCATTCCAAGAAGCTCTCAGGTGAAGCCATTGCTGCAAGACCACACTCCATACTTTAACTAGCAAGCTTGAGCTACCTTGTCTATTGAGTTTGGTTGCTAGCTACCTAACCTTTATCTCATTTAGCTTGCAAAAAGTTTTTTTTCACTCAAAAGATGAAGGACATATTTACAAAACTGCTCTTGAACCTATGGCTAGGGAACATCATGAGAGAGGGGATGAAGAGATTGTAAGAGCCAGAGAGGGTCAGAGAATTGATTTATGCAATTGTGTCTCCTAGTAATGTCAAAAGCTGCACCCATAAAAACCTCTCCAACATGACCACCAAAACATGGAAGACACCAAAGACATGTCCAAGTGGATGGAAGAAAGCCCACAGACTCAACCCTTCAGATTCAACCACACACTCAACTCAAAGAACTACAGGCAACTAAGGGATGCTGATAACTAGAAAAATGATCTTCCTCAGAGGAGAGCCAATTACTTATACTATACCAAATGGTCAGCCCTGAAAACGTACATAGAAGTAACATAATATAGACTGAGCAGGTTGTACTTTTGTATTTACGAATCTGTATGTATTTACTTATATGCACATAACAATTAATGATAAAGGGACCATGAATATGAAAAATAGCAAGGAGGACTACATGGAGGGCTTGGAGGGACAGAAAAGGAAGGTGAAAAATGATAATCCCAAAAAATAGAAGTGAAAAAATGAAGGGAGTCTAGGGTCATCTCGGGATGAGGGTGATAAATGCGTTGAGGCTTAGGGAGGCCAGGCAGGTGTTCTTGTCTGATACCTACTGTAGATTTGTGGCTGGCTCTCCTGAGTTTGACTAGGAACGTGGGAGCTCTCAACGACGGGTTCCTCACAGTCCCAACAGCATAAAGAGAAGATCTTTGAGGCCAGGTTTTGCTGGGTTGCTGTAGGAGACAAAAGAATGGGGACTATGGATTCTTGGATCTGAATTTCACGTATTTGTCAGAAATTATCTGTGACTGTGGTCAGGAAGTTGATGTTGGTTCTTTCTGTCTAAGTTGCTACTGCTGCTGTTGGTTTGTGTGTGCATACACATGTGTTCATGTAGAGCCCAGAGGGCAACATTCGATATCTTGGTCAACCACTTATCTATCTATCTATCTATCTATCTATCTATCTATCTATCTATCTGTCAACCACATATTTTTTTTTGAGATAGGGTCTCTCAGTGGACCTGAAACTTGCCAGTTTGGACAGAATGGCTAGTTAACAACTTCCAAGTATCTTTCTGTCTTTGCATTCCCAGTGTTGGGATTTCAGGTGTTCCTGCCATGCCTGAATTTTTATGCGAATGCTGGGGTCTAGACTCAGATCTTTATGCTTGCATGGCAAGTACTTTACTGACTTGAACCATTGCCTCACCCAGGAGCCCTGTCTTAATGACATTTTTCATGTTCTGTAGAAAATTTCCTTACCCATAGAGAGAAAATGAAGGCTTTACTCTGCCAGCTTTGTTTGCAGTGGAATCACTGGTGTTGAATCTGAGGTCAATTCACCAGACAAGGCTGTTTCCTGGATGAATAGAAGACCACAGCTGAGAAGTGCTAGTCCTTCATCTCTGTCTACACTCCAGCAAGGACCTACTGCAGCAGAATCCTAGCTGTTGCAGAAGGAGACCACTGGTGATCAGGTTTCAGACAGCTCTGCGGTCTACCTCATTTCTAGGTACCTATTGTTTTTTTTTTTTTTTTTTTAAACTTCTTGAGCCTCATTCTTACTGTATAGAGAGCAAGAATGGTGGTTCCTACTTTACAGAAGCAGAGTGTTAAATATATGCAAGGTGACTCCAAGGCAGTAGCTTTGCATTAAGTGCTGAAATACTGCTCATTTCATTTCTCTGTATTCCCCTCCATTGCTCATTGCCTCTAAGTTATCCCAATTCCTTGCTCCCACAGGAACATGTCAAGGAAATGTATAGTCATGTAGGTTTAATTCCTGGCATGGACATTTGCCATGTGGCTTTGGTTACCTCCTCTCCCCTCAATGGTAAAAGGAAGTTAAGCTTGGTGATCCCTCAACAGGCCTTTCTTGTGCCAATGGTATAAGAGTTTAAAGTCTTGTTTTAGTCCCAAACTCCTTTTATATATCAGACTTTTTAGACCTCTAGATATGTGCTGTTCTTGATCTGTGCCAAAACTTTTTTTTAGGGAATTGTGACCATAGTATTGATTAGGTGTCGGTTATCATACCCAATTCACCATATGAGATACCCCTCCTCACTGGCCCTTGCGTCTTTTTGACTGCTGTATTGGTCACTGCTACCAACATCACTTGTATGAGTTATTTCAATAGTCTCCTAATTGGTTACCCTGTTTCTTTTACTATTAATGATTAATTAAAAACTTAGGATTCTCATGTTAATCTTATATAACACTTCTATTCAATATCTCCAGTGGTAGAAAGAAAAAGACATAATATATAAAGAAATATAGTGTTAGAGGAAGCAATGGCAATCTTGAAATAGTAGGCATTCTAGTTCTAAAAACCAGCAGTTGGAGCCTGAGAGATGACTCAGTGAGTAAAGGACACTCGCCTCCAAGACTGACAGTCTGATTTCAATCCCCAGAGCCCACATGGAAGAAGAGAGCCAACCTCCACAAGCTGTCCTCTGCTCTCCACATGTATGACATGCCACACAGTGTTTGTTCCTGTGTGTGTGTGTACACACATATACACAAGTGTATATATATATATATATATATATATATATATATATATATACACACATACAGGACACACACACCCAAAAGTAGCACCTGAAAGAAAAATGTAGAGAGTATGATTAACAACAAACATAACAGTAAAGATATAATGAATCTCAAGGGATAAAAAGGACAATAGAAGTTACACAAGAGGAAGTAGAGAATGAAAAGAGTTTTGAAAGAGTGAGGAAAACAGTAGTAAGTGAACTGGGAGACGCTGTGCAGGTGAAATGTTCAGGAGGGAGGGAGGTGAGGCAAGGGAAGCATTTGAAGCATGAATGACAGATTTCCTCTCCCCCAAGTTTGATGAAGAACACTGACTAAGTACTCTGAGTACACCAAACATAAAATGTAAAGTTACTTCTCAGCACACTAAAGTAAAAAAGCTAAAATTTAAAGGAAAAAAAAAAACCCTTCAAAACCAATCAAAATAATAATACAGAAGATACGATTGCATATAAGGGAGAAAACAAGAATGACAGCTGATTTTGCATCAGAAACAGTGTAAACTGGAAGACAATGGAGTAACATCTTGAAATGCTGAAATAAAAGTTTCAAGACATTGCTGGAAATATGTCAGTACTTATGGTGCGATAACAACATTTGCAAATAAGGTAAGAATTTGTGCTCAGAAGATTAAGACAAAAAAATTTCTAAAAGTTTGCAGGAACTTTGGGTTGGAAATACATACCTAAAGAAAAGGATGAGCAGGAAATAACACCAAAAAAGACTGGTGTGGGAGCTTTATGTAAAAGCTTCCTCCACCTCCTTAATTTCCTAACAAGTCTAATGTTTCTCAGAAGAAAACCCAAAGTTCTTACCTGGCATCATATTTCCCTCCCTCTCCATACTCAAATAGCTCTCTGCCTTCAGTTCTGGCAATTTCATTATTTATTTATTTATTTAATCAATTCTGTGTAAAGTATACTGGCTGTGTTGTTGATTAAAACCTCACCAACCTTGTATTCCCTCTCAAGTTTTTGTTTGAATGTTACCTTTTCTAGTTACACTTCCATTATCCACCAGAGTGAAGACTTGTATCTTTCACCTCTAATCCTTCTCCCACTTTTCTGGCATTTTCTGTCTCATAGTCAGTTATTGTGTTTGCAGTTTGCTTTCCTTTGATGGGTCACATCCCAGGAATGATGGGCTTGGTTCACTGAGCATTTCTTAGTGTTAGCACACAGTAGTGTGGACAGTCAGTAAATGATGGTTGAGTGAGTGAACCGGCATCAGTTCCTCTTGGTCTTTGGTGTTGTGAACTCTAGAGTTCGTAAATTGGGTGATAATTTTTGCTCTGGGAGCATCATAACTTATGGGACAACCTGTTTTGTACCAGGCTGTGTCCTCACTGACGTGTGCATCTTAAGTGTGCTCTGGCTACTGGTGGGAACTTTTTCCCCTCCCTATCTACTGCGGATCAAATTCGTTGTATGTCCATACTCCCCATTTTGCATGACAGTACTGTGATTCACTTAGACGCCAGAGTCACATGCTTGTCAGCCTCCTACAATCCCTCGTCAGTCTATGGGCTTTGCTTTCCCAGTAACTTCTCAGTCTGTCACCATCGATAGTCATTTCCCTTCACCAAAGTCACAGTCACCATCTCTCCCTACCTGGACCAATGCTTGGCCTTTCTTCATCGCCTGTTCCCCCTACTTCAAGCTGGAGTTACATGGCCAGAGTGCAACTACATTATCATCGTGTGGTAAGATCTTCAGAGCCACTGATCCTGTAAATGTTTTATTTCCTTTGATGATGGGATGAGATGAGAACTGTAACCACACTTTACTAAAACTCTGGCTGAGTCCAGAGTATTTCTATCTAAATGTATCTAGGCCTAGGCCTGGCAGCTTCTAGCCTCCATATACTCTAATCTTTTGCAAGCCCTGAACCTTAAAGGCTTCAGCTTTCAGCCTCTAGCTTGCTAACTTAGGCCTAGAATGTGTTCAGCCTCTGGACTTACTGCTGAATAAACTCATCCTTTCCTGTTCTTTCTGAACTCTGGCTGGCTGGTTCATCTCAGCTGTTCTGTCTCAAAAATCCTCTCCATGATGACTGAGTTGAACTGACTTCTCTTGGCTTCTTACTGAATTGGTCGTCTTGGGAAAACTGCTTCTGAATTCCATGAATTGCATGGCACTGACCTGCCTGCACCAAACTCAACGGAATTGTACTGAACTGTGCTGATTGTGTGAACTCCCCTGTGTTCCTGTGCTGTACTCCTGTCTAACTCTCCCTGTGCTGCTCTTAAGTAGTGTTATCTTCCCTGTCTATTCTCATGAGAGCTGGGCGTTTCCTATTGCTGACTCATTCTGTCAAATTTTTCTCTGATTTGTCACTGTGTCTGTCCCTCAATTAAACATCATTATTTGGAATTAAAGGTGTGCACTAAAGGTGTGTTTCTATTCCAGCCAGAGGCATTAAAGGAATAGACTGAGGTCTTGTTTGTGTTCCAGCTGGAGCACACCGATCTAGGTCTCTGGATGTGATCTCTTCCCAAAGTTGCCATGTTGTTGGATTAAAAATCCTCTACAGATCCGCTTCCTTCTGTGATTCTACTGTTAGTTTCTTCAGACTGAGTGTCTCTGATTTTTTTTTTTCTCACCACACTGTCACAAGTAGAGATGCTGGATGAGCAGTTCCCTATTCATACTTCTGCTTAAGGATCCTATCACACACAGTTTCCTGAAACCAAAGAAGGCTTCATCTCATGCCTTTATGCATCAAATGTTGGCACTCAGCCTGAGAGTTATAGGAAGCTGCCTCTTACAAGCAGGATGAGCTTTCATAGCACTGCCATGTCTATTTCATCCCACCTGCTATGTCTCTCATGGCACAGTCTGTTACTGTATGGCGATTACGTAACTCATGCTCATTGCTACATAACTACATCTTGAAAACACTGTGTTGTAATTGTTTAGTTGTCAACTATGTAGATAGTAACCCATGAGTGCTTTTCTATTTAGTACATACTTTTTGAGAACCTACTATGGGCCAGGTACTGTTTGTTGCTGGATATTCAGCAATGAACAAAGTAAAGATGGACAGATGTTCTACTCACACGAAGCCAGTGGTGTCAGATTCTTTACCCCACATCATTATTGACTCTGTCCTTAGTACCCATCCTGGTACTTTGAAAATTATTTGAACAAACACGGACTTTATCTCTCTTCTCCCTTCTGATCTTTAACTTTTACACATAAGTGATTCTTCATGGTGAGGTACAACAGCAGGATAGACACATGGGTCTCTCTGGTGTAGGAACCTTGGACCAGGAGGCATGGTGATGAGTTTAACTCACTTTCAATAATCTTTTTGTGTCAGGTGCCTGATGAAGTTTTGTTTGTTTGTTTTCAAGATCTGTTTCCTGGTGTACTTCACTAAGCTTTCTTCTATGGATTTATTTTTCAGGATCTGTAGCAATAGAAATGCATATAAGACGGCTTGATTATGTGTTCAGGAGATCCATCATTTAGCAAACACCCTTGCCATTCACCTGTCTGATCTTCTAATTGTTTCATTTTCACTTTCCTTCACTTCTCCAGGCACTTGTCTCATCCCTATTGCTTTGTTCCAGGTTGTCTTGCCCATGTGACCTGTAAAAGACCCTCTGTCCAAGGAAAGAGTGGACACCAAGGTCTGACCAGCCTCTGCCACAAGTTAGCCTGGAGAGTCCTTGGTTGAATGTCTGCCAGCTTGGTGGCCTTGGTTACTTAAAGGAAACTGTTAACACTGGTTGGGCTCTCTGAAACCTGGATAAGCACACACTCTGCCTTCTCAAATCATGAAACAAAAGTCTCTTTACTTACCTTGTGCTCTGGAGTGACTTGCAGATCATAGTTCATGTGGTCTCTTCCAGATACTACTTGTTTAAGTTATTTAAGACACTGCACAGGTACATTATTCTTTTAAACTGATTATAGTGTGGTCTTTCCTAGTTTGTCACAGTTCCTGTACATTATACTTGTCACCTATTCCTGAAACATGATTCCTTCTTACTATTCATACTCTCACTATGTATTTTCAAGTTTTCTTAATAAATGTCAAAATTTCACCAAATCATGTAGAATTATCAAGGCTATTATGATGAACTTGTTTTTTGTTTTTGTTTTGTTGTTGTTATTGAGACAAGCTCTGCATAGCCCTGACTGGCTTGGAACTTGCTATGTAGACCAGGCTTGACTTTGAACTCATAGGAATTCTCCTGGCTTGGCCTCCTGAATACTGGCACTAAATCCATATACCAATACTCCTGGCCTATTATGAACTTTGGATGTTAAGAACAATGGATTTCAAGAGGGACACTAAATTGAGAGAAGACTCAGAGTACTGATCCCTCCACTCAGGCTTGCTTGACCGGTATGCTCTGGTGAGGAAAACAAAGGAGAACAAAAGAGAATGAAAGCTCACACTCCCACTTAAACCTTCTGAAACCTACTTTCTTTGTCTCTTTCTCTCCCCACCCAACTTTTCCCTCACACCCACTCTTACTTCTTTTATAGCTCCCATGGCTGCCTACTCGCTTCAGGACCCTTCTTGCTATAAGTAGCTCAACTTTAACAACAATAATCCCTAAAACTACTATGCCAGATGATGGATCCAGTGATGGGGATTTAAACCACAGGTTAGAGTTGGCAGAGTGCAAATATTTAGACTCGTCTCAAATTTCAGAGCAGCAGAAAGTGACTGCATCTAATTTAGTCTTCTCTTACGCACTCGCTTCCCTGGATTATATCTGTGTTGATGTGTTTATGTAATACTTGACCATCAACAATGGGGAACAGTATTTAAAAGCAGGGTGGGAAATACAAGGATAGCTAAATAAATAATTTTAGTATAACTAAAAAACAAAATAGAGTTGAGACACTCCTTTGAAAGCCTTTCTTGAGGACTAAGACCCCGAGACACAATGGAATGAAAATGAGTCAATAATGCCAAGCACTTTCTAGGAATATTCTGAGGTAACCAAGAGGTTTGTTTTGTTATAGAAAAGGTCCTGACCTAAAGTAGGGTGTGGTGGTTTAAATAGGAATGGCCCCATAGGCTCATAGATTTGAATGTTTGGCACCAGGGAGTGGTACTATTAGGAGGTGTGGCCTTGTTGGAATAGGTATGGTATTGTTTGAGAAAGTATGTCACTGGGGCTGGGCTTTGAGGCTTCAGATGCTCAAGCTAGGCCCAGTGTGTGTCTTTTCCTGCTGCCTGCAGATCCTGATGTAGTGCTCTCAGCTACCCCTCAATCACCTTCTGCACATGTGCTCCTGTCTCCCTGTGTGCTGCCATGCCGTGCTTTCCACCACGAAGCCCCAATTAAATGCTTTCTTTTATAAAAGTTGCTATGCTCACTATGTTTGATCATAGCTGTAGAACACCGACTAAGACATAGGGGATGCAGGAAAAAGCAAATCAGATTGAGAAGCGTCATCATAGAGATGCTGCTTTCCACAAGCCCTAAGATGTTACCTAGAAATGATGCTACGGCCTTTCTAATACAATTAAAACACCCTGTTCTTTAAGAGTCTGTTGGTAAAGGAACTCAGTGAAAGTGAAAGTCCATTGGAAGAGGCAGTGATCTGTGTCATGAAGTGCTAGCTTTCCGTCTAGCAGTGGTCCTTTGAAGAGATTGTGAGACAGTGCTTTTCTACTCTGCTCCAGGTTAATAGTCTCGTGTAATATGGAGAGGTAGTAGAAATGCTTGCTTGTGGACAAGGCTTGCTCTTAGGATGGGCACCAGTCTTTTCAATGGCATCAGGGATTAATCGTTCTTTGTAAAAAAAACGTAGGTGATCATAAGTGCCTGACTCCTTGGTACCTTTGGTGGACTGTGTCTTCTTACACAGTCTGAAGGACTAGAGTCCTTGGCCGTTTTCTCTCACTGTAACTGACATAGTCACAGCTGACAGCCTGATGTATAACTGGGCAACCTAAAAGCTTGGCAGTTATGGGTTATATTCTAGAATTCCTTTTTATTCTATTTTGGCCAACTGGGGTGCCCATAGCATTGCCAACAATTCATGCTGTATCTTCACAGGTGTAGATCTCAGCTTAGCGAGTAGGCAGCCTGGCCTTTGAGAGTAGATGGCTGTGTCTAGATGCCTGAACAGTCACAGGCGGTTCCGTGAAGTCTCCCTGCATGACCCAGGAGGCTTCGTTGTCCTCTTCTTCCTCTTCTCTTTCTCCTCCTCCACTTCCTTTCTCTTCCTTCTATTGTCTCTTTCTCCTCCTTTTTGGAATTTTTTTGAGACAGAGGTTCTCTGTGTAGCTTTGGCTGTCTAGCCCTCCCTCTGTAGACCAGGTTGACCTCCAGTCCAGAGATTCTGATGCCTCTACCTCCAGAGTGTTGGGATTAAAGGTCTGTGTACCAGTACCACCACCACCTGGCTTGCCTCAGCTTCTGTACAGGTTGCTGTCTGTACAGGTTTTCTGATCCTTCTTCAGTTATTTAAGTCATGGTTTGTTTCCTGTCATTCAGTATGTACTTGTTTAGACTCGATTTTTAGCTACTTCTGGTCCGACACATGGCACAGCAAGAGATTAAAAACAAAGGTGAGAAGAAACGCTGCTACCTGGTTCTCAGGCTGGAAATGTGCTCTCTGTGAATGGAAAGATCCAAGGACAGCTGGCGATAGGGACAAAGATTTGGACTGGCTTGGAGGAGATCCCTGTAGCTATGATTCAGAGGTTTTTGGTGTGGGGGGGGGTGAGGCAGAGAAGGGAAGAGGACATCCACAAATCCTAGGTGCAGACCCACTTCCCTGTGGACATTCTGACAGATTATCACAAGCATTATGTTAATCAAAGTGCCACTGGCCAATCGGAGGGAAGAGTTGCACACACAGCAAAAGGCCCCAGATGCTAAGGTGCCCCTTATCTCTAGAATCCCAGCAGTCCATAGCCTGAGCCTCCCCAGACCTGTATTCACTGGCCCTTATGCTCTGCTCTGTCTGTGGTGCAAACAGCTCTCCACTTAACTGGAAACACATTCCATTTCTGTGTCACATGTTGAACAAGAAACTCAAAGTAGCTTATGCACATACAAGAAAACACAGATACTCAAACTTCATCTCTCCTGAAGTGGCTTGGTACACACTGCATTGTGGACTTTTTCCTTTTTAGTTAAAAATGGACCTTGAAGATCACAGCCATTGGCTGTGCAACAAGAAATTAGAATGGGGGTAACTGGAGATATGAAGGCTGTGGCACTTCTCTTACCCAGCAAGCTTGAGGACAAGGAATTGTAAACTGCCTACTTCTGTTCAGAATTGGAAGTCTTTTAGGGAGACCAATTAAGTCTTTTAGAAGAGCAATTCATTTTTAAGAACATTATCTGGAAAGTAATTCTTCTTCTGAGGCAGGGTCTTACATAGGCCAGGCTGGTCTCAAACTCTCAAGAACGGCCTCAAATTTCTGTCCTCCTGCTTCTACCACCCAAGTGCCGGGATTAAAGATGGGTACCACCATTCCTGTAGTCCTGGGGGTGGAACCCGGGGCTTTGCAAGCCAAGCAAGCATTCTACCAAACTGAGCTACCCCCCAGCCCCTTCTTTAAGATTACTTAATAGAAAAATACAGATGTATTGCTTCTTAAAGCTTCAGCTTTTTGATCTGTAGAATGGGAAATACCATCTACAGCAAAGGGGCCCCTGAGGACTAAGGGTGATGGAAAGTGGCCAGCATAACTCTCTGGCACACCACGAAGCCCCAATATGTAGAATGATGCTGGTATTGGGGGAAGTGAAGCATGGTGAAGGCTTTCATGAAGTTCTATGATTCTCCTCTAGATGGGGGCAGGAGTCAAAGAAGAGAACTCTGGCTTGCCCCCGGGGAACTGTGAACTTCAGGTTTCTGGGGACCCCAGAACTTGCTGACCCGATGATGCAAGGCCTTTAAGATGAAGCAGGCAGCATTCTAGAGCTGTAGGATTCATTTAGGGTCAACCGGAGAGGGTGGAGGCCAAGGAAGGACAGTGTCTGCTGCTGGTAGCAAATGAATAGGCATCCACAAAGGTGGAGACGCTGCCGTCGCTGTAGTGAGGAAAGTCACCCCTCCCACTCCTAGGTCTTACCTTTGAGCCTCACTTGCTGCTGGCAGAGAGGTCGGGAGGCTGTGATGTCACAGAGCTGGGAACCAGGGAATGTTGGTGGCAGGGGTTCTGGACTGGACCATCAGGTGGGGAGGAGAGAGGCTATTGTGATCTGCTGACCCTCCCTATAGTGGTCCATCCCTCTGTCCATGGAGCCACCACGCTGTCACCCTCAGGGCATCAGAGTGCAAGTTCTTCTGTCTCTGTGGAACACTCTGAAGCTGTCAGACCAGAAGGGGGCGCTATAGCACTAGCTGCAGAAGCCCTGGGAACAGGGTCGTCTCCTAAGGTCTCTGGCTATTAACCTCAGGTAGATGGACTTCATGCCTCAGTTTCTTTCTCCTTTTTTAAAAATAGGAATAATAGGTATGCGTCCTTTATATTTTTTTCAGGGTGAAATGACAGAGTGATAAACACTGGGCAGGTGTGTAGCTACTGTAGTAACAATTCCATAGAAGGGGAACATTGATGACAAGTAAAAGTAAGTGACCTTTTTTCCCAGCCTAGCTTCCAGAAAAAGAGGAATTGATTCTTAGTGGATTCCTGGAAATTTTCTCACCCTATTGGGTGGGCTTTCGGTTCCTTCACTCGGAACATCTTGGTGCTATTTAGGGAAGTCACATTAGGTTAGGACTCTATTGGTGTTGTCTTTGTGTGTGTACAGATGTCACGGCACAACAGAAGGAGAAAACAAATGCACCCAGTGTTTGGGGCTGTGTGCTGGTGGGATGTGGGGATTAAATGGCCTTTAAAAGCAGCAGCAGCAATAACGCTGCCCAGCGGCAGCACCAAACAGTCTCCAGCCTGGCTGTCAATCAGATTCACTTGCACCATTGTTGAAACTTGGACTGTCTGAGGTCCATTCCGAGATAAGTCAGAATCTTTGAGATTCTAGAGACCAGGAATAGTATGGTTTCAAAGCTTTCCTGGATCTCTGTGTGTAGTCAAGAAGTTCTAAATTGGGCTGAGGTGATGGCTCAGTTGATGCCTCAGCCATGCAAGCATGAGACCCTGAGTTCAATTCCTAGGACCTATGCAAAAATTCTAGTATATGTATAAATATACAAAAAAATATAAATACAATATGCTGAGTCTTTTTTTTATATTTGTGTACATATGGTTTCAGGGCTGACCACTTTATACTGAGTAAATAATTAGGGGTTGATCTCTGGGGGCTAATTCTTCCTCAACAGTCATTAGTTACCAAAAACCAAACCAAACCAAACCAAACCAAAACAAAACAAAACAAAAAACCCAAACCAAACCAAACCCAAACACAAACCAATCAACAAACAAACAACAACAACAAAAAACAAATAAAACATCCTCCTGAGTATTGGAACTTATTAACTCGAAATAAATCACATTACTTTAAAAAAGAACTCCTAGTATTGGGGTGGAGAAAGGGATTGCTGTCTGCTTAGTGTAGCCTAATTGGTGAGCTCCAGGCTAATAAGAGACCTTGTCTTAATGTAGACTAGGAACTGAATATAATGGCCTACGCCTTTAACCCAGCATTCTCAGAGGCAGGCGGAAGCCTCTGTGTGCAAGGCCTGTCTACATAGTGACCTCGTCTCAAAAGGTAAACAGACAAGCAAACAGTAGCAGCAACAATAGCAAAACAAAAGCCCGGCAGATGCTGTTTCTAGGATAAGAGCAATGACACCTGGTCTCCTCTGTCTGCATGAATGTGCAGATTCACTGAAAAAAGCGCTGAATCTCATTGTGGGACCCACATGATGTGCCCGAGCGGTGGCTCTCACCTCCAGGCTGCTGCTTAAACCTCAGAGAAGCTTGAGAAACTGCCAGTTTGAGCACTCATCCCAGCACCTAGCACACACACTCATGGTGTGTGTGTGTGTGTGTTGTGTGGTGGGAGGGTGGACTGGAATCCAGGCACTAGTAGTTTTAAAAATTCTTCAGACAGCATTAAAACCCACTGAACTACAGAACAGTTTTAATTTTTTGTCAATTTCATAAATGTATATGATAGATTTTGATAACATATACCTCCAGTATCATCCTCCTTCTACTCACGAGGAACCCCTTCCCCCCTCAAAGTTCCCTATGCTACTTTCATGTCTTTCCTGTTTCTTTTTTTTTTTTTAATTTCATTTAGTTTTTGGTGGCTTACTGAGTTTAATAAGATTTGTTTGCATGAATGACATGTTGGGGGTTATTTATTAACAAGCGGCTATACCACTGAAGAAAATGACTCCTTGAGTTTTTGACTTCAGCCTTTCTGATGGGTGTAAGATGGAATCTCAAGAGTTTTGATTTGCATTTCCCTGATGACTAAGGACATTGAGCATTTAAGTGTTTCTCTGCCGTTCAATATCCCTCTACCGGGAATTCTCTGTTTAGCTCTATTTTTAAATTGATTACCCTATTTTTAAATTGGATTACTTGATTTGCTGCTGTTTAACTGCTTCAGTTCTTTATGTGTTCTAAATATATATGTTCTAATATTTGTTCTATATATATCTTTTTGTTCTTTACATATATTTGTTCTTTATATATATATATATATCTAATATATGTTCTTTATATGTTCTAATATATATGTTTATATATTAGCCCTCTATTGTATGTAGGATTGGTAAAGATGTTTTCTCAGTCTGTAGACTGTCATTTTGTTCTGATGACAGTGTCCTTTGCTTTACAGAAGCTTTTCAGTTTCATGAGGTCCCATTTATTGATTGTTGAGCTTAGAGCTGGTGCTGTTGATGTTTTGTTCAGGAAGTTGTCTCCTGTGTCAATCAGGTCAAGGCTCTTCTCCACTTTTTCTTCTAACAGGTTTATTGTGTCTGGTTTTATGTTGAGGTTTTGAGCCACTTGGACTTAAGTTTTGTGCAGGGTAATATATATGGATTTATTTGCAATTTTCTGCATGTAGACATCCAGTTACACCAGCATCATTTGTTGAAGATGGTATCTTTTTTCCATTGTATGGTTTTGGCTTCTTTGTCAATAATCAAGTATCTGTAGCTGTGTGAGTTTATTTCTGAGTCTTCGATTTGAGTCCGTTGATCTACCAGTCTGTTTCTATTCCAGCAACCATGCCGTTTTTATTATTGTTGCTTTATAGTACAGCTTGAGATCAGTGATGAAGATACCTCCAGAAAATCTTTTATTGTACAGGATTGTTTTAGCTATTCTAGGTTTTTTTGTTTTTCCATATGAAGTTGAAAATTGTTTTTTCAAGGTCTTAAAGAATTGTGTTGGCATTTTGATGGGAATTGCATTGAATCTGTAGATTGCTTTTGGTAGGATGGCCATTTTCACTATGCAACTCCTACTGATCTATGAGCATGGGAAATATTTCCATTTTTTGATATCTTCTTCAAATTTTGGTTATGTTTAGTGTATGGGATATGAATTCCTTCAAATTCAATCACAGAGAAGTTGGTTCTCATCTTGGTTTCCATAAGACTTTCTTATCTCCCTGGTTTTGGTTTGCCCTTCCACAGGCTCTCTCTTTTCCACCTCCTCGCCCTCATCCTGCTTAACCCTTTCCAACACCTGTATCTTCTGTCTGCTTTGATCACTTGTCAAAACAGGTTCCCCCTGCCCCCCAGTGTCATGAAGGAGCGTTGCAAGGACAGCATTCTACACATGCTTAAAAGCATGATTCCCCAATGTTCAGACAGGACTGTTGGAAATCTGTGTCCACTGAAATGGAGCACTGATGTTAAAGAAGCACATGGAGCATTTGAGTGAGGTTGTTGCAGGACACAGAGAGCAGAGAGCTCCCTTTTCAAAGGGTTTTATCTAATATGCGGCTGCAAATGAAGGATGCCTTTGATTCTTTGTAAGCTGGTGCTTTGTGTACCACTCACAGCCCTGTTTATATATTCAGGCTGGTGAAAATACCGACGAAAAATTGCTTTATGCCTGGGAACTGGGACTTTTTCTTCTATTGGGGGTGATTTACCACTTAAGGATGTATGATAAGGCTGCTTTTGTCTCCTTGGGTCTAGAGTGAGAAGCTGAGGCAGAATGCTCCTGCACTGGTTTCCTTCAGGCAGTGAGTAGTGAGATCTTGAACTAAGTTACTGGCTGAGTGGGTGGCTTCGAGGCAGGTTTGGGTACTGATCACCTGGCTGGAAAATCTGTTTATTATCTGTTATCTTAATTTACTGTTGACTTTGGCCATAACTTCGAACCACTTCTTATCTTTAGTTTTCTGAGCTGATGTGAGGAACAAATTAGAGCAGTTATGAAAACCTATAAATGTTACTGATGCCCTCTGAGCACTTGATGCTGAGGTTAGTTACTTTTCTCGTTGGTCTATGACACACACACACACACACACACACACACACACAACTTGACAAAATACATTTAATAAAAGAAGGGTTTATTTTGGATCACGGTCTGAGGTTAGAACCCACAGATGGGGAAGGCGCGGCTTATGAGATAGAGGCAACTGTTCACATTGTGTCCACGGTCAGCAAGCAGAGAGAGAGAGAGAGAGAGAGAGAGATAAAGAGAGAGAGGGAGAGAGGAGAGGAATAAGGAATGCTGGTGCTTGGCCCATTTTCTCCATTTTAAAATGTGGTTTAGGATCTGAGTCCACAGATTGGTGCCAGCCATATTTATAGTGGATCTTTTCACTTCATTAACTTAATTCAGAAAGGTCCTCACAAACATGCCTAGAGGTTTGTCTTTGGGTGACTCTAGATCCTGACAGGTAGATAATATTAACCATGGTAAATTGAGGGAAAAGGAAGAGTCTGAGCTGATGCCTTTATGTCTTTTATATCCGTGACCATGGAATCAGAATAGAGGAACAAATTTTGGATGAGTATAAAAAAGTAACCAACAAAACCAAACCAAAACAACAAGAGAGAGCTGGTGGGTTGGCTCAGTGGGTAAAGACTTCTGTCACTGAGCTTCCAAGCTGATGACCTACCAGGACCTATGTGGTGGGAGGAGAGAGCCGATTCCCACAAATTATCTTCTGAACTCTATATTCACCTTCCCTGACAGATAAATGCAATTGTTATTTTTATTATTTTATTATTATTATTTTTCTTTTTAAAATTATTTTTATTTTTATTAATTACAGTTTATTCACTTTGTATCCCCCCTGTAGCTCCCTCTCTCCTCTCCCAATCCCATCCTCTCTCCCTCTTCCCCACTCTCCCTCCCTTTTTCCCACCCATACCCCTTCCCCAGTCCACTGATATGGGAGGTCCTCTTCCTCTTCCCTCTGATCCTAGTCTATCAGGTCTCATCAGGAGTGGTTGCATTGTCTTCCTGTGTGGCCTGGTAAGGCTGCTTTCCCCACAGGGGGAGGTGATCAAAGAACAGGCCAATTAGTTCCTGTCAGAGAGAGTCCCTGTTCCCATTACTATGGAACCCAGTAGGACACTGAAATACCGTGGGTTACCTCTGTGCAGGCCATCTCCATGAGTGGTCCTTGGCAGGAGTATCAGTCTCAGAAAAGACCCCTGTGCATAGACTTTTTGGATTTGTTGCTCTCCTTATGGAGCTCGTGTCCTCTCCAGGTCTTACTATCTCCCACTTCTTTCATAGGATTCCCTGCACTCTGCCCAAAGTTTGGCTATGAGTCTCAGCATCTGCCTCGATACCCTGCAGGGTAGGGCCTTTCAGAGGCCCTCTGGTAGGCCCCTGTCCTGTTCCCTGTTTTTTCCCTCCTCCAATGTCCATCCTCTTTGCCTCTCTGAATGGAGATTGAGCATCTTAGCCAGAGTCCTCCTTCTTGTTTAGCTTCCTTAGGTGTACAGATTTTAGTATGTTTGTCCTATATTATATGTCTAATATCCACTTATGAGTGAGTATATACCCTGTGTGTCTTTCCGCTTCTGGGACACCTTACTCAGGATGATCTTTTCCAGTTCTCACCATTTGCACACAAATTTCATGATTTCCTTGTTTTAATAGCTGAGTAATATTCTATTGTGTAGATGTCCCATAATTTCTGTATCCATTCCTCAAGTGAGGGGCATCTGGGATGTTTCCAGCTTCTGGCTATTACAAAAAAAGCTGCTACAAACATGGCTGAGCAGATGTCATTGTTGTATACCTGAGCATCTTTTGGATATATGCTTAGGAGTGGTATAGCACTATTCCTAATTGTCTGAGGAAGCGCCAGATTGATTTCCAGAGTGGTTGTACAAGTTTACATTCCCACCAGCAATGGAGGTGGGTTCCCCTTTCTCCATATCCTCTCCTGCATATGTTGTCACTTGAGTTTTTCATCTTGGCCATTCTGATGGGTGTAAGGTGAAATCTCAGGGTCCTTTTGATTTGCATGTTCCTGATGACTAAGGATATTGATCATTTCTTTAAGTGTTTCTTTGCCATTATTCGATATTTCTCTATTGAGAATTCTCTGTTTAGCTCTGTACCCCTTTTTTAATTGCAATTATTTTTTTAAGAATATTTTGTGATGATATGAAGTTAATAAGAACTTGCAAAGAAGTGCATAGAGAAGACCCACGAAAATTTCCCCCAGCTTTTCCCTGCATTGTGCCTTCAAGATCAAAAGGAGGAAAATAACACTGGTATGAGCCACAGAGCTTACACAGAGCTCATAGTTATACTTGTTTGTGTGTGTGTGTGTGTGTGTGTGTGTGTGTGTGTGTTTGGTTTCCAAGTTGATCATAAGTGCAATTTCATGTTTACCCCAACAGAACAAACAATGAATCTTGAGTTTGCTCTGTGTTCTCCCTTTGTGGTCACACTCACTGTCTTCTTAGGAACCAGTTCTCCATCCTCGTAATCATGTCATTTCATAACTGCGACACAAATAGAAATGTTGTGTGCATATGTTTGAGGCTGGCTTTTCTCACTCAGCACACTTTACTTGTGATCCATTTCAGTTAGACTGCGCATTAATAATGCTTAACTCAGGATTTTCTCATTGTTGAGTAATAATCTGCAGAGTGGCTATACCACAGGTCTTTTGGGGCACATGCTTACTGAAAGCTATTTGGATAGAATCCAGTTTTTGACTGCCACAAATAAAGCTACTACTGTGACCCAAACATTCGCAAACTGGTTTCCATATCAAAATTTCCTTTGTTCTGTAAGAGAAATTGGAAAATTTACCACTCCATTCCTAGACTGTACTGTTTTTTAAAAATATGGACCACTTTACAGATTTACACGTTATATCCTTGCGCAGGAGCCATGCTAATACTCTCTGTATGTCCAGTTTTAGTACATGTGCTGCCTAAGCAAGCACTAACAAATCTGGTTTTAATTTAGAAAGAAACTGCTAAATTATCTTGCAGAGTAACAGAGCCACTTTGTATCCCTACACATAGGCTGAGTGGCTGGGTTTCTTTGTGTTCATTCCTGTATTTTTGTCACTTTCTTTATGCACAAGCATTCTGGAGTCTTACCACAGTATAAATAATGTTGCATTTCACTAATACCTGATGCTATTGAATGTCTTTTTCAAGTGCTTCAGTTTTTAAAATGACCACTTTATTGAGATCTAATTACTATATCACTACAGTCTCACTTTTAAAGTTTTAAGATGTGTGTGGTGGTACACCCTGGAAATCCTAGTGTTTCTTAGGGCTAGCTAACTCAGACACTAGCCTGGTCTACATAAGTGAGGACCAATCTTAAAAACAAAACAAAACAACAAGCACATATAATTTATTAGTTTTTAGTATACTCAGTTTTGCAACCATCATCTGATTCCTGAATATTTTTGTAACTTCAGTAGGAAATTTTGTACTTATTAGTAGTCCCATCTTTCTTCTAATTCCAGACAAACATGAATCTATTGTCTCTCTTTATACTTTTTCTGGACATATTCTATGAATTTAATAATTTTTCTTTCTACTTAGTTTTGTGTTTTCAAAGTCCATCTGTAGTATAGCATATTCTAGTCTGTGAAAAAATATCTCAATAAGCAATTTGTGATGAAAGGTTTTATTCACCTTTCAATTCCAGCTTGTAGTCCACTGTGGAAAAGTCAAATCAGGAACTTAAAACATCACATTTATAGTCACAAGCAGACAGAATAAAACACATGGATTCTTGCTTGCTTATTTTCTTCTTTTTTTTATATTGTTTGGGACCCCCTACCTAGGGAATGGGTCCACCCATGATGAGTTGGGTCCTTCTACATCAATTTGCAATGAAGGCAACCTCCCATTGACATGCCTACAGGCCAACTTGATCTAGATGATTCCTCACTAAGACTCTCTTCTTAGCTAATTGTAGATTGTGTATTAGCATTTTCTTCTTTTTCATTGCCAGGTAACACTTCACTGTCTGACTATACCACTTTGGTTTATCTGTTTCTCTGTACATTAAAAGTTAGGGTCTTCTACCTTAGGGTGCTATGACTTATGCTGCTATGACTATCAGTGGAAATACATTTTCATTTCTTTTGGAAAATGTCAGGTCATAATGGTAATTTTATCTTTACCATTTGGGAAATTGTCAATATGTTTCTAAGTTGGCTGCATCCTTTCATAATGTTGCTTGCAATGTATAACGCCTAACCTAATGCTGTATCCCTGACAGCATTCGCTACTGTTGCCTAGATTTTAACACTATGAATTAATGGTTACAAAGCTAAATATTTAGTTGCAATTTGATAGCGTAACCATTAGATATAACAACAGTAGGTTTACCTTTGAGCCTATGATTTTCTCAGTCACTAGGATTTTGATCAGGTTTATGGTTCCAGGCATGAAATTCACTCCTGTGGATCAGGCCTCAAATCCAGTGCTAGATGAGCTCATTCATGTCTTTTCTTCCTTTGTAGTTGCATGGCTACCATGTACCTTCTGGCACTATGTAAGCTAGCCAGCAGTCAGGGAGTTTCTTGGCTTGTCACTGTTGATTTCTCTATTTCCTGCAACAAAATGAGTGATATATTCAACAATAGGGTCTTACCGTCTAGTTATGCTGAACAGCCAAGAGCTATGGAAATAGCTTGTATTGTTTTAGGTGACTCTGGGAACTCTTCGACCAATAACTTGTACCAGAAGTATCCCATGCCGAACACTGAGATTTTTATTCAGTAACCTATATCTTTTGGGACCACTATTGTTTATCCATGGAGCTTATCCATGATAAGCTTATCCATGATAAGTTTATCCATGAACTTCTGTTCACAGTCCCTTAAAAATACATTATCTTATTTAATTACAAACTAGTGGATTTCTATTTGGTTTTTTCATACTACCTTAATTTTGGCTAGCCCACTACTCAAATTATGATTTGTCTAAATTGTGAAGTATAAAAGCTTCATAGAGCATACTTTGTATTAGATATTATAACATCTAGAGACAATTTGACATACACAGAAGGCTGTGGATAGGCCAGATGCAAACACTTCATCTGTGGTGTTTTGAATAGAAATGGTCTACATAGGCTTATATATTTGAATGCTTGGTCATTAGGGAGTGGTGCTACTTGACAGGGATTAGGAGGCGTGGCCTTGCTAGAGTAGGTGTGGTCTTGTTGGAGGAAATTGTCACAGGTTTGGTGTTTCAAAAGCTCAAGCCAGGCCCAGTGTCTTGCTTGTCCTGCTGCCTGTTGATCCAGATGTAGAACTCTCAGCTACTTCTCCAGCACCATTGTCTGCCATGATGGTAATAGACTAAACCTCTGAAACTGTAAGTCAATCCCAATTAAATGTTTTTCTTTATAAGAGTTCCTGTGGTCATGGTGTCTCTTCACAACAATAGAACTCTGACTAAGATAGCATTGAGCCATTTTATATAAAGAACTTGAGCATCTGTGGAGTTTGGTATCCAATCCAGAAGTCCTAGAACCAGTCTCCATGGTTACCAGGAACAACTGTTAGAGATATTAGTGAACTGGGCCCCATTGTCTGCTGGAAGGGGGTGATTTAAGGCAAACCATGGACATGACATTTTACGATATATCATGAAGGAGTGTCTGTTTTGAGCCCTTCATTTCCATAAAGGAGATGGTCTCAGGTGCTACCCATGCAAGATCTCACCAGCCTCCCTTCAAAGACACCAGCTTGGGGGTGCAGGGGCTTTGGCAGGTAACTGGCCAGGACAGAATTGAAGCACATTATTTTATTTTTCTTATAGTCATTTTTTTTGTGCTGACATGTTTTATTGTGCCAATAGCAAGTTTATGTGTTTTAATGTAAGATGCTTTAAAGAAAAAATATTAAAGAATTTATATCAAACTAGATAGAGTCACAGTAATGTGTGAATAAAGAGCCTAGGAAACACACATCAAATGACTTGATGTATCATTTCTTTAGTCAGAGTTCTATCACTAATTGAGGTTGGTTCTTCTCTATCTTTTGGTCTCTTGTTCTTTCCCTTATACCTATTGTCTATATCTACCTATACACCTACTTACAAATCATCTATCATTACCTATCATCTATGTATAATCTGTCATTTACTTGTATATTTTCTATCAACTAATCATCTATTGTTTTTATATATGAACTATTATCTATATATTACTTATTACTTAAACATATATAATGTCATTTGTTATCTATATTTTATCTATTATCTTTTTATTTTTATGTGTATGAGTGTTTTGCCTACATACATGTCTGTGCATTGTGTGCGTGTAGTAGCCATGGAGGCCAGAGGAGGGCATTGATCTGCTGGCACTAGAGTTACAGACACTTGTGTACCATTATGTGTGTGCTGGCAATAGAAGAGTGGGTTCTAGAAGAGAAGCCAGTGCCCTTAAACCACTGAGCCATCTCTTCAGCCCTATGTTCCCCCATCTCTCTTTCTCTTTATCTCATCTATCTTTATCTCATCTACTACCTCTCTATTGTTTATCTAATCTGCTGGAGTCCAGCCCTGGGTGAGGACGTACATCTCAGTACGGCTTGAACGGCTCTGACAACTTGTGTCTCTTGTAAGCTTTGTTTATACATAAAATCATTTCCTCAGAAACCTTAATTATTGGTTACATAGCTTCAAGTCTTCCTTGGTTACATAAGTATATGAGAACAAAAGAAACAAAGCAAGCAAACAGCAAATCTCATAAGAACTAAAAAATAACATTAAGATAAAATCAGTTTTCTTTTAACTCAAAGTTTTTTTCCTTATGATTGGTGTTGTAAAACCTTGCAGTTAAAAAAGTGCTAGACAGGATGGCTCTATTTGAGTTTGATTCTGTTTCAAGTTGGCATAGAATTAATCAAAATTATTTCCTTCCACCTGTTACATCAAGCCTGTCTTCCTTCAAAAGTTCCGTCTTTCTGAAACAAATTGGGATCCTTTCCTTTACATTTCTTTTATATTTAAAGTAAACCCACTTTCCTTTTCTTGGCTTCTTAAAAAATATTGTGCAGCCTTTTTGTGTAAAGGCAGTCTGTCCTTTTGTCTTTCTATAATATCAGAAAAGTCCTGGTCTGACAAGTTTGTTCAGGAAGGTAGGCAGTTCACTGAGCCAAAATGCTTGCCTCTGTGACTTTGTCATGAACCCTTTGTTCCAGTACAATTTCTATCTTTATTACAATCCTGTAAAGGATAGAACATCAGGGTCTCTAAACATGCTTCCTTTGTCTTCAGGTCTGTCAATAACAGCATGATCAAAATCTCTTCCTGTCCATACCAGCTCCTTGTTTCTGAAGATGACCATGAAAGCCTAGTGATTTAGTTACAACTTGGCAGCTTTCAAAATTTCCCTAAGTTTTTCTTCTTCAACAATTTTTCTCAAATCCTCTACATCATGCTTACTAATATCATTTATTAATAATCTAACATAAAAATCTAAATAGAGTCTATGGAAGACTCAATTTTCTGCCTAGCTGTTTTTCCCAGGGAACTACTATAGTCTCATTATTTTTTATGAACACCAGCTTTTGTTACATTATTCCAACTCTAGCCTTAACAGTGAAAAATATCCACCAGGAGGATAAAGGGTCAATCCAAGGTGTCCAGGCACTGGAACATTGTCAAGCAGTGTCTCCAGAATGCCTGGCCTCGCCTGATCTTTAACTTATGATTTTTTATCTCTTTACTTATACATTTGTCTGACTGTCCATCTACACACTCTCCATTCATTAACAGATATGCCCTATTATTTTTGAGCTGGTGAAAGCTGTTGGTATAATTCAGAGGTCTGAGGGCAGAGGAGATACTAACCTGGGTTGGAGGGTGAGTTTGAAGGTCTGAGATCCAGGAGGGCAAAAAAGAGTGACTTGTGTTCTTCTGAAGCAGCCACACATGTGAGGGCTGAATCCTTCCTTCCTGGGCTTACTCGTTCTTTTCCAGACACCAGCAGATTGGCTGCTGCCTGCCCACATTTACTCAACTGCTTTGGAAGCCATGTCTGACTAGATAGCTGGGCATCTCATGGGCTAATCAAGCTGACACGGAAAATTAATTATCACAGCATGATAGCAAAGACCTTTCTCATAAATGTTATGGGATGAATGGTTCTGTTTTTCTGCTATGAAGCTGTGAACCACTCACCCTGTCCATACTTTATGAGGGGAAATTTGCTTTATTCATTTAAAGGATTTGGGACTTTTGAACCCCTTCAAAGCCCCCAGGTGACTGTCACAAATAAAAAAAAAAAAAAACATTTTGAAGCTCTTACACAATCAATACCCAAGAACCTTTTGAAAATAGAAAAAAAAAAACACCTCTGTAATTTCACATTCTAAGAACAGGCTTGATACTTTTGCTGAATAAAATATATGTTCACTGAAGGCAGAGAAGAACAGTTCCAGTATCAGTTTGAGACTTGCAGAAAATGGAGAGAAGAGTTTCACTGTGTGTGGAGGGGTATTGTGACTGCCACATGCTCTGACTTTTTAGTGTGATAGGTTGGGAAGAAAAAATGGGGGAGTACTGTCACAGTAATTTAAGCCACCCCTTACTCGCATCTGATACCAAACGTAAAGGCTGCAGTAGGCAGACACAGTTCACACGCCCAAGTATGCTGTGGTCCTGGAGGCCATCTATGAGGTTCTGTGGATCTAAGTAATGGCTGTATTATCTCTTTAATGAAGCCTCGTAGTGGTGATGTTTGTCATGGAGTCTGGTCAGACAGAAGCATTCTGTAGCCTCTAGGGTAGCCTTGAAAGGACCTAAAGTTTCCCAGAGGTGATTCTGGTCCCTGTCGAGGGAGCTTGCTGCTGCTGTGTGATCCACAGAACTATGCTCTGTTGTCTGGCCCCCTTAGGAGGGCCTGGCCGGTAGCAGGCACCTACTGGTCCTGCATTTGCTGCTTTTCTCTCTATCTTTGGAATCATGGCTGGGGGAGGAAAGAATGGGAAATGAAACAGGGTATTTAGTAGAAAGCCCACATGTAATTTCCCTGTTTCTTCTTAGGACAGTTTCTCATCTTCCCCAAGTAATTTTTGATCCATGGCTCAAAATCCCATCCTTGGCTTGACTCAGACTTCTTCCTTTTCTGATCAAGAAGATCACTTCAGTTGGTCATCTCTAAATAGACCCCTACATTTCCCACCTAGTCTATTGTAAGAAAAAGAACCATACAAATGATACATCTGAATCACGCATGTATCCCAGAATGACTTCTGTGCTTTTCCCTATGCCACCTTGAGCAACTCTCAGGCAGCGACCCACCTTCTGATGCTAACAGGCAAAATAAACATTTGCAGAAAAGCAACAAGGCGAGACAGTCCTTTGTGTCACAGAGGGCAGAAACCTACAGGTGATCAGAAATGGCTCTACAGCCCCGGTTTTCAGCCTCTTCATGTGTTTAAAACAGTTTCCTTTAATGCAGTTTCTCATGCTGTGGTGACCCTCAACCATAAAATTATTTCACTGCTACTTCATAACTGTAACTTTGCTACTGTTACGAATTATACTATAAATATTTGATCTGCAACCCCCAAAGGGGTCAGGACTTACAGGTTGAGAACTGCTGTGCTAGACCAAGGCATCCAGACACCGTGGCCCTCACAACCCCGCCCTTGCTCAGATGAAGTCACGAATCATTGTCATGGATGAGCACAACAGTAATGATTTTGGCTATAATGAACTCCTTGTTCTGGAGACATCTACTTGGGATAAAACATGCTCAGGTATGTTACCTGTGTAACCTTAGACAAGTCACTTTCTGGGTTCTAATGTCTGTAAAGGGGCTTCAAACTCTAACAATTTTTACAGCTTACTGAACTCACCTTTAGGCACACACCATCCCTAGTGTTGTTTTGATGTTATGGCTTATACATTTCATCCGGGGCAGGCCATGATGTCTGTGTCCAGAAGAGCATTCTGTGTGACCTTGACTTCAGTGTCACTGTGCTTTGTTTTTATTCAAGCGGAGACTAAATACTTTGTTAGAGAAGGATTTCTGAGCTGTAAATTTAAATAAGTATAATATATACAGTGGGTGTTCTCTTTCTTCATAGAATTGTAAGGTTTTCTAAGACATTTAAAAGGCCCCAATTAGACTGTGCAAAGGTTTAGGATCCATGTGTGATTTTCCTATGAACCATATAATTTCATGGTGGTAAATTAAAGTATAATTTCACTCTCAGATTCAATAGTTGTGATTTTTAAATAGATGAAAAGAGACATAGGTTTGCACTGGAAGATTCTTCCTTGTTTTGACATATGTTAGACTTGCATTATGAAGCCCTGAGATATTGTTCCAGCACACAGGGAATAGGTCGGATCTTTCACTGCACACCGCAGCAGCTTTACAGCCTTTTTGAAGGCTACAATTAGACTCTGAGCAAGCAAAGGTTTCTTCCCTCTTCATAAATCACATGCATGGACTGTATAGTTTAATGGCAGGAAATTAAGGTGAACTGTTTGCAGACCCAAACGCTCCCTTCCCAAATGTTTTGAGCCTTCAAGCTTCCTCGACCCGGTCAAAGATAGGAGCTGAGCAGCCAGCCAGATCCTTGCTCTCTGATGGTGACAAAGGCCTGTGGATTGTGGCACGATGTTGTAGAAGCCTATGTATTAGCCTTCAGATGGAGAGGGCTGTCACCGGCACATATAAATAGTATTTTCTTCTGGTATTGAATGGATGCTCAATACCTTCAAACACTTCACTCTCTGACTCCTAGAAGGAGCCAGAAGGGGCCTATGAGCCCAGGTAGGTGAGTCTCTGCATTGTCCCTCTTGTACATGTAGGAACACTGAGGCCACAAGAGGAAAAGAATTTGCTTAAAATCTCCAAGCACATGCACAGAATCTTCTTTCTTTGCCCCTTCTCAGCTTTTACCTCCATTTCTCCAATAGAAAACGAACCTCTGGTTTGTAGTTGGATATACAGCTGTCTGGAACAAATATTTGAATTCCAGTCTCTTTTTGCAGCAGAAGTTGCCTTGAGGCTGAACTCTAGCTGACCACAAATAAGCCATAGCATCCTGGGTAGCTTTTGGCAATAATCTTTTGTTGTTCTTCCTGCCTCCTAGCTGGCATGTGGAGGCAATTCATTGCCCCAGTAATGGCAAGTAACCAGTAACTGTAAAAGGTCAGTGCCTTATGACCATGCTTGTTTCCTGCTACATCTCTGCTTGAGGTGATTAGCTGTATGTGATTGCATGTGTAACAAGTTGGCTTTCTGTTGGATGGTGCAGAATCGCTGTGTATAGATGAGGGAAGATGGTATCCTGTGCCTCATCTGTCCCTCATTTCTCTGTAGGATAGCCTGTGTTGAAGCAAGAGGCCACAAGTGATAAGTGGAAACATACAAGTTACTTGTCTTGACTCCTATGTGTCATGTTGGCTCATACTCTATTAGCCAAAGTCATGTGGCCAGGCTTGAAGACAGACTAGGATAGGAGATGCTTCCCTTTCCTGTGGCACAAGTTTGTGTAAAGGGTGGGATAGGAATGGAGGCCCAGATAGATCCACTCTATTACAGAATGGAATGGGGATAGATAGAAAGAGAGCAGAAAGATAAGAAAGTTCTGCTCCTTGTGACCAATAGAAGGGGCAAGGAGGCACTTTCTGGTCTCTGGTGTGTCTGGGGCTTTCTATCTTGGTCTATCTTGGATTGTAGGTTGTCTTTGGCACCTAAGGGAGAGATTAGAACTGTTTTTAGTCCCAAGCTGTGGTCTGTATGGATTATGACCTCCTCCTTCCCCAAGAGCCTTCACTTCTGAGTCATTGTGAAAATGACAGACCTTACCCTGTGATTGGTGAGAATGCATTTTAGTGATGAGAACCCTTTAGTGGCTTTGTGTTCACAACATGAAAACAACCATGCTAATTCTGAGAACTGAATTAGGGTGCTAAACACATGTATGACAGCCATGCCTCTGTTTATAGTACTAACAATTAAATACAGCATCAGAGATATGGGATTCTCTGACCTGATAGCAAGAGGGAAAGATGATTTAAATTTTTTTTCTGGACTTCATGGATTTTTGAATTACACACACACACACACACACACACACACACACACACACACACTCACACACACACACACACCACACCACACACACACACAACACCACACTTTTTTGTAGTGATATGGCTTGAACCTCGTTGGGCCTCATTCATGCATTGATATCCAGCCTCAACCACGATGTTATATATTTTAAAACGATAAAGATTTTTTTTCTGGTGATAGCACATGTAAGAACCCAGTGTTCTAATACATATTGAAGACCCTGTTGTTACAAACGCCCTCAAAACAACATCCACAGAAGCCACATCATGGCAGCACTGTGAAAACCCCAAGCCGTGGAATGACAAGTGGTGTGAAAGTGAAAGGAAAACAATCCTCATGTGAAAACTGATGGTTATAAACTGTGTTGCTGTGCAATTGATGCAAGCGTGAGTGCTAAGGGCAACCCAGATTTCTTCTAAAATGTGCAAACTGCTTGCATTTGTTTTGGTGATGTTAAGGCTCATAGCCCATTGGGTCTCTTTCCTTCTGTGCAGATATTGGAGTGATTCTGGCAAATTTCCAGAATCTTAAACACCCAAACATGCTTTGTTAGCTTTCTTTGCTTAAATGGAAGTAAAATTAAATCTAGTTTCTTGCTATTATCAGGGCCATGGGGAAGGACACCAAACAGGCCCATTTCCAAGGGCTGATTCTGGAGGCCTGCGGTGGATCTTTCTGATTCTATTTTAGATTGTTGTCAAATCCCAGTCTGTCAGAGCGTGACTAGTTGAAGATGTTTTATTTGTTTTTTTGGGAGTGTTGAATCCCAGAAGAAGCAAGGGAGTAACCCACAGAGGTCTCAGATGGCCTCCAGGAGCACCAGCTTCTCGTGCTCTGCTCACTGAGTATGATGACCTGCTTTCCACCTCACACAGCTCATGTCTTTTTACATGGAAACCAGTTTTCAGATGAACTAGCTCAGACAGTCTTTCTATATTCACTTTCAGGAGAGAGAGCAAGAGAGAGAGAGAAAGAGAGAGAGAGAAGATGCTTACAGAACTGTCTGAGGACTGTAGCTGTTTCATTTCATCATCTTCCATAAGTTTGCTAACTAGATTCCCTGTCTTGTTCTCTTGTCTCCCAGTTCCCACGTAGCTTATGCTGAGATTTATCAATACATCATCTTTGTCTGCGTGTGCATTCTGACTGCATGTCAGTATGGACTAATGGTGGTAAAGGGAGTGATGGTGTCCCCTCTTGACCCTGCAGCATTGTAAAATGGAAGAGCTCTCTGGGAGCAGGTCAGCTCCTCATCCTTCAGCAGCCAGATGGCTCTGAGAAGGGATGGCCTCAAGATGGCTGTTTGAGTGACAGGAGATGGCGATGCTAACTAAGGGTGAAAGATGGCTTCTGATGGAGGAGACATTTTGGAGCTGAGGATCCTCTCTTGATCCTTTTTCTCAAACTCTTGCATGAGGATTTCACCAGTTCCTGCCCCATTGGCCAGTGGTCAGTGGTGGGATGCCCTAGTGTCAAGACTCATAGCAACTCTGTCTATGTGTGTTATATATGCATGTGTTTGTGTGTATGCATGTGTGTGAAGGTCAGTGGTTGATACTGGGTGCCTTTATCAGTTGCTTCTCACTTTGTTTTTTTTAAAATTTAATTTTTAATTCAAAATAAAATTATTTTCATACAATATATTCTTGTAACAGTTTCCCCTATCTTATCTCTGAGATCCTCCCTCCCTCCTCATCCTTTCAACTCAATGCCTTTCTACTCTTTTTTTCTATTTATTTATATTAATTACAGTTTATTCACCTTGTATCCCACTTGTAGTTTCCTCCCTCCTCCTTTCCCAACCTTACCCTCCTTTCCTCTTCTTCAACCATACCCCTCTCCCAGTCCACTGATAGAGGAGGTCTTTCCCTTTCTTCTGATCCTAGTCTATCAGGTCTCATCAAGAGTGGCTGCACTGTTTTCCTTTGTGGCCTGGTAAGGCTGCTCCCCCCTCAGGGAGAGGTGATCAAAGAGCAGGCCAATCAGTTCATGTCAGAGACAGTCCCTGTCCCTATTACTATGGAGCCCACTTGGACATTGAACTGCCATGGGCTACCTTTGTGCAGGGGTTCTAGGTTATCTTGATGAATGGACCTTGGTTGGAATATCAGTCTCAGCAAAGACCCCTGTGTCCAGATTTTTTGTTCTGTTGGTCTCCTTGTGGAGTTCCTGTCCCCTCCAGATATTTCTATCTCCCTCTTCTTTCATAAGATTCCCTGCACTCTGCCTAAAGTTTGGCTATGAGCCTCAGCATCTGCTTGCCTTTTAACTCTTAAGAAAGCAAACAGTTGGCCATCAGGCTCAGGCTTCTTTCATAAGATTACCTGCACTCTGCCCAAAGGTTGCCCATAAGTCTCAGCATCTGTATTGATAGTCTGTAGGGCAGAGCCTTTCAGAGGTCCTCTGTGTCAGGCTCCTGACTTGTTCCCTCTTTTCTCCTTCTTCTGATGTCCATCCTCTTTGCCTTTCTGGATGGGGATTGAGCATTTTAGCAAGAGTTGCACCTCTTGATTAGTTTCTTTAGGTGTACAGATTTTAGTAGGTTTATCCTATATTATATGTCTATATGAGTGAGTATATACCATGTGCATCTTTCTGCTTCTGGGATAGCTCACTCAGGATGATCTTTTCCAGATCCCACCATTTACCTGCAAATTTTATGATTTCCTTGTTTTTTATTGCTGAGTAATATTCCATTGTGTAGATGCACCACAATTTCTGTATCCGTTCCTCCATTGAGAGGCATCTGGGCTGTTTCCAGCTTCTGGCTATTACAAATAAGGCTGCTACAAACATGGTTGAGCAAATGTCCTTATTGTGTACTTGAACCTCTTTTGGGTATATGCCTAGGAGTGGTATAGCTGGATCTTGAGGAAGCGCTATTCCTAGTTGTCTGAGAAAGCTCCAGATTGCTTTCCAGAGCAATCTTGTTGTACAAGTTTACATTCCCACCAGCAATGGAGGAGGGTTCCCCTTTCTCCACAACCTCTCTAGCATGTGTTGTCTCTTGAGTTTTTGATCTTAGGCATTCTGATGGGTATAAGGTGAAATCTTAGGGTCGTTTTGATTTGCATTTCCCTGATGGCTAATGAGGTTGAGCATTTCTTTAAGTGTTTCTCTGCCATTCAATATTCCTCTATTGAGAATTCTGTTTAGCTCTGAACTCCATTCTTTAATTGGATTACTTGATTTTTTTGCTCTTTAACTTCTTTAGTTCTTTATTTATACTGGATATTAGTCCTCTGTCAGATATAGGGTTGGTGAAGATCTTTTCCCAATCTGTAGACTGTCATTTTGTTCTGATGACAGTGTCCTTTGCATTACAGAAGCTTTTAAGTTTCATGAGGTCCCATTTATTGATTGTTGCTCTTAGAGCCTATGCTGTTGGTATTCTGTTCAGGAAGTTGGCTCTTGTGCCAGTGAGTTCAAGGCTCTTCCCCACTTTTTCTTCTAAGTGGTTTAGTGTGTCTGCTTTTATGTTGAGGTCTTTGATCCACTTGGACTTTAGTTTTGTGCGGGGTGATAAGTATGGATCTATTTGCATTTTTTCTACATGTAGACATCCAGTTAGACCAGCACCATTTGTTGAAGATGCTGTCTTTTTTCCATTGAATGGTTTTGGCATCTTTGTCAAAAATCAGGTGTCCATAAGAGTGTGGATTTATGTCAGGGTCTTCTATTGGATTCAATTGATCCACCAGTCTATTTCTATGCCAGTACCAGACTGGAGAGGACAGGAACTCCACAAGGAGAGCAACAGAACCAAAAAATCTGAGCACAGGGGTCTTTCCCAAGACTGATACTCCAACCAAGGACTATGCATGGAGATAACCTAAGACCCCTGTGCAGATGTAGCCTAAGGCAGTTCAGTATCCAAGTGGGTTCCATTGTAATAGGAACAGGGACTGTCTCTGACATGAACTGATTGGCCTGCTCTTTAATTACCTCCCCCTGAGGGGGAAGCAGCATTACCAGGCCACAGAAGAAGACAATGCAGCCACTCCTGATGAGACCTAATTGACTAGGATCAGAAGGAAGGAAAAGAAGACCTCCCCTATCAGTGGACTTGGGGAGGGGCATGCATACAGAGGGTGGAGG
This sequence comes from Meriones unguiculatus, assembly GCF_030254825.1. Classification (NCBI taxonomy): domain Eukaryota; kingdom Metazoa; phylum Chordata; class Mammalia; order Rodentia; family Muridae; genus Meriones; species Meriones unguiculatus. Next base: position 181,911,055 of record NC_083351.1, read on the forward strand.
AAGGGAGGGATTGGGACCAGAGGAGGGAGGGAACCACAGGGAGGATACAAAGTGAATAAAGTGTAATTAATAAAATTAATTATCTTTTCAAAAATACCTTTGAACTCAATTTTTTTTATTTCCCAGTTACTGCTGAGTTTGGTGCCTGCCCTTAAATATGGTTTGTATACTCAGTGAGACTCCCTTTTAGAAGCTAATTTTTCTATTGTGAGTGGTTGCCAAGTGGAAATAGTTTCTTGGTTGGGTAAGATAGTCCGTGTCTATTTCCCCATCTCAGCACGGGGATCCTATCTCGTTTGGATCTGTGCAGGCTCTATGCATGCTGCCACAGTCTCTGTGAGTTCATTCATAAGTACATCAGCCCTGTCTGGAAGACAGTTTCCTTGGTATCATTCACCCCCTCTGGCCTTTACAATCTTTCCACCTCCTCTTCTGCATAGTTTCCTGATCCCTGAGTGGGAGATGGGGGCAGAAATTGATGAAGACATTTCATTTAGGACTTAGTGCACCAAGGTCTCCTACTTTCTACACACTGTCCAGCTGTGGGTCTCTGTATTTGTGCCCATCAACTGAAGAAGAAAGCTTCTCTGATGATGCCTAAGCAAGACATTGATTTATGGGCATAACAGAATGTAGTTAGGGGTCATTTTATTGCTATGCTTCTTCAGCAGAACAATAGTTTTTGTTTCTCCCCTATATCCATGGCCTACCTAGTCTCCCATTCTTGGAAACCTGAGGAGTTTAAGGCTTGGCTTCCATTGTATGGAGTGGACCTTAAATCCAATCATATAGTCATTGGTATTCCTACAATGTTTGTGCCACTACTGTACTAGTGTATCATACAGGAAGGTCATCATTATAGATCAAAGGGTTTATAGCAGAGTTGGTGTTTACCCTTCTACTCTGGTAGTGTACAGAGTACCTTTCAGTACCATGGACCCTCATCTCTATTTATGTGCCAGCTAGACTTCTCTGTGTTCAACTGGGTTATCTCACTCAGGATGATTTTTTTTTCCTAGTTTGATCCATTTGCTTGTGAATTTCATGCTTTTATTACAGCTGAATAATAATCCATTGTGTAAATATTTGGCATTTTCATTTATTTGCTGATGGACAACTAGATTGTTTCCAGTTTCTGGCTAATATGGATAGGGCAGTGGAGAACACATGCAGCAAGTACCTCTGTACTAGGATGGAGAGTTCTTTGGATAAATGCCCGAGGATGGTTTTGCTAGTTTTATGTCAACTTGAAACAAGCTACAGTCACTGGAGAGGATGGAAAATTAATTGAGAAGATATAGGCAAGCCTGTGGGGCATCTTCTTAATTTAGTGATTGATGTGGAAGGGCCCAGCCTATTGTAGGTGGAGCAAGCCCCGGGCTGGTGTCCTGACTTCTCTAGGAAAGCAGGCTGAACAAGCCATGAGGAGCAAGCCAGTAAGCAATACTTTTCAGTTGCCTCTGCTTCAGCTCCTGCTTCCAAGTTTCTGTCTTGTTTGGATTCATATCTTGACATCCTTCAAGGATGAACAGTGATGTGGAAGTGTAAGCTGAGTAAACTCTTTCCTCCCAGCTTGCTTTCATTCATAGTGTTTCATCACAACAATAGTAACCCTAGTTAGGATAGTGTATAGTTGAGTTTTGAGGTAGATTCCCAGCTTCTTGAGGAATGGCTGTACTGATTTCCATAGTGGATGGGTGTCTCCTAGCTCCTCTTCCTCACCAGCATGAGCTGACATTTGTTTTATTGATCTTGACCATTTTGACTGTAGTAAATTTCAAAAGTAGTCCTGATTTCTTTGACGACTAAAGATGTTGAACATTTCTTTAAGCATTTTCAGCTATTTATTTTTCATCTTTTGAGAGAGCTCTCTATTTAGTTCCGTACCTCATTTTAAATTACGTGTTTTCTTTAATACCTAACTTTTAGTTCTTCATATATTTTAGATATTAATCCCTTCTTGAATGTGTATTTGGTAAAGATTTTTTCCACAGCTTGCCTCTTTGTCTAGGTGATGCTCTTCTTTTCCATACCAAAGCTTTTTAATTTAATGAGGTGCCACTTGTTAATTGCTGGTCTTAGTGCCTGTGCTAAGAGTGTCCTATCAGAGAGACTTTTGCCAATGAGTTCAAGTCTATTCCTCATTTTCTCTTCTACCAGATTGGACATCTGGTCTTAAGTTGAGGTCATTGATCCATCTGGAGTTGAGTTTTATGCATGGTGATAAATTTGGATCTATTTACAATTTTTTACATCCAGCCATCCAATTTAACAGCCACTATTTGTTGAAGATGCAGTCTTTTTTTTCCAATGCGCATTTCTGGCTTTCTTATAAAAAATTAAATGTCATAAGTGTGTGGACTTATGTGAGGGTCTTCAGTTTGGTTGAAAAATATGACTGTTTTTATGTCAATACTAGGGACTGTTTTATTACTAAAACTCTGTATTACAACTTGAGATCTGGGATGGTTACACCACCAGAAATTCTTTTTATTTTTCAGGATTTGTTTTGGAATTTGTTTTGTGTGTTTCCATGTGAAGCTGAAAATTATCCTTTCAATTTCTGTGAAGAATTGTGCTGAAATTTTGATGGAGTGGCATTGAATATGTTGCTTGTTTCTGGTAAGATGGCCATTTTTACACTGCTACTCCTACTGACACATGATCATGAGAAATCTTTCCATCTTCTGATATTTTCCATTTCTTTCTTAAAGTTTTATTATACAAGTCTTTCACTTGCTTGGTTAGAGTTATCCCAAGATATTTTTTTGAGGCTTTTGTGAAAGCTACTATTTCCCTGATTCTCAATATGTCATTTGTACATAAAAAGAATATTCATTTTTGTGTGTTAATTTTGTATTCTTTTATTTTACTGAAAGTGTTTATTAGTTGTAGATGTTCTTGTTGATGGTTTTAGGGTCATTGATGTATACAATCATGTAATCTTCAAATAAAGATACTTTGACATCTTCCTTCACTATTTGTATATTCTTGCTTTCCTCAGTTGTTTTATTGTTCAAGCTAAGACTTAGTGCTATATTGAGTAGGTATGGAGAAAGTGGACCTCCTTTTCTTGTTCCTGATTTTAGTAGAAATGCTTTGAGTTTCTCTGAAAGTAGATTGATGTTGGCTGTGGGTTTGATGTAAATCACCCTTATTACATTGAGGCAAGTCCCTTGTTTTCCTATTCTCTCAAAAATGTTTATTATGAAGGGATGTTGGATGTTGTCAAAGGCCTTTTCTGCATCAATTGAGATGATCATACCCCACCTTAATTTCTGAGAGAAGTCCTTTCACTGAATCTGAAGTTAATCAATTTCCAGCAGGCTTTGTGGGTACACCCATCTCTGCCTCCACCCAGTGCTGGGGTTACAGGGGCATACTACTGACCTCTGCTTTTACACGGGTACTGGGTATTCCAGTTCAGCTCCCCAGGCTTGCACGGCATGCACTTCTTTCTTGGCTGAGCCATTGTCTCAGCTCTCCTTTACTTACTCCTTGTTCACAGGGTAGGATGAAGAGGACAACTCCCCATGTTCAGCTGGGAGGCACCCCAGCTGACGGTGTTACAGTGGGTCTTCAGAGATTCCCAAATCACATAGGTTTGTTTTTGGATTCTCTTTTGGGTTTCCTTGCTGTTATGACATATCTAGCAGGTGTCACTCCAGGAGTTTGGGAGGGGAAAGGTCCTAGTCTCTGGGTCAGAATTCTAGCCAATGCACTCTGAATAGAACAGATCCACAGTTGTGTCTGGACACAGCTCTTCTCTCTGCAAAGCCATCTCTCCCCCATGCCTTATAATAAATGGTCCAGGCATAAGAACTGAGAACTTCCACTCTTAGGAGTCTTGGGGAATGTGATTTTCAGGCTCTGCCATGTGTACAACTCCGCAGCCTGTGGGTTTCTGCAGTGCTTTTGCTTGTCCCTTTGTAGGCATATCATTTTATTCTTACTGCTGGTTTAGACCCTGACTTGATCCCCTATATTCTAAACTTCCTGAGATTTCTAGTACACCAGGTAGTGATGTAGCTTGTTGGCAAGCCCTTTTGTCCAGGTTCATAAGAGGCTGTTGTATAAACTACATACGATAGTGCCACTTTGCAATCTATGAATGAAATAAAAAGCGTAATGCTGTGCTTGTGCAACAGGAGCTCTGAGCTTCCCTGATTGTCAGATTCTGTATGTTTTGTAGTTTGCTAGCAGAAAAGGGAAAGGATTCATTTCCATTTGATGGGGTGAGAGTGAGCATTGGGAAAAAGAAAGAAAAAATGAAGAAAGAAAGGAAAAGAAAGAAAAAACAAAGCCCACAGTTTTTACTACGCCAGTGCCTCTTCTGAGCTCTGCAGGGAGAGACTAGGGATATCCTCCAAACTGAGAAAGTGGCAGAGCATCGGGCTGAGTTCCTCTGCACTTAGTTAAGCCACAGAGACACAGTTTCATCAGGAATCAGAAGAGGCACATAGCGCGGCCTCAAGGCTGCTTGAAGGTCATCCTGACTTGATGTGCTGGGACACTAGTGTGGCATCTTCTTTTGTGGGTTCTCTGTATGAGGCTGCAGTTCCTGAGGCACTTCCCACTGCTTCCTGGCCAACCCTGACCATCTCCGCCCTGTTCTGGAGTCCTGCCTGTGGAGTTGACGCCTATATAAGCTTTTCATTCATCTCATTTCTGCTGTCTTCTATAAGATTTCTTGGGTCCAGCTTGACTCAAGGAAGAGAGCTGTGGCCTGAGACTTGAGACCTTTAAAACCAGGACCCCAGATCAGAATTCTTTCCAGACAAAATGATCTGAGTTAGAAGGAAGTTTGTGATTTACTGTGAGAAAGAAGTAAATGTCTATGCATTTCTTCATACATGTGTATGGGCATATAAATGTATAATTATGTGTGTAGTCACATCACTATATATCTGTATGTACCTGTATCTAGATGTGTACACACCCACATATATACATCATATATACATATATAGACATATACACATAAATACCTGTATGTATAACACACATATATGCAAACACATTTACATATATACATGTGTTTATATACATAGGCACACATATACATATATGCATAAGTCTGTACATATAATAGTATACACATGTGTATAATCACATGTATATCACACATATGTCAGTATATATCTGTGTATATACAACACACATATATTACATACACAAATCTATTTTGTGCATACACACATGTGTATATATGTTGCAAACTCCATGGGGGGAATGAAAGCACAATGACTTATCTTTCCCTGGGAAGCCTGCAGGGAAATGAATTCTAGGAGACCCCCGCTGTGGGTCCCCTAGACAGGCCTCTGCAGTGGGATTGGCCCATTGAAATTCTGATGCACACAGGGACTGAAGCATCACTTTTTTCCCATCTTTTTTATGGAGCTTCCTGGATAGACAGTCTAGCCAAAACTGTGGGCTCCAGATTCACTGAGAGACTTTGTTTCCACACATGTGAACACACACACACACAACATACACACAAATATATAGAGAGAAAAACTATCTTTGATAAGCATTGATTTTGATGAAAGTCAAATTATTTTAGACTTTATCCTCTAGTACTCTGTAGCTCACTATAGCACAAATCTGCTGGCACTGTCAGTGAACGAAGAGTAGCAGGTAGTCATAGCAACCTGCCTCCATCCTTCCAGCCTAAGGGCTGTGTTGTGGTCCCAGCTATTGCCTTTGTGGCTTCTGTTGTCACAGCTCTTGACTCTTGGGTTTTCTCTGCTTTTCCTAAACAATTCTGCCAGCACCCTGGTTTTCAGAGATACTAGAAGCTCTGCTTATTTCCCTGTGTGTTCAGATTCACCCCATCAAGATGGGTACCTGTGTGAATCATCTTGCTGCAGAGCAGTGAGCAGGGCTGTGTCAATGTTAGTATCTAAGGATGTCAATCCACAGTCATTTTAGGTACCAACAGAGAGGGCCACTCATAGGGTTGGTTGCTGTGCTTGCTCACGGCTCACCCATTGGAGTTCAACACCCCCAGGTCCATTTCTCAACATAGTCCTAGACTGGTGAAACCTTCTATGACTGGAAGAAGAACTCCAGGCTTGGAGACCCAATAAAACTGGGATTTTAGGAGGATCTCTGGTTTCCAAAGCAGTTGGGAGGCACTTTCTAAGGCGCCCACATTTTCTGAGATAAGTGAACTCCAGAACTCTCCTTACATGCACCTATATTTCCATCCATTTTTAGATGAGCTCTACAATAACTCCTTCAGAAGATACTTTCTTATCTTCCACGTCACATCACACACATCATACCACACTAGAGAGGGGAAATGACTTGCCCAGGAGGCATGGCAGAGGAAGGCACCTAGCTAGGACATGCTGGTACTTGGGACCTCTAGTTTTAACTCTTTAGCCGTAGGCTGTGTTTTCCTACTGTGACCTTGAGTGTGTGAGGGTTATGGGGAGACCTCTGTTCCATCCTTCCTTTCACCTGGGCATTCCAGTCTCCCTCCAGACTAGTCTCAGTAACAATACATGATGGTGTGGGACCAGAAACCTTGATTGATGGTGACTTTAGAATTGAAGATTTATTTCACTAATGTAACAATGAGTCAAGATTGATGGACCAACCTCAGAGTCAGAGGTTTTGTCATTCTTTAGCCCTACCTGCCAAATAAGGTAATAGCCACAGACAGCTATTTAAGTTTAGATTAATTGAAATAAAAGAAAAATAGTCTAGTGCTCAGGCACTGGCAGCTTTTCAAGTGACTTGGGGCTCCATAATGAGTCAGTAAATATGGGGACAGTTTCATCATGGCAGAAAGATCTAGTGAAATAGCAGCTAAAGATATAGTGTGTGTTTAAAAAGGGAAAGTGATAGCGCAAGCCATACTGGTTCCATTTTTATCAAATAAGAAATTGTCTTCTAGGACTTGGAGGTGACAGGAGCTCCACAAGAAGACCAATACAGCCAACTCACTAGGGCCAGAAGGGACTTGTGGAGACTGAAGCACCAACCAAGGACCATGCATGGACTGAACTTACACAGCTCCCTAGACAGCTGTAGTGGATGGACAGTTTGGGTTTCATGTGAGTTCCCTAAGAAGGGAAGCTGGGCTGTCTCCAACATGGACTCTATTGCTTGCTTTTTGATCCCTTCCTCCTGGGCGGGCTGCCATGTCAGACCACAGTGGAAGAGGAAGTGCTCAGTCCTGATGGGACTTGATGAGCTGGGGTTGGGGGCTCCCCATATCTGAAGAATAGGAGAGGGGAGATAGAGAAAGAGGGAGAGAGGGTGGGATTGGGAGGGCAGAAGGGAGGGGCTGTGGTCAGGATGTAAAGTGAATAAATAAATGCATAAATTTTAAAGAAGAAAGTGTCTTCTAGAATTCATTTGTAACACCTACCAGGGGCTTGTCAATCTGAACTATGCTCACATAGCACATCCTAGCTGTAAGGAATGCTGGGATACAGAATCTTTTTTTTTTTTTGATCTACTTATAGACATATTTTTTTATTTTTGTTTGTTTTTATTTAATAACTTTACAACCTCTTCCCAGTCCCCTTCCTCCTCTTCTTCCAGTCCCAACCTTACACCTCCTTCCCCATTTGCACCTTTCCTTCTCGAGCACTTGATTCACAGTAGAATTTCCTCAAAATTAACGTTAATCCAAGCACCAATCCCAACCTTGTCACACACACTTTTTTTTTTTCAATGCAATTTATTCAGGAACCTTGAACAATCATCTGACCCTGGGGAAAGCCAGCCCACAGCTTAAATAGCCTCTGGGTAGCCAACCCCAGCGTGCCACGTGGGCAATGCAGATAGGTCCACATACATGGAAGCAAGCCAGATCCTCGGCCTTAGCCAAATGTGGAGTTATTCTTGACAGAGAGCACTCACCATCGGGAAGGTGGAAGGCGGAAACCAGCTCCATCTTTAAGGCATAGCATTCCGCAGCTCTCTACAGTTCCCCCTCTTTGTTTTAGACGCATCAGGCAAGAGTAGAGGTCTGATCTCTGATATTAGAAATAAATTGGGACTTTGTACCGATGTTCATTTAGGTGTCATCCACCCAAAGAGCATCAGACCTGACTGATACCTTTTTCTCAGAGGCGGGACCTGGGGCATCAACCCGCATGCAACTAGACATGCTCTTCTCTGGGTTGAAAGCGGCTGACCCTGAGTGCAGTGCTTAGCCTCGCATCCTGAGCGTATCATTTTAGCTTTTTATGGTATCCAACCATGCTTGGGGAGAATGTCCTGCTTCAATGGCTGTAAAGGCCTGAATGATCATGGCTGCATCACACTGTTGTGAGACTCTAATCTTGCATATATACCACAGGCAAACCAAGGAGACCAACACCAGAAGGCCTGCTAACGCTCTCATGCCCACCCATTCCTTCAGATGATTCATGGCTGCAGCAATCCATGATGATAATCCTGTGGCAAAAACAGTGGTTAGATGCCACGAAGTAGGTGACAATGCCTTAACCGTATGTGTGTTGTCAGGCCCAAGGGCCTCTTCCATCCTTGTCAAGGGGAGTGCTAACCTTTTCTCCTTTCATACAACATGGGATACAGAATCTTGAACAAGGCTAGACAGTTTTAGGTTCCAAACACAGCAGAAGTTTGGATGGCGCAGAGGGAACTGCCTCAGGGAGGTGACTGCAGTGGAAGAGAGGATGCTAGTGCCTGGCCACCTCCATCCTGAGCTCTTTCGGAGTCATTCGGCCTCTGGCCATCCCCCAAACATTCCCTGCCCCCTGCTGCTCTCCCAGCAACTTTCTGCATGATATCTAAAGTATCCATTCCTCCGTTGATGGACATCTGGGTTGTTTCCAGGTTCTGGTTATTACAAATAAAGCTGCTACAAACATGGTTGAGGAAATATCCTTCTTGTGTACTTGAGCAAATTTTGGGTATATGCCTAGGAGTGGTAGAGCTGGATCTTGAGGAAGCACTATTCCTAATTGTCTGAGAAAGTGCCAGATTGATTTCCAAAGTGGTTGTACCAGTTTACATTCCCACCAGCAATGTAGGAGGGTTCCCCTTTCTCCACAACCCCTCCAGCATGTGTTGTCATTTGAGTTTTTTATTTTAGCCATTTTGATGGGTATAAGGTGAAATCTCAGGGTCGTTTTGATTTGCATCTCTCTGATGGCTAAGGATGTTGAGCATCTCGTTAAGTGTTTCTCTGCCATTCTATATTCCTCTACAGAGAATTCTCTGTTTAGCTCCGTACCCCATTTTTTAATTGGATTACTTGATTTTTTGCTGTTTAACTTCTTTAGTTCTTTATATAATCTGGATATTAGCCCTCTGTCAGATATAGGATTGGTGAAGATCCTTTCCCAGTCTGTAGGCTGTTTTGTTCTGATGACAGTGCCTTTTGCTTTATAGAAGCTTTTCAGTTTCATGAGGTCCCATTTATTGATTGTTGCTCTTAGAGCCTGTGCTGTTGGTATTCTGTTCAGAAAGTTGTCTCCTGTGCCAATGAGTTCTAGGCTTTTCCCCACTTTTTCTTCTAACTGATTTAGATTATCTGGTTTCACTTGGACTTTAGTTTTGTGCAGGGTGATAAAAATGGATCTATTTTCATTTTTCTGCATGTAGACATTCAGTTAGACCAGCACCATTTGTTGAAGATGCTGCCTTTTTTCATTGAATGGTTTTGCCTACTTTGTCAAAAATCAAGTATTCATAGGTGTGTGGATTTATTTCTGGGTCTTCTATTCGGTTCCATTGATCATCCTTTCTGTTTCTATGCCAATACCATGTAGCTTTTATTAATATTGCTCTGTAGTACAGCTTGAGATCGGGGATGGAGATACCTCCAGATGATCTGTTGTTGTACAGGATCGTTTTGGAGATTCTGGGTTTTTTGTTTCTCCATATGAAGCTGAGAATCTTTCTTTCAAGGTCTGTAAAGAACTGAGTAGGTATTTTGATGGGAATTGCATTGAATTTGTAGATTGCTTTTGGCAGGATAGCCATTTTCACAATGGATACAGAAATTGTGTTATTTTTACACAATGGAATACTACTCAGCAATCAAAAACGAGGAAATCATGAAATTTGCAGGCAAATGGTGGGATCTAGAAAAGATCATTCTAAGTGAGGTATCCCAGAAGGAGAAAGACACACATGGTATATACTCACTTATATAGACCTAGAAGATATGACAAACATAATAAAATCTATACACCTAAAAAAGATAAATAAGAAAGAGGACCCGGGGTAAGATGATGAATCCTCACTTAGAAAGACAAATGGGATGTGCATTGGACCTAGGAGAAAACAAGTAACAGGACAGGAGCCTACCACAGAGGGCCTCTGAAAGACTCTACCTAGCAGTGTATCAAAGCAGATACTAAGACTCCTAACCAAACCTTTGGCAGAGTGCAGGGAATCATATGAAAGAAGGGGGAATTAGTATGATGTGGAGAGGATAGGAGCTCCACAAGGACCCCTGGGCACAGGGGTCTTTTCTGAGACTGACACTCCACCAAGGACCATGTATGGATATGACCTAGAACCTCTGCTGGGATGTAGCCCATGGTAGCTCAGTAACCAGTTGGTTTCCCATAGTAAGGGGAACAGGGACTATTCCTGACAAGAACTCAATGGCAGGCTCTTTGACCTCCCCACCCCCAAGGGAGGAGCAGTCTTGCCTGTTAGGCCACAGAGGAGGACTTTGCAGCCAGTCCTGAAGATACCGGATAAAACAGGGTCAGATGAAAGAGGAGGAGGTCCTCCCCAATCAGTGGACTTGGAAAAGGGCAGGGAGGAGATGAGGGAGGGAGAGTTTGGGAGGGAATGAGGGAGTGGGATACAGCTGGGATACAGAGTTAATAAAATGTAACTAATAATAAAAAAGCTAATAAAAATAACAAAACAAGATGGAAAAGTAAAGCAAAAGTGAAAGCACTCATGCACGTGGGTGTGTGAAGCACACTTCACTAGAGGGCCAGGAGCCAGGGAGGAGCTCAGACCTTTTAGATACAAATTCTTTAATGCCAAGGTTTGTCAGAACTGAGGGCTGGGTGGCTCTGCCATTGTGTTCTCTCCTCTCCTCACATCTCCCACTACCAGACCTCCTAACCCCTCTTTTTTTTCAAGTAATTTAGGCTGAATTTCCAGGTCTTATAATGTGGAGCCTTCCTTTGCACACCCCAAACTCTGCAAAGCCTCTGGCAGTCTTTTCTGATGCCCCACTCCTCTTCTTTGAACAAAAGCCAGGAAAGTTGTGGGGTGGGGTGGGGGGCATTTTCTTACAGCCTTCCTTCCTTCCTTCCTTCCTTCCTTCCTTCCTTCCTTCCTTCCTTCCTTCCTTCCTTCCTTCCTTCCTTCTTTCTTTCTTTCTTTCTTTCTTTCTTTCTTTCTTTCTTTTTCAGCTGTGCCAGACAAAATGGCTGGGGCAGACTCTGTCTAAGATGATATTGTCTGTCTTCAGAAAGCAGAAGTAGCTACAGATACATTTGATTTTAAACATTTTTCTCCTTTGGTGCCATATCTAATATCCACATGATTAAGAACCATGGGTTAAGAAATTTTCAAGGAACTGGAATAAACTGAGGCCTTTTAAATTCTGGAGGCAGACGGGTGTTTCATCCAACCAGCTCTGAGTATTCCTGGCAGCTCTAATCACATTGGCAAGTGTGTTTAATCTGTAGTGAGATCACATTTGTCATTTGTGTGGCATAGAGAGAGAGTTGGATGGGGCAGGAGGCTGCAAACTATGGCCTGTTTTTGCCTGAACCCAAGGGTAAGAGTGTTTTCTGTATCGAAGGTCATTGTGAAAGAAAATAAAATACTGGGCAGACACTAGGTGTGGCCTACCAAACTTATGATAGTGATGGTCAGATTAGAAAAAAATTACCATTCCTGGATTACAGTCTGAGGAGTTTCCATCTTTAAATCTCAGGGTCTAGAAACTTCAGATGTGCTGTATAAGTTGAGAACCTTGTGGGGCTCCGGTATGACTGAAGTTCTGTATCTGAAGGGAACAGGAGGGATGTGGCTAGTCCAGATGGTGCTGGAGGCTGAGTTAACAGTAAATGCTGAGTGCACTGTGAGCCATCTCCTCAGTACTGAGTAGCAGCCACCCCTGGCAGATCCTGGAAATGGTGGGCAGAGGATTCTGGATTTCCAGTGGCACCAGGTCTGCCCAATTAGAACTGACCATATCAGCTTCAGGGAAACAGTGCATGCAGGGGTGACGGTGGTCAGGGATGGATGGGGATGGAGCTGTCACTGTGGTCACCTGTCAGTGTGGGCATAAGACCAGGCTTAGATGGGTGTAAGAGAATGGGGTAGGTCACGCTTAGTCCTCCATAAAGGTGGCGTTTGAATGCTGCCTCAGGTTTGTATGGGATCTGCCCTCTTGGTCTATTGGTTTGCTTCTGGGATGGCTGGAGGCCTGGGAAACAACCCATTTAGTCTTTGGCTCAGGCAGCCTTCATTTCTCTTTATTTCCAATAGGAACTTGGGTCCATTGTCAGGTCAAGACTCATAGTTTCTACATCTGGATCTGCAGCCAGCAGGAAGAGAGAGTGACACTGTATTTGGCTTGAGACTCTGAAACTTAAAAGCCTACCCTTAGTGACACACTTTCTTCAATGAAACCACATCCACTCCACCAATCCACACTTCCTAATAGTGCCACTCCCTGTGAGCCTATTGGGGGCCATTTTCATTTAAGCCACCACATATACCCAGTGAAACTCCACTGAAGAAAACTATTTTTTCTTTTTTTAAACATTTATTTATTTTTTAAGAGTTAATTACACTAGCATACAACATGAGAATTTTTCCGGTGCTGCAAATCTGTCTAAACAACTGTCTAGCTATATTTTAGGTAATTGGACTGGAGAATTCGATACTACGATGGAGCAGCTGAGAGTGGCCATTGCCACGGTAAATTCTACCAGAGTGGACGCAGGACTAGCCACAGGATTATCATCATGGATTGCTGCAGCCATGAATCATCTGAAGGAATGGGTGGGCATGGGAGCGTTAGCAGGCCTTCTGGTGTTGGTCTCCTTGGTTTGCCTGTGGTATATATGCAAGATTAGAGTCTCACAACAGCGTAATGCAGCCATGACCATTCAGGCCTTTACAGCCATTGAAGCAGGACAATCTCCCCAAGCATGGTTGGCTACCATAAAAAGCTAAAATGTTACGCTCAGGATGCGAGGCTAAGCACTGCACTCAGGGTCAGCCGCTTTCAACCCAGAGAAGAGCATGTCTGATTGCATGCGGGTTGATGCCCCAGGTCCCGCCTCTGAGAAAAAGGTATCAGTCAGGTCTGATGCTCTTTGGGTGGATGACACCTAAATGAACATCGGTACAAAGTCCCAATTTATTTCTAATATCAGAGATCAGACCTCTACTCTTGCCTGATGCGTCTAAAACAAAGAGGGGGAGCCGTAGAGAGCTGCGAAATGCTGTGCCTTAAAGATGGAGCTGGTTTCCGCCTTCCACCTTCCCGATGGTGAGTGCTCTCTGTCAAGAACAACTCCACATTTGGCTAAGGCCGAGGATCTGGCTTGCTTCTATGTATGTGGACCTATCTGCATTGCCCACGTGGCATGCTGGGGTTGGCTACCCAGAGGCTATTTAAGCTGTGGGCTGGCTTTCCCCAGGGTCAGATGATTGTTCAAGGTTCCTGAATAAACTGCATTGAAAAAAAAAATGCAAAAAAAAAAAAAAAGAAAAGTTTCGTGAACAACAACAACAACAAAAAGAGTTAATTACAGTTTATTCATTTTGTATCCCAGCTGTAGTCCCCTCCCACACTCCCTCCCTCTTCTCCTCCCATGTCCCTCCCCCAGTCTACTGATAGGGAAGCTCTTCTTCCCCTTCCCTCTGACCCTAGCCTTTCCTCTGTGGCCTGATAAGGTTGCTCCTCCCTCAGGGGGAGGTGATCAAAGAGCTAGACACTGAGCTTTTGTCACAGATAGTCCCTGTTCCCTTTACTAGGGAACTCACTTGGATACTGAGCTGCCATGGGCTACGTCTGTGCAGGGGTTCTAGGTTATCTCCATGGATGGTCCTTGGTTGTAGTATCAGTCTCAGAAAAGACCCAGAGGCCCAGATTTTTTGGTTCTGTTGATCTCCTTGTGGAGCTCCTGTTCCCTTCAGGTCTTTCTGTCTCCCCCTTTTTTCATAAAATTGAACTCTGCCCAAAGTTTGGCTATGAGTCTCGCATCTGCTTTGATACCCTGCAGGGCAGAGTCTTTCAGAGGCCCTCTGTGGTAGGCTTCTGTCCTGTTCCCTGTTTTCTCCCTCTTCCCATGTCAGTCTTGTTTGCCTTTCTGAATGTGGGTTGAGCATCTTACCCAGGGTCCTCCTTCTTGATTAATTCTTTAGGTGGACAGATTTTTGTCTGATTACCCTATATTATACGTCTAATATCCACTTATAAGTGAATATATACCGAATGTGTCTTTCTGCTTCTGGGATACCTTACTCAGGATGATCTTTTCTAGTTCTCACCATTTGCATGCAAATTTCATGATTTCCTTGTTTTTAATTGCTGGGTAGTATTCCACTGTGTAAATGTACCATAATTTCTTCATCCAGTCTTCAGTTGAGGGACATCTGGGTTGTTTTCAGCTTTTGGCTATTACAAATAAAGCTGCTACAAACATGGCTGAGCAAATGTTCTTGTTGTATACTTCAGCATCTTTTGGATGTATGCCTAGGAGTGGTATAGCTGGATCTTGAGGTAGCCCTATTCCTAATTGTCTGAGAAAGCACCAGATTTAGGGACATAACAACAGACGATGAGGAAATCCAAACAATCATTACGTCTTATTTCAAAAGCCTATATGCTACAAAATTTGAAAATCTAAATGAAATGGGCAATTTTCTTGATTGATCCCACTTACCAAAGCTGAATCAAGACCAGGTAAATAAATAAAATAGTCCTATATCCCCTAAGGAAATAGAAGCTGTCATCAAAAGTCTCCCATCAAAAAAAAAAAAAAAAAAAAAAAAAGCCCAGGGCCAGATGGTTTCAGCACAGAATTCTATCATACCTTCAAAGAAGAGCTGACTAGTTTTTCTTTTACAGGTGATTGTCATTTGGAATTTAGGTTTAGCTTCTTGATTAGAAATGGGAGATGGTGTCCACTTTTTACTCTCAGACCTGGGACCCCATCTGGCTTGGACCTGTTTAGAGTCTTTACATGCTATCATGTTCCCTGAGAGTTCATATGTGCCTCTGACTTTGTGTCTGGAAGGCATTGTTTTCTTTGTGTCTTACATTTGCATTTGATGTTACAATCTTTCTGCCTCCTCTTCTGCATAGTTTCCTGATCCCCGAGGGAAGAATTTTGATACAGACCTCCCAATTTAGGACTGGATGTTCCAAGGCTTTTCATTCTCAGTTCATTGTCCAGCTGTGCATCTCTGTATTTGTTCCCATCCACTGCAGGAGGAAGCTTCTCTGAGGATGGCTGAGCAAGACATTGATCTGTGGGTATTGTTAGGAGTCACTATATTTCTACAATTCTTTAGCAGAGCGATAGTATTTGGTTTTTCCCTAGGTCCATGGCATATTTACTCCTAGATTCTTGGCCACACAAGTAGTGTCAGGGATGAAATGGGCCATAAAGCTGCTCCCACACTTTTGTGCCACTATTGTACCAGCATGTCATGTAGATCACCAGTCATGTCAACCATTATAGATGTGATGAATTAGCTTGATTGGCGAGTGATGTGGGAACACTCAGCCACCATTTATCACATTGGTCACAGGTCATTTTGATCTGGGAAATGCTCCAGCCAAGACTTCCTCACTGACTCTGTACTATGTTAAGCACTAGGATAAACCACTGGGAATCAGTTTTTTTTTCTCCTACCGTGTGATCCCAGATATCAAACTCAGGTTATCAGGATTGGAAGGAGGCACTTCTGCCTGCTGAGACATCCAGAAAACTTCCAAAAACACTTTTGACAACCAATGTGTATTTCTGTAATATTAGTTGAATCTTTTAGAATTTCAAGACTCATCACATACCCCTCCCCCGTGAGTGCAGTCCATTTGGTTTGTATTGGAATCTACCCAGCAGTTCTTTCTTCTCCTCCCAGACACCCTGCAAGGCAGGCCCTTAGCATCACTGTGGCTTCACAATTGGAAAGTAGGACTGAAAGATCTTAGTGCTTTGTCTGAGTTCAGTTAGACAGCTAGAGTCAAGAGCATGGACTGAGCCCAGTTCTGCCTGATTTGGAACCAGCCCGTAGGCTCACTGTATCTGTGCTTCCATTGGAACAGCCGGGGAAAGTGGAGATGAGGATGAGTGTAGTGGTTTGAATAGGAATGCTGCCATAGGCTCCTATATTGAAATGCATTTGGTCATTATGGGATGGTGCCACAAGAGAAGGGTTAAGAAATGTGACATTCACAAGGGAAGAGGACGTGCCCAGTCCTGATGCAACTTGATGAGCTGGGGTGGATGAAAGGGAGCTCTTCTTTTCTGAAAAAAAAAAAAAAAAAAAAAAAGAAAGGGGGAGGGAGAGGAAGTGTTGTACTGGGAGGGAAGGAGGAATGGGGATACAAGGATATAAACTGAATAAAAAAGAAAGTTACAATAACTACACAGAAAAGGGGAAAATTAAAATCACCATATTTCCAAAGAACAAGGGATTTTCAAAATTGAAAAAAAAAATAAAAAAGAAAAAGAAAAAGAAATTGGCCTTATTGTGTTGGAGGAAGTATGTCACTGGAGGTTGGCTTTGGGGTTTCAAAAGGTCCAGTGTCTCTTTTTTACCATCTGCAGATCTTGGATGCAGAACTCCCAGCGACCTCTCTAGCACCATGTCTGCCTGTGTGTCACCATGCTTCCTGCCGTGATGACAATGGAATAAACCCCTGAAACTATAAGCAAGCCCCAATTAAATGCCACGGCCATGGTGTGTCTTCACAGTAATAGAACCCTGACTAATACAGTGAGGTAGGGGGCATTTTTATACTCAAGTCTATTGGGATGTTATCTTGCCCATCAGAGAGCCAAGAGCCTTCTTGTCTCGTGGGATGTTTCATGTGGGTTTGAGGGTAAACATAAAGGATGTGCCTAGAACTTCAGTCATCAAGAAAGGGACATGTGTTAGGACTGCTAAAACTGTAAAGAGGGTGAAGGGATTGTCTGTGGGGGCAGGTTTACCTCTTCCGTGGATGTGAGGGATAGTTCCCATTTTCAAGAGTTACAAATGTTCACACTTTGAGTTCATGGAGAGATGCACGTTTCTTCACTTTAAACAGAAGCGGTGGAAGGCAGAGCAACACAACAACTTGCCCTTGTTCCCAGGCAACTGGCGTCGAGCCTTAGTGGAATGGAGTGGCTTCATTGGAGGAAGTGTGTCACCAGGGGTTGGCTTTGGGGTTTCAAAAGCTCCAGCCAGGTCCAGCGTTTCTTCACTTGTTGCCTTTCTTTGCCCTGGCATTCTTCTTAGGATATTATCTTTTGCAAGCAGTGCTTGCTGGCTTGCTTCCACTTCAGCTTCTGGGGAAGTCCGTGCTGGTACAGTCCTTTAGAAACTAGGGAGCCATACGCTCTGGGTTCATTGGCTCCTGTTGCCTAGATCTCCTTCCCTTTTCAGTACCTTGTGTTACCAGGCACTTTCTCCAGGTGCTAAACTAGATGCTGCCTAGACTATCATTCTTTTTATTCATGCTTGTTCCACAGCTCAGCTGGGCCAGCTCAGACTCAGCATTTCAAGAGTTATACCCTATGTGTGCCTGGGTTCTCTCTACTCATGGATGATGATCTTGGCATCAGCTTCATTTTCCATCCGGACCTCAGCTTTTCTCCCTGTTCAGGAAGAGGGTGTCTTTAGGGAGCTCCCAAAAGAATAAAACCCTCTGTGCTTTCTGGTCAAATTTGGGGTCTGTCTTTGTTCTTAAACTGTGACCTATTAAAAGACTTTTTAAGATACGAAATTACCCCCAAACAAAATAATTATTTTCTCCAGTCTTCTGGGAGGAGATATCCTTGATTACTAAAGTGTGACTCACAGAAAAGCATAGGTGCTTTTTCTCCTTTTCTTCACTCCTCAGGAGTAGGGAAGATAAATGGAGCTTTGGAGAAATGCCTTCTAATCTCAGTCCTGCGTCTCTTTACCCTATTCATTAGCTGAGCTCTTAACAACCAGTCAGAAGGAAGAGACACATTTCTCATTTAAGAGACTGTCTCTATTTCTGTGACCAATCCCCTTCATCTCCCTCACAGACTGACCAATTTCAGAGCCCATTTGAGGAAAAGCCTGTTATTTCCCACCAGCAGAGCTCTGGACACTAGCACAGGGAATGGTGTGTGTGTGGGGGGGGTGCTCTCTTTGCCTTATCAGAATCTATTGCTTTGCTCAGTGTCCATCTCTTCCCATCTGGAGCCCTCTGTGACCACAACAAGTGTGTTCTTACATGGGACATCCAACCAGGAGCGTCTCTTGCTAGCTACAAGCATTCGTGCTCAGACTGGGGCCTTCAGCTTCATTCTCATCTTCTCTGTGCTTTGCAGCTGCACCCGGGAGATGTTTTCATCTTTCTTATAAAATGTCAGATCTTTTCTCAATTCTTGACTGATCTCTGGAGGCATGCAGAGAAGCCTAAGAGTCTTTTTTCTTAGTCCTCTGGGGGGTGTCCTCTTGAGGCAAGTTGGTTGGAAGAGGTGAAGAGTTGGTTATGAATGGCTTGCCAAGTCTACAGGACAAACATAAGCAAACAGTCCTGCCTATGGAGTCAGAACCTGGCTCTTTCTGGTTTCTGGTCATTCAGTGTGGGACAGCATCATTATTCATTCACATGTTGGTGGATACTTGGATTGTTCAGGACATCTTTGAAATTTATTACAGGAACCTCTTCGCATCTCAGGAGGAAGGACATTCAGGCCCCACCCTACTCCAAACACATCCAGGAACCTTAAAGATGTTAGGTGTTAGGGATTGATTAGTTCTACTCAACCAATTCTGTGTTGTCAGTTCATTGCTACCCTTAATCCCAGGGCTGACATAGTGAGGCTCCCTTGTATGCTCATTACTTGACACAGTGGCAACAGCAGAGCTGAGTCTGTGGGTGTAAATTAGGATCTGTCATCCCCAGCCTGCACTGTACATCCCGTGCAAGGACACCTTCACTGATAACGTTGCTGCAACAAAACACAAAACAGAGTCTCTCTCTGCACCTCAGCATCCCGAAGAACCCTGATCCAGAATCAGTTATTAGCTACCAACCCAGTTCTTTCTACCTGTGAACAAGCAGTGAGAGTCAGTAATGAACAAACTGTGTCCTTGATTCATGTGTGAAAGTCTCAACAGCGTTGCCATGTTCCTTACCTTAAAGAGAGAGAGAGAGAGAGAGAGAGAGAGAGAGAGAGAGAGAGAGAGAGAGAGAGAAAGACAGTTGAGTTATAGTGTGAGACTCTGTGTCAGAAGATGCAGATAGGTATGGAGGGAAGATTCGATGGGACACACGGAGATGACTGTAGGCCAAACGGATGCACACTCTCACACACATTGATCTCAAGTTTTCATCTTCGGAACTGTCAGAGAAGAAAGTTCTCTTTTAGCCATTCAGTCTCTGGGAGTCTGTTAAAGCAGCTTTCACAGACACATACAGAAGTGTGAGGGCTGGAAGAGAGAGATAAAGCTATCCTTACCCAGCAGTGCCAGGGTCATCCACAGAGAGCCAAGCACACCAATAAACCCTCTGTGAGCACTAATAAGATATTTCCGCATGATGGTCAGACACAAAAGCAATTATGGAACCTGCTGCGTGTCTTCTAGCCAGCAGATGCCAATCATGAAACATAATAGAATGTGAGACACTGTTCACAGGAATCAATTTGTCAAGGAGTCCTCTTACAAAAAATTCAATTAAAGGACATAAAGGGAAGTTTTGAATGAACTGGGAGATATTCCATGTTTATGATGGAATATCATAACATTGTAAAGACGTCAAATCCTTTCAAATTAATTTATAAATTTGGTGAAACCAAATGTGAATTCTAGATGGATCGGTTGAGAAGTTTGATAGATATGTTCTGAGATGAGTAAATATAAAGATTCGTAAACAGCTGCGTCTTTCATTTGAGGTAGGGTTTCAGTATATAGCTTTGGCTGATCTTGTCTGGAACTCACTGTGGAGAGCAGGCTAGTTTAGAAAGCAGAGACCCACTTGCCTCTACCTACCAAGTGCTGGGGTTAAAGGCATGTGATGGTGGAAACTTTTTTTTTTTTTAAGAGAAGGGGTTCATCTCTTATACAGTAAGATCTATCTGGGGATGTAGCTTATTTGGTATAGTTTAAAATTACTAACATGAGGTTCAAGCCTGAGCACTGCATAAAGCCAGGTATGGCGGTACTCGTCTGTGATTCCAGCACTCACCGGTGATCCCAGCATTCAGTAGGTGAGGACGGGAGTATCAGAATTATCCTTGGCTACATAGGAAATTTGAGGCCAACCTGGGCCAACAGCAAGATACGTTCTGAAGTCATGTCTAGAAGAACTGCCTTTCAATGGGACAGAACAGAAAGTCAGGGGCATCCGGGAATATATAAAAACTTGACGAATGACAAGATATGTCATCACAGATCAATGAGGAAGGTTTCACTGACTGCAGGTGGCTTGAAGGAGGGGTTGGCTACTTATATGAGAGTATAATTCCATTCCTGCTTTATCTCTAACATTGAGGCTGACTTAATGTGAAAGGTTTAGCAGTAAACCAAACAGAAGACAACATAGGCACACATTCACACATTTTTAGAGGTGTGAAAGATTTCTGAAGGAAGCCTTTGAAACCCAAGGCCTACCAGGGAAAGGAATACATTTTATTGTAAATGACAGATTTCTAATCATGGATTTAGATGCCAATAAGTCAGGTCCTACCCTGATAATCTGTAGCCCAATACTTCTCAGTTGAGGAATTGGTTTCCTCTCTCATAGGACATTGCTAATTTCTGAAGACACTTTAGGATGCCATACTGAGCTGTGTGAACATCCCTAATGTACAAGATAACTCCAGAGCAAAAGAACATCTGATGAAATGGCAATCATGCCAAGAAAATGAGACCCTGATTCCACAGGCTGTCACACAAGAAGCCACATTTCAAATTGGCATGCAACCAAGGAATTTTATGAGTTGATAAAAAAAGACAAGGAACCCAGTCAAATATTGGACAAATAAACATTTTACTAAGTAGGGTATCAGTGTATGGTCAGGGGTTCACACTTCAAAGAGATGATCTTGAACACAATGGCAAATCATTACCCTTTGAGACTGGCCTGAGAAAGTAAGACGGTCAAATAATTCTGAGTTGGTGAAAATTCATTGCACAGTTAGGATTTATATAGTCTCTGTAGGTCTGTTATCATTCATAGAAAGTCTTCAAAGCAGTTGGATTTTAACAACTCTTTTTGTTTTTTTAAAAATTTATTTATTTATTTTATTACAGTTTATTCACTTTGTATCCCAGCTGTAGCCCCCTCCCTTGTCCTGCCTCCCAACCCAACCCTCCCTGCCTGCCTCTCACCCAGTCCACTGATAGGGGAGGTCCTCTTCCTCTTCCATCTGACCCTAGTCTATCAGGTCTCAACAGGACTGGCTGCATTGTCTTCCTATGTGATCTGGTAAGGCTGCACCCCCACCCAGGGGGAGGTGATCATAGAGCCAGCCACTGAGTTCATGTCAGAGACAGTCCCTGTTCCCCTTACTAGGAAACCCACTTGGAGACTGAGCTGCCAAGGGCTACATCTGTGCAAGGGTTCTAGGTTATCTCCATGAATGGTCCTTGATTGGAGTATCAGTCTTAGAAAAGAGCCCTGGGCCCAGAATTTTTTCTCTCCTTGTGGAGCTCCTGTCCCCTCCTGGTCTTTCTATCTACCCCTTCTTTTATAAGATTCCCTGAACTCTGCCCAAAGTTTGACTATGAGTCTCAGCATCTGCTTTGAAACCCTGCTGGGTAGAGTCTTTCAGAGGCCCTCTGTAGTAGGCTACTATCCTGTTCCCTGTTCCCTGTTCCCTGTTTTCTCCCTCTTCTGATGTCCATCATGTTTGCCTTTCTGAATGAAGACTGATCATCTTACACAGGGTCCTCCTTCTTGATTAGCTTCTTTAGGTACACAGATTTTTGTATGATTATCCTATATAATATGTCTAATATCCATTTATAAATGAATATATACTGTGTGTGTCTTTCTGCTTCTGGGATACCTCACTCAGGACGATCTTTTCTAGTTCTCACCATTTGCATGCAAATTTCATGATTTCCTTGTTTTTAATTGCTGAGTAGTATTCCACTGTGTAAATAAACCACAATTTCTATATCCATTCCTCAGTCGAGGGACATCTGGGTTGTTTCCAGGTTCTGGCTATTAAATAAAGCTGCTACGAACATGGTTGAGCAAATGTCCTTGATGTATACATAGCATCTTTTGGATATATGCCTAGGAGTGGTATAGCTGGATCTTGAGGAAGCACTATTCTTGATTGCATGAGAAAGTGCCAGACTGATTGCCAGAGTACAAATTTACATTCCCACCAGCAATGGAGGAGGATTCCCCTTTCTCCACATCCTCTCTAGCATGTGTTGTCACTTGAGTTTTTGATCTTAGCCATTCTGATGGGTGTAAGGTGAAATCTCAGGGTGGTTTTGATTTGCATTTCCCTGATGACTATGGATGTTGAGCATTCCTTTAAGTGTTTCTCTGCCATTCGATTTTCCCCTATTGAGAATTCTCTGTTTAGCTCTGTACTCCACTTTTCTAATTGGATTACTTGATTTTCTGCTGTTTAACTTCTTGAGTTCTTTATATATTCTGGATATTAGCTCTCTGCCAGATACAGGGTTGGTGAAGATCTTTTCCCAATCTGTAGGCAGTTTTGCTCTGGTGACAGTGTTCTTTGCTTTACAGAAGGTTTTCAGTTCCATGAAGGCCCATTCATTGATTGTTGATCTTGGAGCCTGTGCTGTTGGTGTTCTGTTCAGGATGTTGTCTCCTGTGCTAATGAGTTCAAGGCTCTTCCCCACTTTTTCGTCTAACCGATTTAGTGTGTCTGGTTTTATTGAGGTCTTTGATCTACTTGGACTTTAATTTTGTGCAGGGTGATAAGTATGGATCTATTTGTATTTTTCTACATGTAGATATACAGTTAGACCAGCACCATTTGCTGAAGATGCTATCTTTTTCCATTTTATGGTTTTGGCTTCTTTGTCAAAGATCAGATGTCCATAAGTGTGTGGGTTTATTTCTGGGTCTTCTATTCGATTCCATTGATCTACTAGCCTGTTTCTATGCCAGTACCATGCAGTTTTTATAACTGTTGCTCTATAGTCAACTTGAGATCATGGATGGAGATAACTCCAGAAGATTGTTGTAGAGAATTGTTTCAGCAATTCTGAGTTTCTTGTTATTCCATATGAAGTTGAGAATTTTTCTTTCCAGGTCTGTAAAGAATTGTGTTGGTAATTTGATGGGAATTGCATTGAATCTGTAGGTTGCTTTTGGTAAGATGGCCATTTTTACTATGTTAATCCTGCCAAGCCATGAGCATGGGAGATCTTTCCATCTTCTGATGTCTTCTTCTAATTCTTTCTTCAGAGACTGGAAGTTTGTTTCATACAAGTCTTTGACTTGCTTGGTTAGAGTTACACCGAGGTGCTTTATGTCCTTTGTGGCTATTGTGAAGGGTGTTATTTCCCTAATTTCTTTCTCAGCCCTTTTGTCTTTTGTATACAGGAGGGCTACTGATCTTTTTGAGTTAATTTTGAATCCAGCCACTTTGAATGAAGGCTTTTCTCATCTGTAGTAGTTCCCTGGTTCAGTTTTTGGGGTCAGTCATGTATACTGTCATATCATCTGCAAATAATGATACTGTGTCTTCTTCCTTTACAAACTGAATCTCCTTGATCTCTTTTATTTGTCTTATTGCTCTAGCAAGGACTTCAAGAACTATGTTGAAGAGATATGGAGAGAGTGGGAAGCCTTGCCTTGTCCCTGACTTTAGTGGGATTGATTTAAGTTTCTCTCCATTTAGTTTGATGTTGGCTATAGGCTTGTTGTATATTATTTCACTAGGTTTAGGTAAGTGCCTTCTATCTGTGATCTGTCCAAGACTTTGAACATAAATAGGTGTTGGATTTTGCCAAATTCTTTTTCAGCATCTAAGGAGATTATCATGTGGTTTTTTTTTTCAGTTTGTTTATATGGTGGATTACATTGATGGATTTCCATATATTGAACCATCCCTGCATACCTGGGATGAAGCCTACTTGGTCACAGTAGATGATATCTTTGATGTGTTCTTGGATTTGGTTTGCGAATATTTTATTGAGTGTTTTTGCATCAATGTTCATAAGGGAGATTGACCTGAAATTCTTTCTTTGTTGGGTCTTTGTGAGGTTTAGTTATCAAGGTAACTGTGGCTTCATAGAATGAGTTTGGTGATGTTCCTTCTGTTTCTATTTTGTGGAATATTTTGAAGACCTTCTTTGAAGGTCTGGTAGTATTCTGCTCTGAAATCATCTGGCCCTGGGCATTATGTGGATGGGAGACTTTTGATGACAGCTTCTATTTCCTTAGGAGCTATCAGACTATTCAATTTATTTACCTGTTCTTGATAGAGCTTTGGCAAATGGAATCGATCAAGAAAATTGTCCATTTCATTCAGATTTTCAAATTTTGTGGCATATAGGCTTTTGAAGTAAGACCTAATGATTGTTTGGATTTCCTCACTATCTGTTGTTATGTCCCCTTTTCATTTCTGATTTTGTTGATTTGAATAGTGTTGATTTGTTGATTTCTGCTTTTTAGTTTGGCTAAGTGTTTGTCTATCTTGTTGATTTTCTCAAAGAACCAGCTCTTGGTTTCACTGATTCTTTGAATTGTTTTATTTGTTTCTAATTTATTGATTTCAGCCCCAAGTTTTATTATTTCTAGCCGTCTACTCCTCTTGGGTGTGTCTGATTCTTTGTTTTCTAGGGCTTTCAGGTGAGCCATTAAGTTGCTTGAATGAGATGTTTCAAATTTCTTCTTGAAAGCACTTAGTGCTATGAACTTAGTGCTATGAACTTAGTGCTATGAACTTAGTGCTATGAACTTAGCACTGCTTTCATTGTTTTCCATAAGTCTGGGTATGTTGTGCTTTCATTTTCATTGAATTCTAGGAAGACTTTAATTTCTTTCTTTATTCTTCCCCAACCCAGCTGTCACTGAGTAGTGAGTGGTTCAGTTTCCATGTGTGTGTGTAGGCTTTTTGCTATTTCTGTTGTTGTTGATGACCAGCTTTAGTCCATGGTGGTCAGATAAGATAAAAGGGATTATTTCGTTCTTGTATCTATTGAGGCTTGTTTTATGACCAACTATATGTACTGTTTTGGAGAAGGTTCCATGAGGTGAAAGATTCTGTAGATATCTGTTTGGTCAATTTGATATATGACCTCTGTCAGAATCATTGTTTCTTTAATTTCTGTTTTGTTGACCTGTCTTTTATTGAGAGTGTGGTGTCTCCCACTATTAATGTGTGGTTTAAGTTTTATTAATGTTTCTTTTACAAATGTGGGTGCCCTTGTATTTGGGGCATGGACTTTCAGGATTGTGATGTCTTTTCTTGGTGGAATTTTCTTTGGTGAGTATAAAATGTCCTTCCCCATCTCTTTTGATTAATTTTGATTGAAAATTTATTTTGTTAGATATTAGAATGGCTATTCCTGCTTGCTTCTTGTGTCCATTTGCTTGGACCCATTACTCTCAGGTAATGTCTATTTTTGTGACTTAGATGTGTTTCTTGCATGCAAGATACTGTTGGATCTTGTTTATGCATCCATTCTGTTAGTCTGTGTCTTTTTATTGGAGAATTGAGTCCATTGATGTTGAGAGAGATTAATGACCAGTGGCTGTTAGAGCCTTTGATTTTGCTCTTGGCTGTGGTAGTGTGTTTGTGTGCTTGGCTACTTTTTTTTTAAAAAAAAATTTTATTTATTATTTATTTATTTATTTCCATGATCATTAATTAATTTTATTGAAAATAGATTGTTTTGCTATTTATTTTTTTATATAATAACAGTTTATTCACTTTGTATCTCAGCTGTAGCCTCCTCCCTCTTTCCCTCTCAATCCTACCCTCTCTACATCATCTCCTTCCATGCCCCTCCAAGTCCACTGATTGGGACAGTCCTGCTCCCCTTTCATTTGTTCCTAGCTTATCAGGTCTCATCAGTACTGCCTGCATTGTCCTCCTCTGTGGCCTGGCAAGGCCGCCCCACCCCCCTCAGTGACAGGTGATCAAAGAGAAAGCTACTGAGTTCATGTAAGAGACAATCCCTGTTCCTCTTAGTAGGGTACCCACTTGGATACTAAGCTGCCATGGGCTACATCTGAGAAGGGGTTCTAGGTTATCTCCATGCATAGTCCTTGGTTGGAGTATCAGTCTCAGAAAAGACCCCTGTGCCCAGATTTCTTGGTTCTGTTGCTCTCCTTGTGGAGCTCCTCTACCCTCCACATCTTTCTATCTTCTGCTTCTTTTCTTCCAGTCTGTGATGTTTTGGGGTCCACAGTTCCATCTGAGATGGTGAGTAGAGCAAGCAGGCACAGGCAAATGGCTCCGTGCTGGTGACTGGGTGCCTTCAGGAATCCAGGAACTTTTCCTGAGAACTTTCTTGTGGGCATGGGTCAGCTGAGTGCCCTAAGGTCAGACCTGATGCTTCCCTTTCTGTGGGGTTTCTTCCCGACAGGGAAACACAATATCTAGTGCCCTGGGTCCTACTGTTCTGTCTGGGACAATGAGTCTGTGCTGGCAGATCTCTGGGTTGTCTGCTGAGCACTGGCGACTTTTTCCAGGGATTGTCTGGGTGAATTAAGGTTAGTACCAATTGCTTCCTTCACTGTGGGGTTTTCTCTTGACTGGAAATCCCATTCTTGGGTGTTGTGGTACCCATAGCTCAGTTTGGGATGGTGATCAGAGCATGCAGGCATGTGGCTCTGCCCTGGTGACTGAGTGCCTGATAGACCCAGGAACTCTTCTGGGGTTTAGTTGGTTCACCTAAACCCAATTTCTTCCCACACCGTGGGATTTCCTCTCACCTGGGAAACACAATTGCTGATGTTTTAGGGCCCAGAGTTTGGTCTGTTGGTTGCTGTGCAGTCACTGCTGTCCTGCTCATCAGACACAGTGTCCTCCTGGCATCGCCATATTAGATACTCCAACTCTTTTTTTTTTTCTGGATATACTGATAGGTTCATTTGGCTTTTCCTATAATTCATTCATTCATTCATTCATTCATTCATTCGTTCATTCATTTTTACTTTGTTTTCTTTTCTATTTGGGACAGGGTCTCAATGTATCTGAGGCTAACTTTGAACTCTAGCCAACGAGCACAATGAATTTTTGATCCTGCCTCCCCTCCTCTACATCCCAAAGGCTGTGATTACACTTTATGTGTTGGAAGGATCCTGCTGCTCGAGTTTGCAGTCCTCCAATTCTGGAAAGCCATTCTGAGCCCAGCATTAAGGTGCAGGACTCCCTCTCCCCAGCAGCGCCTCCTACTCTCTGCATGACTTCATCTGGAGAGTGTCCTTAGACATAGATGCCCCTAACCACATTTGATACATGTCCTTTGACTTAGCTCCCTGCTAGTTCTCCCTTCCCTGCACCTATAGGATAATTAGGTACTGTGCTCCCATTCATATGCTAGGAGTGTGCTGTTTAATGCGAACCAAGCATCATTAAAGTGCCTAGTGCTAATAAATTATGAACACCTATCCTGGGAAACCCCACCCACTTTCCAAGGGGTATTTAGCCTTTGTTCTCCTGAATTAAACTAGCTTCAGGAGGTGGTTCCCAGAGTGTTTGATCTTTGTGGTGCTCTCAGCCTTCCAAGCTCTGTACCTCACCTTCTGCTCCTCCTGCCTTTGTGAGCTGGTGACTAACAGGCCACCAGGGAGGACGAGAACCACAGTTACGGGCTACCATACCTGGCTAATGCAGTCTAGACACTTCATACATGCTAGGCAAGCACTCTGCCAACTGAGCTACTTCCCCAATGCATCACATAGGCTTTCTACTTTCGAAATATGAATGTATGTTCATATAACATGGGTGCAGAGGTAAGAGGTCAACCGTGGGTATCAGTCCTCAGGATTCTCCCACCTTTTGTTTCAGAGATAGAATATCTCATTGGATTTGAACTTTACCAAGTCGGAGAGGCTAGTTGACTTTCAAGCTTCCTGGGATCCCTCTGTCTCCATATTCTGTCCTCCCATGGCTGGGATTACAGGTACCTGCCTCTGTGTCTGGAATTTTAAGTGGGTTATGGGGATGACTGAAATTCAGGTTCTCCTGTGTGTGAGGTAAGCCCTCATTGACTAAGCCATCTCTTATTTATATACTTATTGTCGTATTCTGCTAGCTTGGTCAAGCTCCCATAACAAAACTCCAAAGATCGAATGGGTTTAAACAGCAGAAATTTATTTCCTCACTGCTTTGGAGACTGGAAGTCTTAGATCCAGGTGTGGCAGGACTAGTTTCTTTTGAAGCCTCTATGCTTGTTTCAGAGACTAAGATCTTCTTTTGATGTCTCTGCAGATGTTCTGTCTCCATCTCACAAGAACACCAGGCCTACTGAATTAGTAACCAAACCTACAACTTTATTTCAACTTAATTACTTCCTTAAAGAGGTTATCCTCAAATACAGTCTCAGAGATGCTAGGAGTTCTGGCTTTTGTATTTGAATTTTGGCTGACACAGTCTGGCTGGGGCAGGTGCATGCCAGTAAGGGATTATCAGAACGAAATCTTGTGAGACTCCTTGATTCTCACACATTTTCTACATTTCTGAATTCACATTGCCAGCATTTCATCTAAGACGTTTTAAAAAAGATTTTATGTTCACATTTAACTTTGTTTCCTATTTTATTTCATGCCACCATATCCATCATGTTTAAGTATTGTGGTTATAATAGGTTTCCAAAATGAGATAGGTAATTTTTGCTCCTTGTTTGATTTGCCAAACAACCGTTGCAACCTCATTTTATGTGTGCCTTGGTGGCTTGGTGGAACTAAGCATTAAAACTCTATTACTTCAAACAAAAGTAAATCAAAGATGGGAGACAGAGCAGGAAGAGAGTTAATAAAGTTGCATGATGAGCAAGAGCATGGATACACTTTCTATACCCAGGGTTCAATTTCTAACCCTCAAAACACAAAGGAGAAAACAACAAGCTGGATCAAATTCTTGCTCTGCCTAAATCTTCAGTAGCTCCTTACTTCCCTCCAGAGATAGCGCGCCCTTCATCACAGAGTTCCTGTGCTGATGCCCATCAGCTTCCCATGACCTTCCCTTCAACTCTGAAACAGAGTTTAAGCTTATTAGCATTTATCTCTCCTCTGGGATTTTGCTAGAAATACTGTTCCGCCCATTCCCTGGCCAATTCCTCCTCCATCCCTAGTTCAGCCAGGCGGGAGTTCCTCTTAAAGCCTCCCAGAGCCTTCCTCTCCCTACAAGCTCAGCAAAATCACCTTCTCTTGACATCTCCCGCCCTTCTACCCTAGGTATCTTGATGCTAAGAGCCCTTCTGTGGCTGTGGTGTGCGCTCTAATGAGACTGTGGAAGTGATAACACTCTGACTTGTGGGTGAGATCCAGTAGCTCACACCATGGAAACAGACTTCTCTTAATCAAACATACAAAGAAACAAATCAGCCTTCCCTCTGAATGGCTCTCAAGATTGTGTCTCTAGCTCAACACTTTATAAGTTCTTGTTTGGGAGTGAAGTGGAGGCAGGTGGGTGTGATGTTCCTGAGTTCAAGAGGAGATGGCTTCTTCTCTTGTTCACGAGCTTGTTGAGACTCTCAGGTGTCTGCCAGGGAAGGTTTAAAGCTTCTACCATCATTGTCATTTGCCCTGATATATATATATATATATATATATTTAACCCAGGAAGGCCCATTGAAACACTCTTGCTTTGGTCTTGAGCCCTAGGGACATTGACCTCTTAGAGAGCCTGGTATTATCCTATAGATCTTAGAGACAGGGAAACAAACCCAGAGAGGAAGTAGGTTTGCAGCTACTTTCAGAGGAGGCAGAGGCAGGGAGGGAGCAGAAATATTGCCTCCAGGTGGAGATGCCTCTGATAGTCTTTTTTTTCTCAATACTACATGCAAAGCCAGTTCCCATTTCTTCTATATCCTCTCCATCTTCTCTCTTACTCCATCCCATGTCTACACTCTTGCCATGAACCAAATCTCCCCTCGTTCATGTATTGAAACCCTAACTCCAAATGTGGCTCTGACTGGAGACAGGGCCTTTATGAAATAATTAAAGGGAGGAGCCTTGGCTCGATGGGATTCCAGTGTTACAGAAATACATAACTACTATTAGATGAGGGGCCAGTGGCAAGGTGGCCAGCGGCAATCCCCATCTCAGGATGCTGTATCAGGTGTAGGAAAGTGCTTTGTAAATGGTTGCCCTGTGCAGGACAGCTGTTTCCTCCACCTCAGGATGCGCTGCTGAGCTATAGAGGTCTTGCTGACACCCACACACCAGTTCCAAGAAAAATAAAGCGACAGGGCTTATGTGGTTTTATGACTCACGTTGGCTACTCTTGCCAAGTATTCAAATCCTGTGGCTAGAGGACTTGAACCATGCTTTTTGGCTGTTCTACTGTTTGTTGACTGTGGTCTCAAGCTGTGACTTGCATGAAGTCCTCTTTGGTTCAAAGGAGAGGCAGCAGTGAGCTAAGAGGACCCAAAAATATGTTTCAAGATGGTCCCTGTCCTGGACGGTGGAATGTACAGGATGTAAATGGAGAATTTGGGAGGGATAAATGTGCTGGTCTGGGAGATAAAAGGACACCCACTCCTGACTGGAGAAGACCAAAGAAGGGCTGGAGATGCCAGGTAGAGGTCAGTAGAAAAGTACTAAGTAGATTTGAAGTGAGAATGGATGGCATTTAAAGGTCAGAGGGAAGAAAAGAAGAGAGAGGGGAAATAAAGAGAGCAGGTAAGAGGCAAAACCTCAGAGGAAGCCAGTGCTTGGACCTTCTTTGCTCATTTGGGTTTTACTTTCATTGCCACCCAGGATGCTAGGGAAGAAGGAGACAGAAGGTCTGAGAGGAGAGGCCATCACAGTTAAGCAAAGAACAGGTAAGAGAGGGTGATGTTCTTGACTGCGGGCTTAAACAGCTGTCATCTACTTTTGACACAGCTCTTGCTCCGAAGGACAGATGTCCAGGATCAAGCATCAGCATCGTTGAAATCTGAAAAGACCCAGAGTGGTTTTCTGAGTTGGCTTAGCCTCAGTTTGTTATTTACATATCATGTGTGTGTGTGAGCATGTATGCAAGTTCGCATGGGTGCATGTGTGTGTGTGCCTGTGTGTAGAGGCCAGCGGACAATCTGGGCTGGCTCTTCTTCAACCGCAGTCTTTTCTTCTTTGTTAAGGTGTGACTTTCCACTCTCTCAGAATCCACCAAATAGTCCAGGCTCGCCAGCTTCTGTGCCTCTGAGACTCATGTATCTCTGCTTCTTTTTTTCATTGCTGGGCTGATGAACATACTCCACCACAACTGGCTTTTTATGTGGATTTTGGAGGCTGAACGCAGGTCTTCATGCTTGCAAGGTAAGCAACTTACTACTGAACAGTCTCCTGAGGCTTGCCTCTGGTTTAACATTATGCATGGAGTGCAAGAATATTCATCCTTAACTGTCACTGTTGGGCCCTCTTCACCCAGCACGTTAATCCCTGAGTACCGTTGATCCTCAAGTCAGCAGTGTCTACTGTTGCTCTGCCTACAGTGTTTAAACCCATGTGGCTCCATGAATCTGTCTGGAGAATTCATGGCCTTTGAACCCTGGTTCCTCCTGTTGTCTCAGAGGAACTTCCTGAGAGGCACTGATCTGGGGCTTTGGCACCTTGTTGAAGGTTTCCGACATGGAGGGTCATGCTCTCCATCATGAGTCATGCTTGTACCACTTTCTGAATGCTGACTTGAGTGCCAAGCACTGTGCCGGATATGTGCTGAAGCTCTGGTCTGAGAGAGGTCCTCCATTTCCAGTCCATACGATGAAGTACTAACCTCAAAGGTATAAGTGTGACTGGATCTAAAATTTTCACAGAAGTGATTAAGTGGAATGATGTAAGTCTTAAGTCTGAATCTAGCAGACAGGTTGGTCTAGGGGGCCCTGCAGGGTGCAGAGTTCTCTGCCTGGACTGTGCTGACCCACAGACCTTAGGTTAAAGAAAAGAGGCTGTTGGAAGAAATTACACCAGAAGGGATCGGTTTCTGTGCTCATCTCTGCTGTCCTTCCTGACTTAGGAAACCACAGCATCGGGTCTTGCCAACATGAAGCAAAGTGACAGAGGTCAGCCCCTGCAAGTCCCTTATTTGTGGCTCCCAGAGAGGTGCCAGGAAGGGGCTGTGGCTGGACTGCATGTGGTAGCCTTGAGGTGTCAGGAGGAGATTTTGGAACCCAGATCCAGATCCCAGGAGTCCAAGAGGAGTGTCTCAGCCCTCTCCCCAACTTCACTGCTTTACAAACAGGCCATGTGAGACCAGGACTAGATGCTCTGTTTCCAGAAAGGAAGAAAGGTAGGTGCAGCAGCTTTCCTGGACTTCCCCTTGTACAGGTACCTGCTTCTCAGGAGTTCACACCGTGCTTTTCACAGCCATGCTGCTAACCCTCACCCTGGAGCTGCCTTGTGCCCAACTTACAGGCGACACTTCTATCCAGATTCCTCTTCCAGAAAGTCAGTCCCTGAACCTCAGCAGATGCACAGCTTCAGCTCAGATCCTTCTCCTCTGCACACCCACCATGCCACGGCCTGTTTGTCTGTCATTTCTGAGTTCATCAGATTGCAAGCTCAAAAAGGTGACAGCCTTGCCACCCCCTTTCATGGAATTCCATGTTTTCATGGAATCTACACAGCTTTTGAGATAAAAATACATATGTATGATGTTGTGATTCTCGGTGAGACTGTGAATACGATGCTGTGTGAGAATATATGTGAGTTGGTGTGTTACTATAAGTTCATGAATGTGTGCTTGAGTGGGTGTGTGAGTGTGTATGTTTGAGTGTGTGTGTGACTGTGTGCAAATAAGTGTTTGTAAGTGTGCGACCATATGAGAGTGTGAGGGCACATGTGAGTGAAAAAACGCGCGAGTCAGTAAATGTGTGTGTGTTTCTGAGTGTGAGAATATGAGTGTGTAGGAGACTATGTGAGCACTGAGTGCAGGGGTGAACTGTGAGTGTGAGACTGTGAGTACAAATGTGTCGCTTTTGTGAGCTTGTGTATTTGAGTGTGTGCATATGCATGTGTTCATGAGAATATCAATGTGCACGTGCAAGCAAGCAAGAATCCAAGTGTCTTGTGAGTGCAAGCAGGGAAGCACAAGAGTGTTAGTAAGTGGTGAGTGTGTCTGAGTACCTGGGTTAGTGTGCACATGTGGAAGAGTGTGAATGTGTGCTAGTGTGTTAATGTGAGTGTGTGAATTCATTTGTTAGCATGAGTGTTAATGAATGAGTGTGTATGAATGTGTGAGTATGGCGTGTTAGTGTGTGTGTGACTGTGAAATGATTGTGTTGATGAGCAGGAGTGCTATAAGTATATGGATAGATAGCAATGCATCAGAGTGTGTGTGAGTGTAAGACTGTTGAGTGAGTATTTGTTTTGGAGTTTGTGAATGTGTGTTGCTGAATGTAACTATGGGTGTTCATATATGAATGTGAGTGAATTTTTATGAGTTTGTCCAAGAGTGTGTGAGTGTAAGAGTAGAAAGTAGATGTCAGCATGTAAGAAAGTGTGTATGGTGAGGAGACCTGCCAGACTGAACCCCAGGATCGTCAGGGTAGCCCCCTCCAACCTGGGGGTCCAATGAGGACACAGCCAGCAGAGGAGGGCTGTGGACTGTTCCCTGAGTTCCAGCCTCAGGCTCATGCCTCTAACCTTCCTGAGGACAACTCCTGGGCCCCGGGATCATCCAGCCTCTGCCCCATGGCCCTATCTACCTTACAGAGGAAGGCAGCCAGACACAAGAAACATCCAGCCTTCTGACCAGGGCTCTAGCCTCCTTCCTGAGAAGCCCTGCAGATACCAGAAATAACCATCTAACAACCAGATAGTCAAAGGCCAGCATAAGAACACAATCAGCAAGAACCAGGGCAATATGGCACCACCAGAACCCAGCTGTCCTACCACAGCAAGCGCTGGATATCTTTAAAAATTTTCATGTTTACTTTTCCTTCAGTTTATTCATTATACATCTTCAAGTCCCCAGTCCCACCCCCTGTCTCTCTTCCCTTCACCCTCCCTTCCTTAGTTCCCTAGACTCCCATCCTGTTTCCTCTCTTCCACTGCTTCTGGTATCTATCTTGTTTGCCATTCTGAATGAGATTTAAGCATCCACCCTAGGATCCTCCTTAGTGTTTAGCTTCTTTAGGTGTGTATATGGCTGTCCTATATTATACAGCTAATATCCAAAAGAAAACAGAAACTGGATATGAAAAATTTAGGGAAGAGAACAGGAACTACAGATGTAAGCATCACCAACAGAATATAGGAAATGGAGGAGAAAAATCTCAGGCTTGGGAGATACAATTGAAGAAATCGATACATTTGTCAAAGAAACTGTTAAATCTAAAATGTTCCTGACTCAAAACATCCGAGAAATGAAGGACACTATGAAAAGATGAAACCTAAGAATAACAGGAATAGAAAGAAAAGTCTCCCAGCTCCAAGGACCAAAAAACATTTTTCACAAAACCATAGATCATTTCTCCAACCTAAAGAAAGAGAAATCTATAAATGTACAAGAAGTTTAAAGATCACCAAATAGATTGGGCCAAAAAAGACAATCCTCCTGCCACATAATAATCAAAACACTAACTGTACAGAACAAAGAAAGAATACTAAAAACTTCAAGGGAAAAAGGCCAATAAATAAATAAAAGCAGGCCTATCGGAGTTATGCCTGACTTCTCAGCAGAAACTCTAAAAGCCAGAAGGGCCTGGGCAGACGTCATTCAGACTCTAAAAGACTACGGTAGTCTAGGCTACTGTGCCCAGCAAAACTTCCAGTCACTAGAGATGGAGAAAGCAAGATATTACATGACCAAGCCAAGCTAAAGCAACATCTACTTACAAATCCATCCCCAGAAGGTACTTGAAGGAAAACTTCAACACAAGGAGGTTAACTATACCAAAGAAAGCACAGGAAATAAATAGCTCCACTGAAGCAAAACAAAGAGAGAAGTGTGCGTACACACACACACACACACACACACACACACACACACACAGAGTACCATAATCAACTACAAAATAACAGAAAGTAACAATCACTGCTCACTAAATATCTCTCAGCATCAATGGACTCAATTCTGATAAAAAAAGACTCAGGCCAACAGAATGGATGCATAAACAGGAGCCATCGTTCTGCTGCATGCAAGAAACACTGCAGCAGCAAAGATAAACATTACCTCAGAGTAAAGGGCTAGAAAAAGTTTTCCAAGCAAACAGACCCAACAAGCAAGCTGGAGTAGCCATTCTAATACCCAATAAAATAGACTTTAGACCAAAATTAGTTAAAAAAGAGAGAGAGAGAGAGAGAGAGAGAGAGAGAGAAAAGATGGGGAATGACATTTCATACTCATCAAAGGAAAAATCCACCAAGATGACATCTCAAGTCTGAACATCTATGCACCAAATACAAGTGTTTTTTATAAAGAAATTATAGAGTTCTCATACCAGGAACTTAATAGCACACTGAAAGCTCTAGAACAAAAAGAAGCAAACACACCCAAGAGGAGTTGACTGCAAGAAATAATCAAACTCAGAGCTGAAATCAATAAATTAGAAACAAAGAGAACAATACAAAGAATCAATGAAACCCAGAGCTGATTCTTTGAAAAAAATCAACAAGATAGACAAAATCTTAGCCAAACTAACTGAAAGGCAGAGAGACAATATCCAAATTAACACAATGAAAGGGGGGGGGGGGCGTTACAACAGACACTGAAGAAATCCAATGAATCATTAGGCCTTACTTCAAAAGTCTGTGTACCACAAAATAGAAAGGACACCAGCCTACCCATAAAACCTTTGACCCAAGATTTGTCCTACCTAGAAGATGTGCAGGGACAAAGATGGACCAAAGACTGAGGGAATGGCCAACCAAAGACTGGCCCTACTGGAGACCATTCCATGGGAGAGTCCCAGTCCCTGACACTTTTAATGTTACTCTGCTATTCTTGTAGACAGGAGCCTAGCATAACTCCTCTGAGAGGCTTCACCCAGCAGCTCATGGAAACAGATGCAGAGACCCAAACATTAGACAGAGCTACAGGAGTCCTATGGGAGAGTTGGGGGAATGATTGAAGTGGAGGGGTCAAGGGCTCTATAAGAAGACCTACAGAGTCAACTGGCCTGAGACTGTGAGGGTTCACAGAGACTTGGACCACCAACCAAAGAGCGTGCATGGACTGGTCTTAGACACCACTACACATATGTAGCAGCTTGGTCTTCATGCGGATCTCCTGACAACTGAAGCAGGGTCCCTCTCTGACTCTGATGCTTCCCTTTGGATCCTGTTCCCTAACTGGGCTGTCTTGTCTGGCCTCAGTGGGAGAGGACACATCTAGTTTTGAAGCAACTTAGTACCCATGGGGGACCTTTCCCTTCTGTGAGGAGAAGGAGAAGGGAGAATGGGGGGAGGAATGTGGAAGGGGGAAAAGACTGGGAGGAGAGGAGGGGTGCTGCAGTCAGGATGCAAGGTGAATAAATAAATTAAAAAAGAAAGTGTCCAT
Organism: Meriones unguiculatus; assembly: GCF_030254825.1. Lineage (NCBI taxonomy): Eukaryota > Metazoa > Chordata > Mammalia > Rodentia > Muridae > Meriones > Meriones unguiculatus. Next base: position 181,947,828 of record NC_083351.1, read on the forward strand.
GTGTTAGTGAGGATGAATGGGAGCCTGTGTACACAACATGTGAGCAAAAATGTGAGTTAATAAGGTGAGTAAATGTGTGTGAGAACATGCAAGTGTGTATGTGTGACTGACAGTGAGTGCTAATGTGTCTGAGTAGAGAAGAGCATGTGAGCACACAAGTGTTAGTGTGTCCGGGAGTGTGTGAATATGTGTTAGTGTAGATGCAATGTGACCAGACGGCATAGTCTGCTCCACTCTCTGCTTCTTGTCTGTCACTATGGTGACTTGCTCCCTCTTTCTTCCCATGATGTCAGACCACATTCCCACCTAACCCCTAAGCCGGAAGTATCTCTGCCCCACCTACTGCCTTTGTCCCATCCATTGCCGTTGCTGTCGTCAGGGTTCTGTCCCAGCAGTGAGGAACTACCACAGTGCTGTTAGCAATGGTGCTGGAAGCCAGAGCAGTGTAGTGGTGTTCAGGACTGGCTAGAGAACAGAGGTTTGCTCACAGACAGCACTCTTTCCCCCATTAAAACGGGATGAATACTAGATGGAGGACTCCCTAAAAGTTCCTAGTGAGTGGAAAAAGTGACACATGGCATGAACACGAAACGAACAGTTGGCAAACAGTCTACATACTCCTTAAATTGTTAAACGCAGAGGCACCAGCCAGATCACCCACTGGTTCCACTGTGAGGCACCTGCCTCAAAGAACCGGACACGTGCATCCACAAACATATTTCCTGTGAACATTTACAGCCAATGTCTTCACAGCAGCTGGAAGCAGGAACACCTTGTGCATGCAATAACAGATGAATAGGTAAGCACTGGCCTTGCTGGAAAATGGGATTTACTTGGATGTTTCAAAGAAGAAAGGGTTTCTACCTACATGGATGGACCTAGTAAATATTCTGCTGAGTGTACTAAGCCAGACACAAAAAGTCACATACAGGATGGCTTACTTGCATGAAACAACTAGTAGAATCTAATCTGGGATAAAACAGATTCATGGCTGCCGTCGGCTGAGAATGGGGGAGTTACTCCTTAAAGGGTATGGGGTTTCCTTCTGATGTGATAAAAATGCCCTGGAACTAGATGGTGGTGATGAGTGTCTACTGTTACGAAGATCTCAGTGTCTCTGAGTTGTCTGCTTCAAGAGAATTGGGCTAGCAAAATGGCTCAGCAACGTGCCTTGCTCTGCAAGCCTGATGACCTGTACTTGAACCCATAGTGGAAGGAGAGAACTGACTCCCAAAAGTTGTCCTCTGACTTCTGCATGCTAACCATGACATGAGTATACTTACACACATCTCTCTCTCTCTCTTTCGACACACACACACACACGGACATGCGATAATAATAAATAAAACTGAGAAACTAACTAACTAATAAAACCAAACTCTGGAGGGAAGAGCTCAGCAGTAGAACACTTGACAGCATACCTGTCATTCTAGGTTCAGTGACCAGTGTGTGAAAAACAAACAAAACCAAAACCAACCAGAAGACATTCCCAAATGCTCTCAATGTTAAATTTTATGATATTGTATCTATACCACAATAGGAAAATATGCATGTATATATATATACACGGATGGATTTATAATTGGTAACTATATATATAAGGATCAGGTTAGTGGCTGCCTCTGGAGAAGGGGGAAGGGGTCTGGACAGCTCGCTGGGTAGAGAGGGAGTTTATGTCTACAACATTTTATTACTTTAAAACAGCCTGCAGTGTGAGTAGCCAAATGTCAGCATTGATTAAAATTGGATCAGCATGTTAATGTTTGCTATCGGATCCCTTTCATATTTTGAAGGCCTGAAGCATCATAATAAAAAGAAGAGAAAGCCAGTGCCGCTGAAAGCCCTGCTTCCTGGCAGTGTAAAGTATTTCCTCACCCCATTGCATTCTGGGAGTGTTTAATTTAGGGATGGAGGGACATGAAATTTTGTCGTGTTTTCGCCTGGCTGCATTCTATTATTTTAGAGTCTATTGAAATTAATGACGCAGGCTCTTCATTATTATTTTTTTCTTTCTACCCAGACCTGGCAGTTGGACTCTGATCAGTGTGTTCCATCTTCTGTGGGTCTGGTGATGGGCTGGGGGCTTTTCATCTCAGATAATTACTTTCCCCCTTTTGTTTAGTAGAGAACAGGGTTTTCATTTCAGGCCCACATTATTCAACGAACCTGCTTTCTCAGTTCATGATTTTAAAAATGAGTTATTTCATCATCATTACAGACAATTCTTCAATCTATAATATCTATCTGAAATGACAGTAGGGAGGGAGGACACCCCAGCACCATTTTCAGATGTTGTCAATTAAGTCCCAGAAAAAATAGATTCCCTGCTTCTCTAGGGATGGGGCAGAGGATGACCACTGGCTGTATTTCCTTAACAAGATTTAATTTCTCTTTTGATCTTCCTCTTTTCCTCTGTAGAACAAAATGATCACTCTCAATATTCCAGAATTATGTATGCAGTCAAGTTAAGCAAAATTTAGCTAAGTGCGGATATCCAGGAATGAATGTAATGATATTGGGTCCCCACCACCCAATTTTATTCCTGAAGGTCCCTTTAAAGCCATGCTGTCTAAGAATGCATCTTATAGATGAGGAAGTTAAAGTGAAGCTTAGGAAAAGGACTGGGCAGAGAACCTGAAGCCAGGTCCATTTCAAGGTCACATCCATTTATTATTCACTTACAGTCTACTTTGCTCATCAGTCTTAGCTTCAAATGTTTTTTTGCCCCTTTCAAAAAAACCAAACTCAAACAACAATAGCAACAACACAGTAAGTATGGGGAGATTGCTCAGTAGATGAAGCATTTGTCACTGTCACATAGTTATAGAATCTGTGGAAGGCCTGGGGTGACAGCGCAGGACATGGCAGAGAGTAGGGGATGATGGGAGGCTGGCACCGGTGAATCCAGACAACAGCAAACAAGCATCTTTGTCTGAAGTAAGTGGAGAGTGTGTGTTAATCCTGAGATCTGCTGGAGGAAAACCAATTCCACACCATTTGAGCTAATTTGAAGTAATCTTTAATTACATACTGACCAGGATGGGCTTTGTTCAAGACCTCTCCCTGGAATTTCCAGCTGAGTGATCCTGAGACATCTTTTTCAGGGGCTTATAAAAACTAATTCAGAGTAAGTCCCTACATTGGTCCTTGCTTTTTCAACCGTCTGTTCCTAGAGATACATAACTTTAGCTATTTTCTCTTAGGAGCTTCAATTTTGTTTCCTGTGGACAGAATTCAGTGGTGTTTTTCCCTCAATAGGAATGGATGGAATCTAATAGAATGAATTTCATCCCTGGTGACACTTCCTTGGGAACCCTAGCAATGGCTCCAACTTAGCATCTTCAGGGATGGTTTGTAGGCCTGTTTTCTGGTGGTCCCCCACTCTGTCTTTGTAATTGATGAGCAGGGACTTGCTACAGGGTCTGGCTTCTAAGGCTATGCTGGGATCTGGATAGGAAGAAGGTCCAGAAGAAGTCAAGAGTTTCTGATGACCCCACATTCTACTTTCCTTTCCTTCATGTCACCTCCCTTCCGGCTCTGCTACTCTCCTCTGTATCCTTATGGTCTTGTGGTCCAAGAATCTGTGACCCACTCCTGCCCTAGACTCCTTAGTATGCATTTTATAGTCCATCCTAGCCATTTTACAGTGTCATCCTAACCATTGTCCTAGTTTACTCCTTTATTAATAAGCTGTTCAGTATTCTAGTAGGACAAAGGCCAGTCCTGTTGAACCTAGACTGGGTTCATGGCTACTGTTGATCATTTCCACCCATAATGTGAAATTCTGAAGTTTCTGAAGCTCTGTGAAACAGATGTCCTCCTGTGGAAAAGTTCTTTTTCCTAATCTCCCCTGAGCTGATGGGGGCTGTTCATCCTCCTCATCTCTCTGATGCAACATGGTCAGGCATCTGTTTTATTGCAGATGTTAGCATCTGTGATGTACTATTTGTAATTCTATTGGGCATAACATACAATAGAACATAAGCAACTAATAGCCTTTTTGGATATTGAAAACATTGATTTTCAAAACTCATTGGGCCCTAAGGATTTTGGATGTGGGACAGTGTGCTTACATAATGCACCATTCAGACTATTTTGTTGTTCTCTTATTGCTCTGTGTTTGGGGTTAAACTGAGCATCACACATCATATGAAGTGTTAGCCCTCTAGCATTCATTTGGGATTATTTCCTTTGCCTCATTTTTCAGAGCGGAGTCAGGCTACCAGAAGACAGGAGCAATTTTTATAGATTCTGTATCTGGTGTCATATAGAACCTCTGTCCTGTTGGGTTTGTAAATGCCACCCACACTTGGGAGGCATATTTGAAAGATATTGTCATGTTCACATAAAGCTGTGAAGGTGGCAATCCATTACTCACTGTCTTTCTATTGAGTCCGTCCATCCATCCATCCATCCACCCACCCACCCATTTACCTACCCATCTATCCATGCCTTTCATGAGATATTTATTTATGATCTAACCCTCATCTAGGAACTAGGGATGGTGTAATAAGAAAGATAGTCAAGATCTTTGCTTTCAAGGAGGCTACAGTTGAGCAACAAATAAACAAAGTCCAATATTGTCTGGTTTTAATGTGACTACCCCCACAGATCTTGTGTTTGAACACTTGGTCCATAGCTGGTGGCATTATATTAGGAAGTTGTGGTACTGTAGCATATGGGCCTAACTGAGAACACCAGGTACAGGCCTGTGACGGTCATACTTACCTCTACTTCCAGTTTAATGTTGTTTTCCATTCAACAATCAAAATATGAGCAACCAATCCTTGCTTCATGAGCATGGACTGGACTAGCATTGCTTTCTCCATCAGTGATGGACTGAAATCCTCTGAAACAATGAGTAAATCCTTCCTTTTATATTTTATTTATTTTATCTATGCTCTCATGTATTACATCTGTACCTCATTTCCCCCCTCCATCTCCTCCTAGTCTCCACTCTCTCCTCTTTCTCATAAACCTTTCCTTTTTTAATTTTTCTTTCATTGTCTTCTCACAGTGATAAGAAAAAGTAGCTAAAGCACTGCACTCAGGGTCAGCTGCTTTCGACCCAGAGAAGAGCATATCTGATTGCATGCGGGTTGATGCCCCAGGTCCCGCCTCTGAGAAAAAGGTATCGGTCGGGTCTGATGTTCTTTGGGTGGATGACACCTAAATGAACATCAGTACAAAGTCCCAATTTATTTCTCATATCAGAGATCAGACCTCTACTCTTGCCTGATGCGTTTAAAACAAAAAGGGGGAACTGTAGAGTGCTGCGGAATGCTGTGCCTTAAAGATGGAGCTGGTTTCTGCCTTCCACCTTCCCGATGGTGAGTGCTCTCTGTCACGAACAATTCCACATTTGGCTAAGGCTGAGGATCTGGCTTGCTTCTATGTATGTGGACCTATCTGCATTGCCACGTGGCACGCTGGGGTTGGCTACCCAGAGGCTATTTAAGCTGTGGGCTGGCTTTCTCCAGGGTCAGATGATTGTTCAAGGTTCCTGAATAAACTGCATTGAAAAAAAAAAAAAGAAAAAGTAGCTAACAGATTTTTGATATCAGAAGTGGGGTTGTAGCTGCTACTAACTCTGACGATGTGGCACACAGGTCCTTGGAACTGTTTTTTCAGGAAGAATGGAGAGAGTTTGTGGTTGCAGCTTATGCCCTAGAATGTTGCAGGCATAATTTAAATGGGACATTTTGGTGTAAGTTTGGAAGGCCATAATGCTGATAAAGATGAGCATTGTAAAGCTAGGCTCATGATCTTTTAGTGGGGAACAAAAGAAAAACTGGGAGTTGGGCTAGTGGTCATTTACATGAGTATGAGTGAAGCTGAATTAAAAAATGATGGACTAATTCATTTGGCAGAAGAAATTCTAAGGTAGCACAGTGCTTAGACTGTGTCATGGTTCCCACTCATTGCTTGTGATGGTTCATGCTAATTGTCAACTCCACAAAACCCAGAGTCACTGGAATATGGGCTTTTAGACATGCTTGTAGTGTCATGCCTTATTCGTACTAGTTGATATGGGAAGACTCATCTTAACTGTGGATGGGACCTGAGTTGTGTAAGCAAAGAGCATGCATTCCTTTATGCTCTTGACTGTAATTGAATGTGACCAATTCCCTCAAGTTCCTGCAGCTGTGACTTACCCATCACCAAGGGTGGTAGTCTGGATTTGGGAGCCAAATAAAACCTTTCTTTCTTGAGTTGTTTTTGTCTAGCTGTTTTATTACAGTAGCAGGGAAAGAAACCAGGATGCCACTTTTAGCCAGGTTTATATTGGGAAAAAGTAGAACAGAAACATGTAGAAAACATGTAGCTTAGGAGAGAGTTTGAGCACATTTAAAACTGTGAACAAGGTAGGAGCAGACAGAACAGGAGTAGTTGTCAAAGAGATCAGTGACAACAAAGGGAAATTATGGAGCCTTTGCATTGGGAAAATAGGAAAGACACAAGGGTGAAAAGCTCCCTTCTTTCCTCCTGGATTTATAGATCTCAGTGTGTAAAAATAGCAAACAGATAAAAGACTCATCTTAAGAATAGTTGTCCATGATTGCAAAGGACCACAGTAGAAAATTATTTTCCCACATTTATCCATGTAAACGCTCAGAAGCTGTTATGATAGTGGTTCAAGTGTGGCAGGACCACTATTGTATCTTGAGGTATCAGAGGGATCTGTTAACCAATCAGAGGGTGTTGCATGCTGGGGTTATGGAGGTTTATTCCAAGGTCCCAAGGAAAGGCCTGCCGGGTTAGGAAATGGGGGCCAGGGTTGCATTCTCTGCAGAGAGGCTTCGAAAAGTTGCTGTGTGAAGTTGTGAGGCTGAAGACTAAATTGCAGCATACTCCTTAAGATGCTGGAAAAAGCAAGGCCATGGACTCTCTGCCAAAGAAGGCTTCAGGCACTGCACAGAGCTACAAGTGGAGGATACAGAGAGAATGAGCTTTTAAGCTTCAGGCCGTGTGTTCTCTTTGCTCTTGTTTGATCTGGTCTTTCCTTGCTATCCCTCCTTTTTGTGTAGGAATGTTTACTTTATGTTTCTTGGATATGCTACCTTCTGTTGTTCTGATAAACATCATGATCAAAAACAACTCAGGGAGAAAGTGTTTATTTTGGCTCATGGAGAGAGAGAGAGAGAGAGAGAGAGAGAGAGAGAGAGAGAGAGCTGATAATGGTTGGGGAGGCATGGCTGCATGCACTGGACAGGAGGCTGAGATCACATCCTTAATCACATGCAGAAAGCAGAGAGAAATGGAAGTGGGGTGAAGATATAAACTCTCAAGGCTGGCCTCTATTAATGTACTTTCTCCAGCAAGGCACTACCTTCTAAAGGCTCCATAACCTTCTCAAACAATGTCACCAACCAGGAACCAAGTGTCCAGATCCCTGAGCTACGTTTCTCATTCTAACCACCACACCATTGTATGTTGGAGGTGTGTAAGATCCATGTTAAATTTACAGGGGCAAACAGATGAGAGCTTGCCTTGGGTCTCAGAAAAGACTTTAGACTTTTCAACAGCTTTAGAATTACTATGACTATGGAGTTTTTAAAAGTTGTACTGAATGATTTTCTGTTCTGAAATCACCACGAGCCCCTGGGAACCCTGGGAAGACGATTATGATTTAGATATGAACTGTCCTCCACAGATGGATCTGTTTGAACACTTGCCCCTACTGGTGGCACTTTTGGAGAGAAGTTGGGGAGCATTCAGGATGCAAGCCACTAGGTACAGGCTGCTGTAATATTTATGCATAGTTGTCGAACTTGACAACACCGGAAATGAGCCAAAATCCAAGTGTCCAGGTACACGTGTGAGGGATTTTTTTTCCTGATTGAGTTATTTGAAGTGGAAAGACCCACCCCAAATGTGGATATTTTGAAGTAGGAAGATCCATCTTAAATCTGGATCATACCTTCTGGTGGCAGTCTATATTAAGGACATAGAAGAAGGAAGCCTTTGCTCTTTCCTGCTCATCCTCATGTCTGCTTCGTTGGCATTAGCACCTACTTCTTCAGGACTCTGGCCTATACTGAAGACCCACTGTGACATCTAGCCTTATGGACTGAACAATTACTTAATTGTTGGACTTCGTGTTGGGGGACAATCATTGTTGGACTAGCTGGACCACAGCCTGTAAAATACTTTACTAAATCACCTTAATACACACACACACACACATTTATGTACTATATATATACACAATATATATACACATAGTATAATGATACATATACAATATATTTTATATATTAGGCAACCACAGGTTGAAAGTGTAGTTAGGTCTACTGTCGTGGTCTCTGTATTGGATGTGCACAAACCTCCTCCTGCTCCTTATTACCATAAACAGCACAACATGACAGCTATGTACATAGACTTTCCATTGTACTAGGTGTTAGAAGAAAGCTGGAGATGACACAGACAGGAGGAAATCGGAAGCTTCTATGCAAATCTATGAGAATACCATGGCATTTATGGAGGGTGCTTGAAAGCCTTTGGATTTTGCTAGCCACAGAGGGACTGGATCCTCTCCTGCAGATAACCGAGGCATGGCTAAAAACAGAATAAACTCCTTTCCCCTCTCTTTCTTCTCTCCCTCCCCACCGCCCCACCCTCTCCCCTCATTTTGTTCTAAACAGCTTAGTGGAGATATAATTGCTGCACGTGGCCCTGCACATAGCAACATGCACCCCTTGGAATACCCGAACACCTGCATTCCTGTCCCCACAGTCAGGGGAATGTACGCACCCAGGGCCACCTCAACCCAGCTGGCGCAGACAGACACAATTATGAATTCTGAAATAATTGACAGTATAACCAGGCATCAGTCTTTCTTTCTTGGTAATGTTACAGGCTAAGTTCAGCCACCTAGAAATTAACCATGTTGAGGTTTTAACCCCCTAGTTCCTCAGAATGTGGCAGTATATGGAGATAGGGGTTTTAAAGAAGAGATCTGGATTGGGTCCAATATGGTGGGAGTATCTTTTGGATATACAAGGAGAAGTAATTAAGGGGCAAAGAGGGGGTTGTCAAAACAAAACTGCCGTGCTGGTAGCATGTGCTTGAACTTTAGCCCCTGGAATAATTTTGCTTGTGAAATCCAGCTAGGTATGTAACAGTTTGTTGTACTGGCTGGAGCAAACTCCTTCAGAGATGGCCATCTGGGTGGCTTTTGACCCTGGAGAGTACATCACGTGTCACAAACTCAACTTTGTGCAGCCTTGGAAGGTGGAAAGATACAAGTTTACCACCCGTCCTGAGTGCTGGGCTTTTATGGGCTACACCCTCAGTCACCTGATCTGAAGCGTTGGTACAGAGTAACCTTTATGGATTGCTTTCTTCCTGTAATTAAGTTTACAGCGTTTGGTCTTAGGTCTTTACTATCCCCTTTTAAAATCGGTAACTGGATTATGGAATCTATTTATAATTCATACAGGAAAGAAAAACTTCCCAAGATAACAACAGTCTGGAATCAAGAGTAAGGAAACCGGATGCCAAGTTCAATGTCATGTAACACTATTATATGTAACATATATGTAGGTATCTGTAAATATAAACACTTACTAAATTATGAAGAATCTCAATTAAATAAGTGGACCACCACCCTGGGGAATTGATTCCAATACTTTGAAATGACCCATCTGCTAGTTCCGATTTTGTGCCTTCACCACTTTCACTGGAAACCATTATGCTGAAACTTAAAAACAAAACAATAAGCGAACAGACAAAACCAGATTTGGAGGTGTATACCTGGAGTCCCAGCTCACACATTGTTTAAGTTCAAAGCCAGGGCTGTATAGAAAGTTCCAGGCTTAGCCAGGGCTACCCAGCGAGATCCTGCCTCAAAACCACGCCACACCAAGCAAGAAGTAAACACAAAAAGTTTGTTTTAAAGCCCCTGACTATTGATGATGCTTTGCTGTGCTTGCGGACAGGAGCCTAACATAACTGTCTTTGGGAGGTTTCACCCAGCAGCAGACTGAGACAGATGCTGGGACTTGAACCCAAGCATGGGGCAGGTTCCCGAGGATCTTGTGGAAGTGTTAGGGAAAGATGGATGGACCAGGACGGGGTGGAAACCCCACAAGAAGACCAACAGAGACAACTAACCCAGACCCATGGGAACTCACAGGAACTGAGACATCAACTAAAGAGCATGCGTGGTCTGGACCTAGGCCCCTGTACATACATGCTTGATGGGTGGCTTGGTCTTCATGTGGGTGGCCTGGTGAGTGGAGGCGAGGGGGCGGGGGGCTGTTTCTAACATGGACTCTAGTGCCTGCTTTTGGATCACTTCCCCCTGGCAGGGCTGCCTTGACTGACCTCAGTGGATGAGGATATGCTCAATCTTGATATGACTTGATGTGCTGGGGGAGGGTTGATACAGGGGAAGGGGGCTCCTCTTTTCTGGGGGGAATGGAGAGGAAAGGAGAGGGGGACTTGGAGGAGAGAAGGGAGAGGGCACTCTTGGGAAGTAGAGTAGATAAACTTAAATAAAATAAAAATTAAAAAATTAGGTGTTCTGCCTTTTCTGTGTACCCCACAAACACATTCTGACTTATGGTTCTTGCCTTTGACCTTTATCACAGTGGTGTTTACACAGAGCCCTCCATCGGCTGGTTCTTTCCAGCCAGCGCTCCCAGGATCTGGTCGTGTTGCTATAGTTGTGTTTCATTTCCTCTGCCAGACGGTAGTCCACTGTGTAAATGTCGACGTTTGCTGTCTGGTGGTAGGCGCTTGCTTTCTCTCTGTGTTATCAACAGTATTACTTGGGCTATTCTCACATATGCTCCTGTGGGAAGCATCTGTGACTCATTTTTTACATATTTAAGAGTGTAAAGAATGTGCACAAGTGTAAAGTATTGTTGAAAGCATTTTAAGTTATTTGCTTAAAATTAAACAAATGGATTTTTTTTCTTTTTCTTAAATATGGAACAATTTAATCTTAGGGCATTCCAGGAGGCTGATATTTTGTTGCAGAAAACAACACTTTCTGCAATTGACTTCTTAAATTAAAGGTGTCCTGGAATCTTTAAATGTTTAAGTCTGTGGCTTTCATTGAATTGTCTCTAAAAACTCTGTAAACATATATATATATATATATATATATATATATATATACATGTATATGTGTATATACATGTATATATATATTCTTAGAAAGTGTGTATCCTGTTTTTCTTTTTTAACCATATGAGAAGCTATGTGAGGATGTAAAAAACATAAGGACACATCCCTTCTATTTATGGGGAAGGAAATGGAGACTCAGCAACATTAAGAAATCTGAACAACAGAGCTGGGCGCCAGTCCAAAGCTGACTCATATCTGCCTATCCGGTGCTGTGGGCACAGCTATCAATTTCCTCCTCTCCTGTGGTCTGCTATTGTGGAAGCCATAGGAGGAAAAGAAGTCTGCACTCTTAGAAGGCTGATCCTTCAATAATACTACTATTTCTTTGCAAGTGTGCATATATATGTATATGTGTTTCTGTGAGCACTCAAGGGGACCAGAGGTCTGTCAGTCCAGGATGTCATTCAGGAGCCATCCCCCTTGATTTGGTAGGCAAGTTCTCTGATTGGGTTGGATCTTGTCAAGTAGAACAGGCTGACTGGCTAGTGAGACTGAGTTACTCACCTGTTTCCATGCTCCTCCCAGTGGGATTGCAAGACCACTAGACACAGTGGGCTGCTCACACATGAGTCTGACCTTATCTTTTGAATCAATCCATGCAATGTTGATATTACTGTCTATATTTTCCAAGTTAAGGAGAATGAGGCCAAGAACAAGTGATCCCGAGTCCACACAGGTAGAAGAGACAGCAGAGTTGGTGGTCCAGTCATAGCTTATTCTAACCTTGTTATTTATTTATTTATTTATTTATTTATTTATTTTTACAAAAAAAGTCTGTTTTCTTCACTCCAGAGTAAGGATACAGCAAACTTGCTCCCACTGGACTTTGATGAAGCATGTGTGTCTTGGTTGTTAGAAGCAGAGTGATGATATCAATGGTTGCAACAACCATACAGTTTTTACTGAAGTGTGTTTGGGAGGACACAGCCCTGGACTCACTCACACAAAGCCCTCTGTGATTTTTTTTTTTTAACTTTTACTCTCTAGCTGAAGTTCTCATCTCTACTAGGATTTAATTAAGAAGCACGCTCACACAACATTTGAAAGAGAGCAAGGAGTGGGTATGTGGGAGTAAAGGGAAGAGAGAAATGTAGTATTATATAATTTCACAAATAAAAAATAATGTGGTATCTGCAGTCGAGTGGGCTTGAGTTCAAATATTTATGAGTTGTGTGACCTCGAGTGAATTACTTAAACTCCCCAAGCCTCGGGTTATTATTTTTTTAATCTGTAAGCAGGATAATTAATAGGGACTTCCTCAGAGAGTTTGGGTGCTTGCTTTAACTTGTGCCTAAACAGCACTACTGCAAATATGTAGTATTAGCTCCTGATGTTACTGAGTGCCTACTAATAGAGTGTATAATTAAAGCAGTCCAGCATCCAGGCTTCTGCCAAGAAATGAGTGAATAATTTTGCTGATCCATTGTAGTGCATGCAAGCATGCGTGTGCATCTGTGTGTATGTCAATGTGTGTGTGTGTGTGTGTGTGTGGTGGATGGCACATGTCTACATGACTGTGATTGTCTCATGGAGTCCATTAACTTCTTACAATAGTCCGACAAAGCTGGCAGGGTCTACCAGATGCCCGATTACTTAGAAAGCTTGATCTTTTGGGCAATAATGGCCAGGTGACCAACTCGAGATCCTACCTTCTTCCTTCTCTTCCTTCCTCTCTTTGTTGCTACTGAAAACAGATTTGTATATACTTATGAGCCTGGTGTCTCTGTGTCTGTAAACATTTAATTTAAATCAGGTTAATCAATACACCTATTATTTTATACACTTAGCACCCTCCCACCTGCTTTTTCTGGGAATAGAGCTCACAGTCAGTCAAATGTGGGATGAAATCTTCTCTATAAATTCCGAAGAGATTAGGACTTCTAAAAACTCCATCAAAAGGGGAACCCTCCAGAATCCAAGATGGCGGTGCCAAGAAGATGCTGTGTTTGATGAGTAGGACAGCAGTGACTAAACAGCGACCAACAGACCAAACTCTGGGTCCCCAAACAGCAGCGATTGTGTTACCCAGGTGAGAGGAAACCCATGATGTGGGAAGCAATCAGGTCTATTCTCAGGTCACCCAGCTAAACCCCAGGCCTGGCAGGTGTTCAGTTGCCTGACCAGAGCTATATGCCTGTGTGCTCTATCACCATCCCAGACTGAACTGTGGACACCACAACACCAGAGACTGAGATTTCCAGTTGACAGAAAACCACCTGGTGAAGGAAGCAATTGGGACTGACTTCAAGTCAGCCAGACAATCAGTGGAAAAGGTCCTGGGTCTGGCAGGTGCTCAGCCTCCAGCCCAGAGACCTGCCTGTGCTCCTTACTTACCGTCCGAGACAAAACTGTGGGCCCCAGAACACCAGGAAATGGGTTTCTCTGTTGGGAGGAAACCGCAAGGGGAGGGAAACATCAGATCTGACTTCAAAGCACTCAACTGACATGCCCTCCCCCCAGAAAAGTTATTGGGAAAAGTTTCCTGCAGGCACCCAATCACCAGCACAGAGCTACTCGCCTGCTCCTGCGTGCTCTATTCATCATCACAGACTGAACTGTGGACCCCAAAACATCACAGACTAAACTGTGGACCCCAAAACACCACAGACAGAGTCTCCTTGAAGGGAGGAAACCCCACAGTTGGGGAAACATCAGGTCTGACTTCAGGACATCCAGCCTCGGGAAAAGTTTCTGGGCTCCCGCAGGCTACAGACTCCTGCCTCCTGCTGGATGCATGAGTGCTGTGCTCACCTCCCACTGATTACCGCTTGGATACTGGAGCACAAAGCTCCAACCTCAGACCCACAGAAGCCTGGGATCCACAGAAACCCTGTGACAGGGCAGCTGTCTCCAGGACTTCTCCTAGTGAGAGGAGAACCCTCCTGACTACCAATGACCACAGTTACCACACAGGTCCATATGCCTGAAGAGAGGTGTGGCAATTCCTGAGAAGCACTGGCCATTTGGTTACCATACCCCAAAAGCTGAGAAGGCCCCCTTCAGGAACAACCATCTTCCTGCCATGGATATTCTCTCCACCCCAGGATTCCAGAAGGTACCAGAAACTAACAGTCACCATCCGAGACAGCCAGATGGGTAGATGCCAGTGTAAATGCACAACCAACAAAAGGCAAAGAAATATGGCAGCTCCAGGACCCAAGCAAGCAGCCCTGGACACCCTAACATATGTGAAATTCAAGAAGATGACCTTACATCTATGTTTATGAAGAGGATAATGGAAGAAATAAATAAAATGCATAAAGAATTAGAGGAGGATAAAGTCAAACAGATTTTGGCCATCCATAAGAAATACAGGAAGATGCAGCCAAACAGTTTGTGGCCTTCAGAGAGGAAATAATTAAGTCACTGAAAGAAATAAATGAAACAGAGGAATGTTCAAACAAAAGGTGAAAGGATTGAAGGAAAAACAGGAAATCAACAAAACAGTTCAAGATCTGAAGATAGAATTGGAAAAATTAAAGAAAAAACAAATGGAGGAAATCATCGAGAGGAAGAACTTAGGGAAGAAAACAGGAACTACAGAGGTAAGCATAACCAACAGACTACAAGAGATGGAAGAAAGAATCTTAGGTGTGGGGTTGGATGGATGTCATGCAGACCCTAAGAGAACACAAATATCAGCCCAGGCTACTATACCCAGCAAAACTCTCATCATAGATGGAGAAAACAAGATATTCAATGACAAAAACAAATTTAAACAATACCTACTCACAAATCCAACAATGCAGAAGATAATAGAAGGAAAAACACAACACAGGAAAGTGAACTACACTCAGGAAAACACAGGAAATAAATAATGTTACTACAGCAAAACTAAAAGTATCCAAGCACACAAAAACACTACCAAAACCAACAGCAAAATCAAAGGATCCAACAACCACTGGTCATTAATCTCTCTCAACATCAGTGGACTCATCTCTCCAATAAAAAGACACAGATTAATAGAATGAATTCATAAACAAGACCCAACAATCTGGTGCATACAAGAAACACACCTAAGTCACAAAGATAGACATTACCTGAGAGTAAAGGGCTGGAAGATGGTTTTCCAAGCAAATGGACCCAGGAAGCAAGCAGGAGTAGCCATTCTTTATCTAACAAAATAGATTTTCAACCAAATTTAATCAAAAGAGATGGGGAAGTCACTTCATACACATCAGAGTAAAATTTCACCAAATAGACATCCCAATTCTGAACATCTACACCCCAAATACAAGGACACCAAGCTCATGAGGTCTCATCAGGACTGGCTGCAATGTCCTCTTCTGTGGCCTAGCAAGACTTTACCTTGCAAGGTATTTAAGTAGATGCTGAACCTCATAACCAAATTTGGGCAGAGTTTATGGAATCTCATGAAAGAAGGGGGAGATAGGAAGACGTGGAAGGGACAGGAGCTTCACTAGGTGAGCAAGAGAACCAAAATATCTGGAAAAAGGGTCTTTTCTGAGACTGATACTCCAACCAAGGACCATGCATGGAGATAACCTAGAACCCCTGCTCAGATGTAGGCCATGGCAGTTCAGTGTCCAAGTGGGTTCCCTAGTAATGGGAACAGGAGCTGTCTCTGACATGAACTCAGGGGCTGGCTCTTCGATCACCCCCCCCCCCCAGAGGGGGTGGCAGCCTTACCACGCCACAGTGGAAGACATTGCAGCCAGTGCTGATGAGGGTAGTGTTAGATGGAAGGGGAGGAGGTCCTCCCTTATCAATAGACTGGAGAAGGGGCATGGGAGGAGATAAGGGAGGGAGGGAGAAATGGATTGAGAGGGGTGAAGGAGGGGGCTACAGTTGGTATACAAAGAGAAAAATTGTAATAAATAAAAATTATATTTAAAAATCTCATTACTGCCATGAAAAAAAAGGGTGGTGGAACTCTCTTCCTATTGCAAAGTCTCAGTACAATTCATGTCTCTTTGCTTTAATTAACATGGCAGAGTGGCACTGTTAGATGTCCTATTCAAACCCTGTCCAGTTGGTGCTTGTGTGTGAAGGGGATTTGCTTTGAAGCCCTTTGGACTTATCTTCAAGGGCAGAGATAGATATGTATGTGAATTCAAAGATCTTTCTCTAGTTCCTGGGGAAGTTGGGCATTCTGTCATTCTTTTCTCTTAGTATCGCTTCTCGGCCTTTTGGCTAAGATCAAGTGTAGAACTATCCAGTTATGCTTGGGGATGTGTCCATGTTTCCAAGAGGTTGCCATAGTTATAGCGAAGTTTGTTAGTATGAAAACCAAAACACTAGCATGGTACATTTCATTGAGAAGTAGGGTAACTTTGTCAGTTACAGCTGGGTGGGGATTCCCAGTCTTGGCTGGAATTCAGCTTAAGCACTAGGGCTGCTAGCATTGTTGAGCTGTGTCATGGAGTCAGGAACATGTAAGCTTAAACCACACTGAAGGGAAGGTTTGGTGTTCTATGTGGAGGGGTTCTTGAGACTGAGATCTGGCCCTAGCTCTAACATTTGTTCTTGGTGTGACCTTGGACATCTCTTTTGGACTGTTTCAGTGTTTCATTACTTCTTCTCAAAGATTCTTTCCATTTGCATCCAGCAGAGGGTGGTATTTCTCATGTTTTGGCTGGGCCCTCGTCTGAGAATCCTAATTGCTTTGTGTCCTGGGGGAGGAAGCTGTGATCTGGTAGGGCTAGATCCTACCTGGGTGGTTCTTAGATTTCTAGAAGTCTGCACACTGGTTTTGTTTGTTTGTTTTAAATCTCACATTATCCTCTAGGTTCTGTACGAGTCTCCCATTTCCCAAGCCAGGGAACTGTCAGGTCTCCCTCCAAAACTCAGAACTGTGGTGCCTATCAGCATACCAAAACAGATGCTGCTCCCCAGGGCCACTCAGTACCTATGGCTCCCCTTAGGTTTCCTCATGCTGTGTGATACAAACCCTAAACCTTTTCAGTCCATAGACTTCCTTCTCTCCCCCAAGCTTTTTTCTCCATATATAATCCATTTTGGGCACAGGTTCCCTTTCTTTTTTTTTTTTTTTTTGAACTATTACAATTTTTTTTAATTTTCTTTTTATTTTTTTTTCTTATCAGTTACATTTTATTTTATTTTATTGTTTTTTTCAATGCAGTTTATTCAGGAACCTTGAACAATCCTCGGACCCTGGGGAAAGCCAGCCCACAGCTTAAATAGCCTCTGGGTAGCCAACCCAGGCATGCCACGTGGGCAATGCAGATAGGTCCAGGTAAATGGTGGGATCTGGAAAGGATCATCCTGAGTGAGTTGTCCCAGAAGCAAAAAGACACACATGGTATATACTCACTCATATAGACATACAACATAGGACAAACCCACTAAAACCTGTGCATCTAAAGAAACTAAGCAAGAGAGAGGACCCTAACTAAAATGTCCAATCCCCATCCGGAAAGGCAAAGAGGATGGACATCAGAAGAAGAAGAAAACAGGAAACAACCTAGGAACCTACCACAGAGGGCCTCTGAAAGCCTTTGGTTTCCTTTCTTTTCGTCCTCCTCTCTTATACTCCCCCACCTCTTTCCTCTCAGGGCCTGGTCAATCTGCTGGCCACATTTAGTCTAATGCTTCCTCTCCCTGCCCTGGACTCTTCTAGATGTCTCTGGCTGTACTCCTCATAGCTACAATAAAAACTTTCTCCTCGCCCATACCGTGGAGCGGTCATGTCCTCATTTCACTCTTGAACCAAACTGGGTGAATTGAGAGGACTTGCCTAGGAGTGTGTGGGTTTCCAATGGTCAAATCAAGATTTTTTTTTAAAAAAAATAATTTATTTAATTTTACGTGCATTCATGTGAAGGTGTCAGATCTTTTGGAACTGGGAGCACAAACAGTTGGGAATTGAATCCCGGTCCTTCGGAAGGCCAGACAGTGCTCTTAACCACTAAGCCATCTCTCTAGCCCCTCAAGTCAAGATTTTTATCCTCTCTATCTGTAACTTATCCTGTTGGGCCTTTTCCTGTATTCCTCAATGGGCAGCCATAGTTTATAAAGAGCTTTTGCTGGGAATAGAAGATGCTTTACAGATGCACTGAGGAAGACAAAACATGAAATCATATTAGAGGTCAGGCAGGAGCCTCACTGTATAGCTACATCTGATCTTCTTTCCCATAAAGCTTTTAATTTTGGGATTGGAGTAGAAGGTCTGTGAAACGTGATTCCAATGAGAGCTGCAGTGCAGACAGTGGAATCTACTCTAACTTATTTAAGTAACAAAGGACATTTTTTGAGGATATGAGGAAACTCTCAGAATCTCCAGAGGATCCAGAGGAGAGAATTTGAAATGGTGTAGCCATAAGTAGTGCCCAGCCATGCTGTGGGGTTTTTCTGGAAAACCCACCACTACATAGCTTGTCACTACTCAGGATTTTGGCACTGTCCTCCAACCCATGGATGCTAAGTTGGGCTGAGGCCGCCTATGTGGAGGGGTCCATCTGGACACACATCTTAGTTCACATCTCCCCAGGGATCACCTCTATTTTCTCAATTTTACAGCTAAGGAATGCAGGCTGTGCAAGTATAGGTTTTGCTCAATTAAGCTTCTCTGACTTCCGGGTTTGAGTGGTGAAGACTTCCAGCGGGAGAGGAGTTACCCTGAGTCACGGAAGGGCATTTTTAATAGAGGCGGAACATTCCTGGTTTCTCTTTTGTAATTCTCTTAATTATAGTAATTTGGAAGGAACAGACCCAAAGGAATGTTAATTGCTTATTTAATTTTGTTGGTGTTTCAGGTTGAAGCTAAGGTATCACTCCTGCTGGGCAGGTGCAGAGAAATTTTAAGCTTTTTCATTTTTTGTCTTTCTTAAGTTTGAGACAGTCTCACTAAGTCGCCCAGGCAACTTAAAACCTTAGAGCTGCCACACTCCTGAGGCAACCCACAGGCTGGAGGGCGTGCAGGCCTAGACCATCAGGGCCGGGTACGTTCTTATTTCATGCTTGTTTCATTGTCTTAAGCTTCTGCTTTTCCTGACAAACCCTGAAGGGGAGCACGTCACACTTGATGCTCTTTAGCGTTTGCTTGATCTATAAATAAAACATCCCTGGACTTGGAAGACATCTTATCGTAGACTTACTCAGTCTTATTAACTCATAAACCAGGAAATAGTCCCAAGGCATAATTCTTTTTTGTCCAAACTCATACGGTTAAGTAGTAGTTCTCATGCATTTAACAAATATTTGCTGAGTCTCTGCACTGGCACTGTGTGCAAGGCAGACAAGTTCCTCGTTACCATGGAGTTTTGTGTAAACAAAAGGAATATGACTGTCATTTGCTAGTTTTGAAGTCATTCAGAACAAAAACACTTTAGGATAGTTTTCTTAAAAATTAATCTACTTAAAAATTAATTATTTGATAATCTTATACCTGTATACTATGAAATGACCATAGTCATTTCCGTTTTTTTCCAACTTCCTCTGGAACCCTCACAACACACCCCCTCCTAACCGCATGTCTCTTCTTTGGTATTTAAACAAGCCACTGAGTCCCATTAGTACTTTCTACGCTTGTATGGACGAGTGGCTAGCCACCGGAGCGTGGGTAACTTAACGGTGCCCACACCCTCAAAGAATGATTTTCCCCCGGTCAGTATCTGTCAATTGCCTACACCTCCTGGGGGATGGGGGAGGCTTCAAAACTCTCACAGGCTTCTCCCCAGTCGATGCCAGAATTTTGGCTGGTTTGATTTTTGTGTAGGACTTGTGCAGGTGTTAGGAGTTCATGAATATAATAGTCAGGTTATGTCCAGCAGACAGCATTTCATGACATTCTTCCCTATATTCTGGTTCTTACATTCTTTCCGCCTCCTCTTCCTGCTGTTCTTTGGGTACGGTACCGGGATGTATGAGGAAGTTTGGTGGCCTAATTAAGTCCCATTTAGGGATGAGAACTCACAATGACTTTATCTCAGTATTTTGACCAGGACGGCATTGACTGCTGTCCCTTACAAAAAGGAGGTTCTCTGATCAAGACTGAATCATACTCCAGGTCTCGGGGTATAAACATGACTATTTAGAAGGAAATTTGACAATATGATAATTTAGCAAAATAACAGTAGCTGCTTCCATCCTAGGTACATCAGCCATGGCATTCTGGCCATGTTTTACATCACCAGGGTTGAACTTTCCTCTTGTAGAGAAGGTCTCAAAGCCATTCAGAACATTGCTGGTTACTTCATAACAACCATGCCATTATTGCTTCAGCGGGCATATCTTGACTGGCAGGTCAGTAGTATAGCAGGCGGAGCCCAACACTGGGTAATACCTTTAATGTCTTTTCTCTCCCAGCAGCTTCTATGACACATGCTACCTCTACGAAAGCTATCCAGTAAAAAGGAAGTTTAGAGGTTAGTGTGAGATTAATTTCTCTAGGTCCTGCAGCCAAAGTATATGCTATCTCTAACAATGGGGGTCTTGCCATGTAGTTATAGCAGGCTTCCAAACAGCGTTATTTTAGAGCTCACTTGAGTACCCTTGACTAACAACTCATGGAGACGTATAAGGTATTTTTCTAAATCAGGTTAAAAAAAAAAGAACAATGGTAGACAAACAGGAAAAAGTTTAGCTTTGTTATAAAACAGTACAAACTAGCTTCCCCCCTTTCTATATCAACTGTAACATTAAAAATAAAGAGGAGTTCTGGTGAAGATATGTGGAATTCTTTGATCTCATACACTCTTGATGTGAGTATAAATCAGCCTTTGTGAAGGAAAACACTTGCAATGGTCTCAAAACATTCTGACAGAATATTTGCTTCTTAAATATCTCTTAAAATGTCTGTGTATTGAAATACCTAGTAAAGATCCCAGTGGCTTATTATAAATACTCAAATTTAGAGATTGCCATGCATACCAGAAAACTCTTTAACAGGAAAGTCAACCTATATGGGTTCACTTTCCTCTCTATAAAAGGAATCTGGGGTAGGCCATTGAGCTGATGTGGAGAAATCCTGGTTCTCTCTGTCCTTGGGACTGCACCTTTCAGTGCATGGTGAAGCTGTGTGCTGGAGCTCTGGCCATCACGGTCACGTCACATGTACGAGAAGAACAGCACTTCTTGTGGGACTTGGCACACGCACCTGCAGAAAGCTTCAGAAGAATGTTTTCAGCTGGGCACATTCCCTACAGCTGTGACACAGGTGTGGAAGAATAAACGGTATTGGGGCTGCCTACAGTCCGCAGCCAATTCTGCTTGTATTCTCCTTAAAAAAAAAAAAAGCTCAGAAAATTATTTGCTCCTTTGAATGTTATCCCTGTACTTTGTAAATTATCCCTGAAAAAAAAACGTTAATCACAGGTATATGTGGATGTGAAGTATATAATTTCTAGCACATTGTAAATGTTGGCATATGAACAAAGCCATGCATCACCTTTAAAAGAACATTCAATTGAATGTGACTACCTTCACAATATAGTAGCTAACATTCTCCATCTCACATGCTTCTAAACAGTTGGAAACTTTTTATTACTCCTCTCACATTTTGGTCGCTGTAAAAATCTTTCTAATATACATTTTCTGTTTGAAAGCTTACTAGTCACCCATCACATCTCTCAGCCACAACAATACATATAGAAATAGAAAAATTTGACTCCAGTTAATACCTTCTACAGCTAAAAGGCGTTATTCTTTCTTTTATTTATAGTTATTGACACGATGATAATTAGATCACAATAACCACACTGTGCATTTTGACAAATGTGGACTGTGAAGCAGACCTCCCAGTAAGAAGGAGAGGGCTCTGAGAACAGACGCAAGCAGGCATGAGGGCCGTTAGGGCCAGAAAGAGCAGGCAGCACAGCCCATCGCACTTCTGATTTCATTTTCATAGGTTTCTATAAAGAGACTTGATTCCTTAACTAAATAAATGGAAATTACTGTTTTTTTTTTGTTTTTTGTTTTTTTGTTGTTGTTGTTGGGGAAGAAAGGGTTTATTGGACTTGTATTTCTACATTGTAGTTGGTCATGAAAGGAAACCAGGACAGGAAGTCAAATAGAACAGAAACCTGGAGGCAGGAGCTGTTGCAGAGGCCATGGAGGGATGCTGCTTACTGGCTTGCTCCACATGACTTGCTCAGCCTGCTTTCTTTTTTTTATTAATTTTTTTTAAAAATTTTTATTTAACTTTTATTAATTACACTTTATTCCTTTTGTATCCCCCCATAAGCCCCTCCCTCCTCCCCTCCTGGTTCCACCCTCTTCCCCTTTTTGCATGCATGCCTCTCCCCAAGTCCACCGATAGGGGAGGTCCTCCTCTCCCCCTCTCCTTCTTTCTGATCTTTTTTTTTTAAAAAAGAAATTATTGGTTTTAAAGCAGAATTTGTTAATGCTTATCAAGTGCACATAAAAAAAAAAAAAAAAACCCATAGGCATGGCTGCTGATTCTAAAGACTTAAAGTTGACAATGCACCCTTTCCACTTTGTTGTGAAAACCACGGACTTGCAGTTGCTTTTACCCAGTTGCTAATGTCGTCATCAGCTCCATATGAGCACAGACAGTTTGCTGACCTTGAACTCACCATTCTCTCACCTCTGCCCCCTAAATGACAGGTCATCACCCTGGGTTTTCCCAGCTATCCATTCTCCACTCTGTAAAAGGAAGTCACTGTGCTCAGGCCATCTTAAAAATTACAGAGTTACATTCTAGTTTCTCGTCAGCTGAGTATCTATGTAAATTACTGGCAAATATTTTTTTGAGATTTCTCTCTCTCTCTCTCTCCATTTTTGATTTGTACACTCAGTTATTGTTAATTAAGATGGGTTCAGAAGTATTTATTTTATACTTTGGGATATAATTCAACACTATTCAGTCTTACTGTATCTATTTTGGTGTCCAGATTGCTCCAGATTTGGTCACTGGCTGCCCTCTTAGTTGGTTACTGTGTCCCTTGCACATACCCCATTGTCCCTCTCCCCGAAGACTTTTTCTTACTTTTACTTATCACGATGTGCTACTGATTCATCTTGTAGGCTATCTGTATCAGCTACCTGATCCAAGGGACCTGGTTCTCTTTGTTGGAGAATGTATTATAAAGCTGCACAGGGCTTTGCAATTCTTTTTACACATACTATTTTGTCAGCTCAGCTGCTTGTGGAGGGCACGTCTTTTATTTGTTATTATTATTCTTCATTTTACTTTTTAAAGAGAAAGTTAACATATGACACTGTATTTATTTTTATTAAAAAAACTTGAGAATTTTGTACATGAGTACTGTAATTGTATCATTTCCACCTCTCTGTTCTTCTAACTCTTCCCTTGCTCTAACAACCCTGCATAACATTGTTGACCTTTTATTTCCTAACTATATTCTTTTAGACACATGTACACACATACACTTGCATACACGGTGCCCCCTGAAGCCATTTAGTGTTGCTCGTGTGTACTTGTTGAGGACTAAGCGCTTGGGATTTGATAATGGATCAGGAAGCTCATTCCTGGAGGAGAATGGTTCTTCCTCAGCAGCCATGATTGCCTGTCACTCTTCATCTAGTGTTGGCACTTTGTGAGAGTCTATGCTGCCATACTGACTTGTGTGGTCATTATGCAGGTCTTTCTCATTAAAAAAAATGTTCTCAGCCTTGTGATGTGTAAACACAATCTTCTAAGTATAATCTCTAAGTTCTGCTTATCTCACAGGGAGGTGGCCTGTCAAATTTACTGGCCCAGTCTTGCCTTTTTTGTGCTTAAGGACTTCTAGAGGTTTGCTGTGTGTGAGATTGCTCTTCATTTCAGGCTTGAGGAGAGAATGGGAGAGGACACAGCTCAATCTCTGAGTGAAAAGAAAGTCTTTTTCTTCTCTGGGTTTGCTGCAGGACTCATTCTCTGAATGGTCATTTCCTTCTTTCTTTTGGTGGTGGTGGTGGTGGTGGTGTGTGTAAGTGCACTTGCTTGTATGTATGTGGAGGACAGAGGGTACTCTGTTATCTCTCAGGAAGTTTCTTAAGACAGCATGACTAATGTAACCGACAGAAGAAAACCTTTAATGGGGGTTTATAGCTTTAGAGGGCAAGTCCATAACCACCATGCCAGAGAATATGGCAGCAGGCAGGCAGGCATGGCATTGGAGCAGTAGCAAGCATGAGGCAGAGAGAGCTAACTGGGAATGACATGACACTTCTACCAGCAAGGCCACACCTCCTAAGCCTTCCCAAATAGTTCCATTAACTGGGGACTGTTTTACATGTATGAGCTTGCGTGGGGCCATTCTCACTGAAACCCACACAGCATCATCCACAGGGTCACTCACTGGCCTGGAGCTCACTGATCAGGCTAACCTGGTTAGTCACTGATTCCAGGGATCCATTTGTCTCCATGTTCTTAGTGCTGGGATTATGGGGATAGGCCATAATGTCTAGCTGTGTGTGTGTGTGATTCTGAGGCTTGAACTCTGGGCTTCATGTTTGTGCAGTAAACATTTTAGAGTTCACTCAGTGTTAGGAGGCAATTTCTGACCAGCAACTTTAAAGAGCTCCTATCTGTGATCAATCATCCTCTATAATGCAAGCTTGACAATATTATTGAAGGCTAATCACTATACAGAACTTTTTTTTTTTTTTTCCTGGGTGAGTAGAGGAGTTTTACATTTTGGTGACTAAATTGGTTAATGGTAATCTTCACATCCTATGGCCCAGCATTTCCTGGGGGCACAGGCAAACTCAGTGTGCTTGAAGCAGCTTCTACACTCTAGAGAGAGAATGGTCCCCTACCGATGACAGCTAGAGCATATGGAGCGAGGGAAGAGAGCATGTTTCAGATGTCCTGGTTAGACTGAAAGAGAATGGGGGAAACCTGCTTTGGACCTTACCCAAGCTTAAGCTGCCTGGGTGAGTTCCTTTTTCACTTTGCTTGTCTGGACTGACATTTGGAGGGAGGGTCACTTTTGAGATGGGGATTAAGGGAGAGTCCAGGGCAGATGAGGATCCTTCTTGGTTATGGTTGCTGCTTCTAGGCCATCTGGCCAATGCCAATTAAGAGAGGGTGGTGTGTAGAGAAGAGATGGCATATTAAAGATCACAGGGGCAGGGCTCCAAAGCTTGTAGGATGCATCTGAGTATTCTTATGTCTTGTATATACTGCTGTGAGTTTTCTTCCACTCTTTCACCTTCTATTCTTCTGCTTGTATTCTCTCTCTCTCCTCACTTTTCTTTCTCTCTCCTTTCTTCCTTTCCTCCTTCCCTTTCTCTCTTTACCACTACTTCCCTTTCTTTTCCTTTTCTTTCCTCCCCTTTCCCCTTTCCTGAGACAAGTTCTCATGTATCTTAGGCCATCTTCAAACTCAGCCTATAGTCTAGGATAACCCTGTGCTTCTGGTTTTCCTGCCTCTGGAGAGCTGAGGTTATAGGCATGTCCTACTATACTTGGTTTATGTGGTGCTGGGTAGGGATTGGGTTATGTTATGGTCTTGTACACACTAGGCAAATGCTTTACCAACATGGCGACATCCCAGCTCTTGTTTGTATGGGTCTTTTTTTCCCCTGTCTCCTCTAGTGCCTATTCTGCTGTTAACTCACATAAAAATTTTAAATCAAATTGATTTTGTGCATCTAGATTGCCTTAATTCCTTCCACTGATTGTTCTCTGTTGAAAATCCCCGTTTTTTCAATTATTCTTTTATTTACTTAAACATACTAAAACCTGAAGCAATGTTGGCTTGTGGATTTTTCTCTAGTCTCATGTTCAGGATTTAAAAAACAGGCCAGTATTTCACTGCTTTGTTTTTAGGGAGCCTCCTTCCATCTGTGGGGATTTTATGCCATTTGAAACCATGGGAGCTTTTGCTCTGCCTATAAAGACCCTGGTCTATCTTTCCAGACTGCACTGCCTCAGCACATGGCACTTTTTGTTTTTTAATGGAAGTCCTGAACAGACCAAGAAATTCTTCAGTTTCTTCTCTCTCTGTGTGTCACACATACATACCTGTCATCTATGTATCTCTCTATGTATGTATATATGTGTATATGTATGTATCTATTTACCTCTCATTTGTCCATCTATCTATCTATCAATCTATTTATCTATCTATATCTGTATATACATGGCATACATAGTCTTGCAATCAAGCCATGCATTGTACCCTGTAACTCAAGTTTTTCAATTCCCCAATAAATTGTAGCGCTCTTTATAGACCTATGTACAGGTCCCATCTTGTTTAAAAGACAGCTGTTGGTATTCTCTCTCCACACATATATTAATTTTACATTGATGTAATGTTATAGAATTTCACATTTTTCACTATTATGAATGGCACACATATGCCCCTGAGAATTCTCCGATGGTTAGCAGCAACTAATATTTTAAAGTTACTGTACTAGACTGGACTTCTTTTCCATGTGTTCTCTCATTTAACATGCACAATGAATCTACAAGGAATGGCCATTTAAAAGCTGCTTATTTGCCTCTAGAAAACCTCCCCAGGACACTCAAGCACAGAGGCATCATGTGTGAGAGATCAGCTTCAAATAAGGCAGGACTACATTTAATCTGTTTTTACTCACAGTACTTGGTTAACTTTGAACAGGTAATTTCATGTATTTAAAGCACACTGTCTTTGTCAAATGCTGTTAGCTAAAATAGTAGACAAATCTCTAAATTTTGGTGCCTTACTATAAAAGACTTTTATGTCTTACTCATCCAAGGACTGATAGGAATGAGGCCATTTTTCTGTGCAAAGATGCAGGTATTCAAGCTAAAACAAGTCTCTGTGGTCAACATCTTGCTTCCAGGGTTCTCTTGATATATGACATATATGACATATATATATATATATATATATATATATATATATATATTGAGAGAGAGAGAGAGGAGAGAGAGAGAAACTCAATAACTCAACTCAATTTTGCAGGTTTTGGTAGAAGTGACACAGGTAACTCCTCTGGGTAGTCCTCATACAGCTATACCTAGCAGCAAGTGGGGTTGGGAAGTGTAATCGGTATACAAGCAGTGAGGAAATAACATGAGTCTGTCTTGCTGGTTTTAGCAAGGTTGGTTTTCCTCTACTTTGCATAAAATGTAGATAATTTTCCTTTTTTAGTTTGTGTTAGGATAGGATGAGATGCCAAATAGAAAGTTTCAGTATAGTACATGGCATAGAAAGGTGTTTGTTGGTTTCCTCATATTAAAAAAAAAATCTCAGTGTGTGTGTGTGTGTGTGTGTGTGTGTGTGTGTGTGTGTGTGTGTGTGTTCATATGCACACATGCTTGTGCCATGGTCTGCATGTGGAGGTCAGGGGACAACCCGTTGGAGTCAATACTCTCCGGTGTACCATGTGGGTTCTGGATAGTAAACTCAGGTCAGTAAGCTTGTCAGTAAGTGTTCTTACTCACTGAGCCAGCACTATGCTAGCCCAGTTTCCTCATGTTTTCAATTTGTTCTTTTCATTTGGATCTTATACACAAAACTCACTTTATGACTTCTTCAGCACTAGGTTTCCCATGTACAAGATGTAATGATGGATCTGTAGCATATCCAGTGGTCAATCCTATTTGTGTAGAGGGTCAGGAGTTTGAGACCTACAGACTCCAAAAGTCAAGAAGCAAGAGACACTGAGTGAAATAGGCCCAGCTATGAGCATAAAATGGTGGTGGCAGATTACTTCCTTTTTGTATGAAGGTTTGAAGAAGCAAGGACCAGTGGACATTACTGTGCTACCAAGACCACAGCTGCCACAGAACTGTATGAGGTGAGGCTAGTGAGTAGGTGGGGAAATGCTATTCTGCCTGATGCTACCTTCCTACATACAAGAATCACTAACCATGAATGAAGGGAGGCAATTTGTGTAGTGAAGATAAAGGAAGTTCAGGTCCTGCCTCTGGCTGCTGGGGAATTTGAGATGAACAGAAATGACTGTGGGTGATATCTCTTGGATTTTCTTCTATACTGGAAATGGAAGCTCCAAAAACGATATTAAAGAAATTCAGTTCAGTGCTGGTCTTGGGAGTTTGACCTGTTAATATCACATTGATTTTGTGTGGGTCTGTTTTCAAGAATTGTCTAGAGGAGGCTGGAGGGAAGGCTCAGGAGTTAAGAGCTCAGGAGTTAAGAGCACTGGCTGTTCTTTCAGACACCCTGGATTCCATTCCAGCATCCACACGGCAGCTCCTAACTGCCTGTAATTCCACTTCCAGGAGACCTGATACCCACTTCTGGCTTCCAAGGGCACTAGATAAAGCACAGACATAAATGCAGACAAACGATTTATACATACAAAATAAAATAAAATATTATTTTAAAAGAGTTTCGAAGAAAGGGGAAGATGAGATGGCTAAGCTGTTAAAATACTTGTTGGCCTGTATAAGCATGAGGACACGAGTTCCATCTGTGGTAGCTGTCAGGCCCAAGGAAACTCCATTTACCCAAATTCTGGCAGTTAGACAAAAGCCAGCATTTCTCAGGAACTGGTGAAGCTGATTCCTCTCTATCAAAAAAGCCTTATTATTGGCAAAAGGGACAAATGGCTATTTATGGTGCCTACTAGCATATCAAAGTGCATGCTGGCCTCTGGGATCCTTCAGCATCACAAGTATCCGCTTTGCATTTCAGAGCCTGTGGGGCATCCTAACTTCCCAGGGCTCTTGTCTCCTTCTGCTCCCTAAACTTCTCAAGCTATGGGCCTCCCTCCCTCCAGCTATTCGTCCTATATCCCTGCTATTTTGGCTATTTGATCTTGATCTCTATTTTTTTTTTCTTATACTCTTTTTGTCTTCCTCTCTTGCTCTCTTTCCCACTCCCTTTCACTATCTCTCTGCTCTGCTCCTACCTCCTGGTCAGGTCTAGTCTGCTGGCCATATTCAGGCGACTACATCCTCTCCCTGCTCTACACTCTTCTAGATGCCTCTTGCTACTCTCACCCTTATTTCTATAATACAACTGCCCCC
Organism: Meriones unguiculatus; assembly: GCF_030254825.1. Classification (NCBI taxonomy): domain Eukaryota; kingdom Metazoa; phylum Chordata; class Mammalia; order Rodentia; family Muridae; genus Meriones; species Meriones unguiculatus. Next base: position 181,976,839 of record NC_083351.1, read on the forward strand.
TCCATACCATGGAGCAATGATGTCATCAGTTTATATAGTACTGTGTATAAAAAGCCAGACATGGTGGCACATTAATGTGATCCTAGCACTGGGGAAGTGGAGACAAGTGGATGCCTAGGGCTTACTGGCCAGCTGGCCTAGACTAATTGGTGAGTTCTGAGCAAAGCGAGAGACAGCGTTTAAAAAAATAAGATGGATGCCTCTTGAAGAACTACACTCAAGGCTTATCTTCACCTGCGTGGATATGTGTGCACAGGTATGCAGGCGTGTACTCTTTCGCTATTTTATTGTAGCTTCTTGTGCCTCTGCCTCCCTTCTCCACCCCAGTCTCTTCCAATACTCCAGCACCAGGTAGGAGAGATAGAAGGTTAGGGAGAAAGGGAGCAGTGTAAGTTTCTGTAGCTGCTTCCTGCTGGTTAGGGTTGTTGGGTTCCTTGGGGGCAAGTCCAATCTTCTTTTCAGGAGATCTCCAACTTCTTCCTCAGAGTAATTGCCATCTCTCTCTGGGCTCTGGCATTTATACCATCTCAGAGTCCCCAGAATTAAAATATCCACAGCTGGCAAAGATCACGTCCCTCGCAGAGCCTGCATGAGGTAAATAGTCTGCTGCTGTGGATAACCTAAAGCAGCCTCATATCCCGCCCAAACCTGGAATTAAAACAGAAACATGTTTACATAACAGCTGAGTTTTTAAAGAAACCACAACTCCTACTACACATGTACCCTAAAACCCGATCCCACCCGCAGCAACAGTAAAAGCAGCATGCACACACAGTTGTTAGGAGGGCCCTCTCTTAGTTCTGCCTCTTTCTGACTTTCTGACCCTTCACTCACAGACCATCCATCATTTTATCATTGTAATTAGGGTTAGCAGTATTGAAAGGTAGGCATAGTGGCATATGAGTAACACTTGGTTTTAAAATGTCTTTTATTTTTGAGTTTATAATATAATTACACCATTTCCTCCTTTCTTTTCCTCCCCCAAACACTTCTATATACCCCTCCTTGTTCTCTTTTATATTCAATGGCCTCTTTTTTTTCACTAATAGTTATTATTTATATATGTAGGCACATGTATATTCCTAAATGCGTAGACACCCTGCAGTCTGTACAATGTTACTTGTGTATATGTTTTCAGGGTTGACCATTTGGATGAATAATCCGTTGGTATGTTCTTTCCTGGGGAAGACTGTTCTGTGTGCTGTCGGCGTTCTTTAACTGCCTGTAGCTCTTTGTGTAGGGTTGAGGCGTAAAGGCAGTTTCTCTTCCACTTTAGCAGTCTGTTATTGTCCTTATTCAGCATGTGTAGCAGAGAATACTAAAGGTGGTATCTTTTTATTCCCTAAGGCGGTTCAACCGTAAAATCAATTGCTTACGCCAAAAATCTGCATGATTCTTGCATTCCTTTTCTTGTAGCTGCTACATTCTATCATTTACTAATACGCATTTAAAATATTTGTAGTCCTCCTGCATGTCTCCATTACTCTGCCAATGTTTTAGCCCAGGCCATTGTTACCTTTTCTTTTCCTCATGTTAGAAGCAGCCTGCAGGTCTCTCCAACTTTAAACTTGCTCCTGAGTGTAGCCAAAGCAGTCTTTGCAAACTGGAGAGCGTAAGCAGCTCTTTTTTTTTTTTGCACGTCTGTTATTTCCCTGGCTGCTTAGAGAAAGGCCAGGTTCACTCAGGCGTTCTAGCGGTGCACCTTGCTTCTGGAACCTCCCGCCCTTTCAGTCTCAGGTGCCTGTGCCTTTGGCTTTTCTTCTCAACTTCAGTTTCTGAGAAGCACCACCCACTCCTGAACCTCCTGGTCTCCTCCAGGAAAACGTCTACTCAGTCTTGGAGGCTCAGTGTCCTTTCTGCAAGGAAACTTTGCTCTCCATTTTGGAGAGGGTAACCGTGACTGACCTCCAGTTAGGCTGTGTTACCATAACAAAAGGAGACAGCCCTGACTCTACAACCAGCCATTGGCCCATCCCCTTATCAAAGAACTTGCCTCTAAGGGGGCAGCACAAGGTCATAACCATTATTTAGTCTTGGTCTGCCAGTAAGTTCCCTGTGCTCTTATCAGCGAGAGCATAACTCTTCAAGGTGGGCAGGATTTCTCTGGGTAACAACTATTTGAGAATAGCATTGCTGTAGTTAAGAAATAATGTTATTAATATCTTTGCTCTGTAAATCTCTCACCTGCCTAAGTGCCCAGACTTGCAGTCTCCTGTTTTTATTTAAATTGTTCAAAGTGTAACCTGGGGCTGGGACCTGAAAGAAATTTAAGGATGGCAATGTATATGTCATATATAAAGCTAAGGTCTATATAAGTTAGTAAAAATTTCTATTCATAGTTGGTTCCTCTTTAGGCATTAGCTAGAACTGGACACAAACTATTGTTAAAGAACTTTTTCTTTGTTTTTCCCTGAGTGGGTGGAGTGAATTCTCACTGGGGGACACTTTCTCTGCCTCAGCACTAATTGGAATTTGTGGGTTTTTGAAAAAGGGGAAGAGGACATGAAGTTGGGAGGTAGTGTGTTGGGAGGGACCCAGGATGAGTTGGAGGGGGATTTAGGAGCAGTTGCAGAGAAGTGAGGGTGGGATGGGGGTGGATAGGATTATGCTTCACCATATAATATGTTAAATTCTCAAAGGTTAAAAGTAAATAAATCAAAGTGAGTTTAACAATATACAGCTCTTTGTCTGAATGGGTTCCCTAGTTGAAACAAGGACAGAAACCACTATAAAAGTTGTTGGAATTAAAACGAGGTTGAAAGTGTCACACCTTGATGAAACACAGCCTGGAAAGGCCACAAAGGGAGGGTACCATTGCCTGGTAAACAGGAATTATCACAAAAGTGCTGAATTTCCAGCCTTGCACAAAGGTAATTCTATAAGGATCCCTGCCCAGGCATTTCATGTGTTCATCTGGCCTCAGGCCACCTTGACTATTGATTCTGGTAGTCAAGGATAATTGCTTCCAAACAACTTACATAACCCTTCTTGGGTTTTCTTTAAAAAATTTGGTTTTCCGTTGTTTCCTTGAGTTCATCCACCATTCACTCTGCCCCTGATGCTCCACAGTGAAGTCAAGTGACTTCAGAGAGAGATCTCTCACAGGGGGACAGGTAGGGGAAGGAGGTTTTTCTCCTCCAAGCATTCCCCTTTGCCCTAGGAATGGCCCAAGATGGTCAGCTAAGTTCAAGGCTGACCAAGAAACAAAGTTGTGGGTTTTTCTTTCTTTGTTTCAACTGACCAACCCCAAATTAGGGGGAAAAGACCCCCTTTCCAGTCCATCAGTTAAAACCCCAGTCCTCCGGGAGAACTGGACATCCCTTTCTGAAGTTGCAGAAGTTTTTTTTTTTTCTTTCCCACTGTGTTTGTGCACTTCTCCTTTAGTAAAAGCATTTTTCATCTGCTGATTCTGCCTGCTCTATCCGAGACTTTCCCCACTGCGACCTGTTATGTATGAGATATTCCCCCTGCCTTTTAATCCTTTAGTTGGCAGAGAAAATGAACCCAACCCAGAAAGGGCAACATAATGCCTTGATATTTTGGATTAGACTCTTCTTTTTGGAGAGTCACTCTGTTGTTAATTTGGTTGACACTGCTTAACATCCCACAAAGCACTCAGACCCGAGATCTGTGCTTATTACCTCTTTGTGATTGAAATAGTTTAAATTAGAGAGTTTTTTTTTTTTTTTTTTTGGCGGGGATGGAGGGAGGGCACTGGAAGTTATTAGGTATGTCAGGACTGTAGTAGAGAGAATACTATGTTGTGTTAACAGATTCTGCCCAAACAGTATGAAGAAAAGTTGAATCCTAGGCCAAAGACCTAGAATGTGGTAGTTTTGTCTGGGAGACATAGAGAGGAATCTGTGAGTCAGATGACTCTTGAGAGAGTAAGACTGACTTTGTGGGCCATCAATTCTCCTCTTTCCCTTCCCTGATCTGGGAGGAATGTTTTCTAATCCTCTCCAGAATGCTGGAGGGACGGGATGGGCAAGCTGGGATCCCAAGGAGGTGCTTGGTGTATGTGTGGTCTCTCTTCACGGGAGTAGCGCACGGGAGTCTCTCTTAGGGACTGAGACTTCTTAGTAGAAGACAGTTGTGAGGAAGGGCCTTTTGTAGGCAGAGCCTGCTTAATGGGCCAAACAGAAACTGCGTGGTTGAGAGAATGGGGTGGGGTGGTTAAGCCCTGCTAGCATCTACCACACTAGAAGACTGGGAGAGTTTGGTTCCCAAAGAGAAATCTTTTTTATTTTTATTTTTTCTTTTATTTTGAGACAGGGTTTCTCTGTGTAGCCTTGGCTGTCTTGGACTTGCTCTGTATACCAGGCTGGCCTCGAACTCAGAGATCTGCCCACTTCTGCCTCCCGAGTGCTGGGGTACATATGTGCCCCACCGTGCTGGGCTCCGAAGAGCAGTCTTTAAGAAGTCTGTATTTGGTTCCTAGAGGGAAGCAACCAGGCTGAGTGTCAGAGAAACCTGATCCTGGATAGCTCAGCCTGTCCCCAGCAGTCCCCGTGGTCTTTCATAGTACTGAGCAGAAGTTCCGAGAAATAAGAGGAAAAGTCACACTCTATATTGAGCTATACTGAGTTTTCTTTTCTTTTCTTCCTACTTCGGCAGCTGAGGACAGTGGAAAAGAAGTACTCTTTGTTTCTTGGTCAGCCTTGAACTTAGCTGACCATCTTGGGCCATTCTTAGGGCAAAGGGGAATGCTTGGAGGAGAAAAACCTCTGGACCAATGGGCACCAGAGTTTCCAGCACTGTCTTCCCTAATCTGCAGAAACCACAAGTACAAGAGGCTGAGGGCAAGGGGACGAGAGAAACTTGAGGAGACGGAAGTTAAAAAATGGGCTAAGCTGTAATAACAGACACAGGACCTTTTTAATATTTAAGGTGTTCGAGGAGCAGAACTAGATGGTGGCATATTTAAAGGAGCCAGTTATCTAGCAAGGGGAGGCAGGGATAAAGATGAAAGCAGCAAGAATTAGAAATGCAGTGCTATGTTGTCCTAACAGCTGTATGGAATAGCTGTGACCTTCACTTCTAAGTGAAGAGACAGAAAGGCATCTTAAGGACTTCTAACGACTGGCCAGCTGAAACCTTGGTTGTCACATTGCAGCGTGACAGCAACACAGTTGAGAAAGCGAAAAAGGGAGGTGGCCTTGCTGGTATGTGGAGAGCAGTGAACTTATGGACAGATCCTGGAGGAACTGACGCCTGAGCTGGGGTTTGAAAGGCAAGCAGGAATTTCCCATGGAAGGACTGGAAGGCTTAGGAACCTTCCGAGAGAGCAGAGGGGACAGGCCCAGGCTTGATGATAAGAGAAATGAGCTGTGTTCACAGAACCACCTCACTGTGCAGCTGGAACTTCTGATGTTGCTCTGGCAGGTTTCCCCTGACAGGGACGTTCCTAAGGAGACACTCTAGTGATGTATGGCAGTGCCTACACCTCATGCCTGACCCAGTTACTCACTTAAGACACTTCCTATCAGATTTCTGGAAAATATCATCTCAATTATTTTCTCTCTCTCTTTGCTTTTTTCTGAAACAGGGTTTCTCTGTGTAGCCGTGGCTGTCCTGGACTCACTTTGTAGCCCAGGCTGGCCTTGAACTCACAGAGATCCTCCTGCCTCTGCCTCTTGAGTGTTGGAGTTGTAAGCATGTGCCACATGCCCAGTTAGCTCAACACTTTCTTGAATGTTGGTCAAGTTCCAATGTTTTCTTATGTATTTACTGGCTGTTTTCTGATTTTGTCTATGTACTCTGTGCCCATTTTCTTTTGAGATATTTGATTTTCTTCTCGGTTTGTCAAAATTCTTTATTAGCCAATTTGTTAACGGTCTTCCTAATGTTTTGATTTTCTGAAAGAAAACTCTGCCTTTGGGCTGAAAAGATGGCCGAGCAATTGTATTGTTCTTGCGGAGGACCAGAGTTGGGTTCCCAGCACCCACATGGGGAATAGGAGGCTCACGGCTACTTGTAATGCCAGTACCAGGGGTCTAACACCCCAAGCTTTTCAGATACTTACATTCTTGTGTGTATAATACACATAGGAACACATACATACACATAGTTAACTACAAAAGTAAATCTTTAAAAAAAAACCCTTCATTTGTCATTTGTGTTTGTTCAACATATTTATTTTTGTCATAGTATGTTTTATTCTATTTTCAATATTTTTTTGCTAGCTCAATTTTTTAAATTAAATTAAATTTTTTTATTATTAGTTACATTTTATTAACTCTGTATCCCAGTTGTATCCCACTCCCTCATTCCCTCCCAATCCAATTCTCTCTCCCTCATCTCTTCCCTTCCTCTTTCCAAGTCCACTGACAGGAGAGAACCTCCTCTTTCATCTGACCCTGTTTTTTTATTTTTATTTTTTTATTTAACTTTTATTAATTACACTTTATTTATTTTGTATCCCCCCATAAGCCCCTCCCTCCTCCCCTCCCAGTCCCCCCCTCCCCCCCTTTCTGCATGCATGCTCCTCCCCATGTCCACTGATTGGGGAGGGCCTCCTCTCCTTCTTTCTGATCTTAGTCTATCAGTTCTCATCAGAAGTGGGTGCATTGTCAGGGTTCTAGGTTATCTCCATGAATAGTCCTTGGTTGGAGTATGAGTCTCTGGGAAGTTCCCTATGTTCAAATTTTCTTGTTCTGTTGCTCTCCTTGTGGAGTTCCTGTCCTCTCCAGCTCTTACTATTTCCCACTTCTTACATAAAATTCCATTCACTCTGCCTGTCAGTTGGCCATCAGGCTCAGCATCTGCTTTCACAGTCTGCATGGCAGAGGCTTTCAGAGGCCCTCTGTGGCAGGTTCTGAGGTTGTTTCCTGTTTTCTTCTTCTGGCTTTCAGAGGCCCTCTGTAGCAGGTTCCTAGGTTGTTTCCTGTTTTCTTTTTCTTCTGATGTCCAGCCTCTTTGCCTTTCAGGATGGGAATTGAACATTTTAGTTAGGGTCCTCTCTTTTGCTCATCTGACCCTGTTTTATCAGGTATCTTCAGGACTGGCTGCAAAGTCCTCCTCTGTGGCCTAGCAGGACTGCTCCTCCCTTGGGGGGTGGAGAGGTCAAAGAGCCTGCCATTGAGTTCCTGCCAGAAATAGTCCCTGTTCCCTTTACTATGGGAAACCAATTGGTTACTGAGCTACCACGGGCTTCATCCAAGCAAAGGTTCTAGGTTATATCCATACATGGTCCTTGGTTGAATGTCAGTCTCAGAAAAGACCCCTGTGCCCAGATATATTTGGTCCTTGTGGAGCTCCTATCCTTTCCCCATCATACTAACTCCCCTTCTTTCATATGATTCTCTGCACTCTGCCAAAGGTTTGGTTATGAGTCTTAGTATCTGGCAAGCTCAATTTTTATATGTGCAAACTTGTGTGTTTGTGTATGTGTGTGTGTTTAATACACCCATGTATGCATCCTTGGAGGCTAGTGATTGGGTGTCCTGTTTTGTCACATTTCATCTCAGTCTCTCATTATTATTATTTTACAATTTATTTATTTTATATCCCTATTGTAGCCCCTCCCTCATCTCCTTCCAGTCCCACCCTCCCTTCCCTCCCTCTTACCCCCTATCCCCTTCTCCTAGTCCACTGAATGGACTCAACACTCTTTTCCTGCCATCTGACCCAAGTTTATCAAGTCTCATCAGGGCTGCCTGGATCCTCTTCCTCTGTGGCCTGTCAAGGCCACATCGCAAGAGAAAGCGATTAAAGAGTAGACAGCTAAGTTCATGACAGAGGCAGCCCCTGCTTTTCTTATCTGGGGACCCACAAGGAGACTGAGCTGCTTATTGGTGACATCTGAGCAGGGGTCTAGGTCTTCTCCATGCATGATCTTTGGTTGGTGCATTAGTCTCTGCAGGGCCCCCTGGGCTCAGATTTTTTTTTTTTTTTTTTTAGCTTTGTTAGTCTTCTTGTGGAGCTCTTGTCTCCTCTGAGTTCTTTTATCCTCCCCTTCTTCCATAAGACCCCCTGTGCAAAGTTTATCTGTGAGTCTCTGCATCTGTTTCGACCCCCTGTTGCACCCAACAGCCTTTCAGAGGATCCTCTATGGTAGGCTTCCATCCTGTTTCCTCTGTTCCACTGCTTCTGGTGTCTATCCTGTTTGCCATTCTGAATGAGATTTAAGCATCCTCCCTAGGGTCTTCCTTGTTGTTTAGCTTCTTTAGGTCTGCATATTTTAGTATAGCTATCCTATATTATATGGCTAATATCTGCTTATAAGTGAGTATATACCATGTGTATCTTTCTGGTTTTGGGTTACATCAGTCGGGATGATCATTTCTAGTTCCATCCATTTGCCCACAAATTTCATGATTTTCTTGTTTTTAATAGCTGAGTAGTATTCCATTGTGTAAATGTGCCACAATTTCTGTATCTATTCCTCCATTTAAGGACATCTAGGTTGTTTCCAGATCCTGGCTATTACAGATAAAGCTGCTGTGAACACGGGTGAGCAAATGTCCTTGTAGAATGGTGGAGCATCTTTTGGGTATGTGCTCCGTTCAGTCTCCTGAGACAGGGTCTCTCACTGCATCTGGAGCTAGGCCGACAGCCAGCAAGCTCTAGAGATTGCCCTGTCCTCTTCACCCTCAGTGCTGGGCTTAACCAGCTTTTTTCCTGGGTCCTGGGGCTTTGAACTTAATCCTCAGGCTTGTACAATAAACGTTCTTACCCACTGAGCCATTTCTTCAGCCTTTCCATACGTAACTTTTAATTCCTATGTTCTTTTAGTGGTCCTACTGTTTTCTTTTTTATGACCACTCAATTATTATTTCACATTTCTTAGTTTTGGTAGATTTTTAAATTGGAAGTTAAGCTTAGTAAAGCGAGGGATTTCCTCTTTTTATTTTTTATTTTTTTTAAATTTAGCTTGAGTGCATGCACCTGTAAATCATCCTCTCTTCTCTCTGAGTCAATTAAAATTATCCTTTCAATGATCTCCCAACCAGGCAACAGTTCTGTGGAAGCATAAAGCTGACCACACATTCTTTGCTAAGATCCTGTTATTGCAAGGTGCACTCTGTGTCTGCATCCCTGATTCTGGGCTTAGTTTCATCAGGAGGATGCACTAGACATAGAGCTCTCAGACTTCTGAGACTGTTGTAAGGTCCCTGCAGCTTCTGCCTAGGTATTGTGGTCTATCTTGGAGCTTTTTTTTTTTTTTTCAAGAGTTGAGATATCATAAGACATCCAAATTACATGGGAAGCTCATATCTAAAAACTCTGGTTAATAGACTAAGCTAAGCAATAGTCAATAGCCAGCGTCAAATTCTAGCCATGAGAGAGTCATGTCAGATATTTCAGCCTGGGTAATTCCAGATGATCTTCCCAACTCCCCACCCAGTACTGCTTGGATCAAGGATGAAAGCATGGGAAATAATAAACTACATGTTGCTCAGTGACCACCATAGCGAGACTCTGCTTAACAGGTGTGTTAGCGTTCTTCATGTTCCAAACCCTTGTCTCTTCTCAGGTTCCATTTTACATAGCCTGCCAGCACCATCTCTTCAAACTCTTCTCTTTCCTGCAGACATAGGCCCTAGTCTCATCTCGCCTGAAGTCATCTGGACAAGTCTTCAAACTGGTGTTCTTTCCAAACGTTCAGCTCTACAATCTATTCTTCAGCCTGCCTACGTGCTGATTGAAAATACAGCTCAGATTCCACCACTGCTTCGCTTAGTTGTAATGCCTGTGTCTCAGCTCATTATGCAGAGTTCCTTTTGATCTGGCCCCCATGCTCCTCTTCATGTCCTACCATATCCCTTCCCATCTCCCCTTCTTGGGCTTTTGGTTGACTCACTGAGCTCTTATTCTCGATTCACATGTTAACGCCTTCCCATTGTTTACTTTCTGCCTGTGTTTGTCACTTTTGATCTTCGGTAGTTGGTTCCTCTCTGCGCACACCCTTACAGGACATTCCAGCATTGTGTTTCTGGTCTTTATGTAGTGTTTGCTTTGTCATCTGTTTCTTCCACTAGAATACCACCTCCACGAGGCCGTAGATCTTATCTGCCTTGCTCACTGTGGTGGTTCTAACACTTTGAAACACGCTGGGTATACTGCACACATTGCATAGTCACATAAAGAAGTATTCTTTTCCATTTCTGAATTCTTTTCTGCTCCCTTCCGCCCAGAGGTAGATAAAATAGGATGCAAATGAAAAATACAGGCAACCATTATTATGGGAAGCTGACTGGCAGATAGCAATCTCCTAGAAGCTCTGGCTTGCCTTTCTGTGTAGTGCCTGCATTACTCCCCCATGAAAGCCAAGTTCAGGAGCTCCACAGCCTATCTCCACCCACTATTTGAATTTAACTTGCATCATTGCTCTATGCCTTTCCCTCTCTAGCAAAGTAGGCTTTCCTCCTTGTTTCTGTACATTTCACACTGTTGCTATGACTGGAAAGCCCGATCTTTTTTAGCCTTTAAGATTCATCCTATGCCCTTCTTCAACATGGTCACACACCTTTATTTAGTGCCATTACAAGCTAGCCATGTTTAATCATGAGCCTTCAGGTGGCCCTCTCAGCTGCAGGTGTGACTACCACACCTGTCATTCATCTTAGGAGTGAGTGAAGAAACTGTCTCTAGATGAGTGGAGAAAATTGGGGGAAGCTGCACCAGGGTGAGGGAAATTCCCGGACTTTTCTCATGATTGATCCTTCAGCAGAACAGCTCCACTTTAGCTAGCGCTGGACCTTGGTCTCTGAAAATGCCTTTCTTTGGAAGATTAAGAGCTGAAGAGCCTCTCAGGGACATAATGGTCATTTCTATCTTCAGTGGGAGAGCTGGTTGTTTAGCTGAGCAATGTTGTCTTCTCTACACTGAGCATGCTGTGTGGGCCATTCCCATTTGTAAGTTTTAGTGATGGAATCACCTTCAGCTTACATTCTTAAAGAAAGCATAGGCTGGGACCTTCTAGAAGGCTAGCAGTCATATCTGTTCACCTGCAGAACCCTTCAAGACCTGTCTTACTGGCTTTGTGTTCTTAGGCAGTACCATGGTAGAGTGGTAGAGTGGGGTCCTGCCCACTGCCCACTGCCCACTGCCCACTGCCCACTGCCCACTGCCTTTTAAAAGCTGCTAACATTTCATTGTTTCTCAAGGTGCTGGGGTTGAAGCCAAGGCCTGAAGCATGCCAAGCAAGCATTGTACACTGAGCTATACCCCACCCTGACGTTTCATTTAAGTAAAAGGCTCCGCTATTAACAGATTGAAACTCCAGGTGTACGTTAGTAAATTGCTGAACTGGCATTATGCGCTGTGCATATGTAATATGTCTTAGAGAGGATCTGAGCTCACAGTGTAATTATTGCTTTCTTAAGTTCTAGGAGCAGGACGTTCACCACTGTGCTTCGTAAATACAAACCTGATGGCAGCAGTTTCACTAGAGATATGGATCTGCTGAATTAAGTTCAACTGCTTTGGATAAAAAGAATGTTATCAAGTGCCGTGTGTGTGTGTGTGTGTGTGTGTGTGTGTGTGTAGGCTATTTGGTGGTGTCCTCAATTGCTCTCCATCTTGTTTGTTTGTTGGCTTATTTATTTAGACAAAGTCTCTCACTAAATCTGGAGCTTATAGATTCAGCTCACTGGCTGACCAACAAGCCTTGGGGTCCTCTTTTATCTGCCTCCCTAGCACTGGGTTTCATGTATCTGGCTTTATGTAGGTTTTGGAGATCAGTCTCCAGGTCCTCACATGCAGGCACGGCAAGCCTTTTACCAACCTAGTCACTTTTCTCAGCCATAATTTTGTATAACAGAGTCTCAGTGTTTAAGGCTTTGAATAAGTAAGTTTGAAAGCTTGAAGATTATTTATTTATTTATTTATTTATTTGAGACAAGGTTTCTCTTTGTAGTCCTGGGTGTCTTAGAACTCTCTGTAGGCTGGTCTGAAACTCAGAGATGCACCGCCTCTGTCTCCTGGTGCTGGGATTAAATGTGTGGGTCACCACTGCCAGTCTTGGAAAATATTATTTTTTAAAAAAATTTTAATATATTTTATTTTTATTAATTGCAATTTATTCACTTTGTATCCCATCTGTAGCTCCATCCTTTTCTCGCTCCCAACTGCCCTCCCTCCTTCTTATCCACCCATGCTTCTCCCCCAGTCCACTGATAGGAGAGGTCCTCCTCCTCTTCCATCTGACTCTAGTCTATCAGGTTTCATCAGGAGTGGCTTCTTTGTCTTCCTCTGTGGCCTGGTAAGTCTGCATCCCCCTGAAGGGGAGGTAATCAAAGAGCAGGCCAATCAGTTTATGTCAGAGACAGTTCCTGTTCCCATTACTAGGGAGCCCACTTGGAGACTGAGCTGCCATGGGCTATATCTATGCAGGGGTTCTAGGTTATCTCCATGCATGGTCCTCAGTTGGAGTATCAGTCTCAGAAAACACCCCTATGTACAGATTTTTTGGCTCTGTTGCTCTCCTTGTGGAGTTCCTGTACCCTCCAGGTCTTTCTATCTCTCCCTTCTTTCCTAAGATTCCCTGCACTCTGCCCAAAGTTTGGCTAGGAGTCTCAGCATCTGCTTTGATACCCTGCAGGGTAGAGCCTTTCAGAGGCCCTCTGTGGTAGGCTACTGTCCTATTCCCCATTTACTCCCTCTTCTGATGTCCATCCTCTTTGCCTTTCTGAATGAGGATTGAGCTTCTTAGCTAGAGTCCTCCTTCTTGATTAGCGTCTTTAGGTGTACAGATTTTAGTATGTTTATCCTATATAATATGTCTAATATCACTCATGAATGAGTATATACCCTGTGTGTCTTTCTGCTTCTGAGATACCTCACTCAGGATGATCTTGGAAAAGATTCTTAACTGAGGAAGCTAAAAGCAGATTCAGTAAGCATATCTGTACTTTGTAATCAAGATTTCCAATTCTTTGTTAAAACGTGCTTGTTAATTGAAAGGAGAATTTTTCTGCCATCCACAAAGAGGTCCCATGGACTTGATGGTATTTTAAGTATATGTATTTAGCTCAGTCACCCAGCCAGTATTTATCAAGTGCATATCTTATGCTTAGCAGATTTTTATATGAACCATGTCAAGCCATTGATGGCACAGGCTGTAGAATAATATTGTTTTTTTTTTTTTTTTTTTGTTTATTTTAGTGCCCACCCTAGCTCCCAAGTAATGACATAGGTACCTATTAGATTTATTGGATAAGCTTTAAGCTCTGTGACTGGGAAGAGATTTATCTACTGTAACCCAATTATGCTAGTCTGGCTACCTCCCAGCCATCTTAGTCTTTCCTTGGCCTATTGTTGCATCTCTCTGTTTTCATGGTGAACTCTCCTTGAGGCCTCCTTCCTCTCTCCTCCTTTTCCTCTTCCCCTCTGGTCCCTACCTGAGATCCTCCAGACTGGGAACAGTCTGTTTCCTCTATTTCCTCTGCCCAGTATTGGCTCTTCACTTTCTTTGTTAACCAATTAGAGATAATTGGGGAGTAATTTTTATACAACATTGAAACAGGAGACTCTTCGTAGAAGTGACAGTGCCCACATCTGGGACTGCAACTAGCATCTGAATATACAGTGCACAAGAAAGGTCTCTACTTTCCAGAGCTTGCATTCCTGAGGAGCTCAAGGGAAGAGAAAGTTCTCTGCTGTTTTGAGACACATTAAGGCACTTGGGGCCTGTGGGTTTATTTCTCTGCTTACAAAGTCCTTTTTCTGACCTTTGAATGAATGGTTCCTTCCTCTTCACTCAGGTTACCTTATCACAAACATCTCCCCAGACCACTGGCTTCTTCAATGAAATAATTTTTATGAATTTCATTGAAACTGGACATGAAGGATGAAACCTTGCCTTTTTTTGGTATGCTGCCAGTATCCACAGCGCCTGCAGTAGAGCTGGGCTCCATAACACCGAATAAATGAGTGAGTTCAATTTAAGCATGCTCAGAATGTCATTCCCCTCTAGTATGCAAACATGATCTGTATTAAACTTTAGAAAGAATTTCAAACTATGAAACAAGACCAAGTGAGGTCTTCCAGGTGAAGCAGCAGCAGGGCACTGAAATCCTGTTAGGGTGGTGTCCCTTCATGGTCCATAGTGAGCAAGAAAACTAGCCCACCAGCTTCTGAGGAGCAAGAACCCTGTCTGCCCTGTGTACCACTGTGTCTCAAATTATGGCATGCAATATGTATCTAAAATTATCTGCATAAATAAGTTGTGGTGGTTTGATGCAGAATGTCCCCTCCCCCAGACTCATGTATTTGGGAGCTTAGTCACCAGGAAGTGGAGACTGTTTGAAAGGATTAGGAGATGTGGCCTTGTTGAAGAACAATGTCACTTGGGGTGGGCTTTGAGATTTCAAAAGCGAAAAGCCCACGCCAGGCCCAGGCTCTCTTTCTCTGCCTGTGTCTCAGGATGAAGCTCCCAGCTAAACTTCCACTGTGCCACCATGCTGCCTGCCAAGGTGAGAATGGACTAAAGCCCTGAAAGCAATTCCCCAGTTAAGTGCTTTCTTTTATAAGAGTTTCCTTGGTTGTGGTGTCTCTTTATAGCGATAGGGCAGTGACTAAGACATAAATAGATGCTAAGATTTGTTTTCTCTTGAAATTAGTGATCAACAACAGACAACTGGCCTGTCATTTCTCCACAGCTGTGAATGAGCTTCTGCAAACAAGAGCCTCTGAACAGGCGGGCTTAGCGAGTGAATGACTTCCTTCACATCAGTACTGCAAGAACGGACATGCGCCCTGAAAACCCAGCCCAGGCATTTGAGTGAGCCAGCTTTGGGTTTCACCTGCCCCTTTCATAGTCCAAATGGACTAAGAGGTGAATGTGTGTGTGTGTGTGTGTGTGTATGTGTGTGTGTGTGAACATGCACAGATTTATATGAGGTGAACATTGTGTCCAGGATATGTGCCTAAGAATGAATGTGAAAGTGCATGCTATAATGCCTGCAGAGCAAGCACAATAAAACAGCTATGAACACGTTTTCTGAAGTCCCACTTTGTTCTAGAATCTGGGGAGTTCATACTCATTTCACAAAGGTAGCAACTTTGGCTAGAGCTGCACCTGGTAACTTATCTCACTCTCCCCAGAATTCTTATTTTACCCTTGCAGTAAAATTTAAATGAACTTAACTTGCCTTGATGGTCTTCAGTCCACATGACAGATTTTACAAGTAGAATAGTGCTCACACCAGAAAAAAAAAAAAAAAAAGACTACATATCCAGAAAGAAGGGGTAAAGGCACTAGATAGTGTTCAGCGCGTGGGAATAGAACTCCAGGCTAGAGACAATAGTGGAAACCACCGTGGAGCCCCTGAAGTGTGATAGAAGTCCGTGTGGCACTTCTTTATTGCTCATGGTCATGCAGAGGAAGCACAGCAATCACTGTCTTCATCTTCGTCATGCAGAGGTCAGAGCCCTGAGCAACTGCTCACAGTCATGCAACTGCTTGCTGTACAGTAGTGCTCCTGGCCGCTGTCAGGAGGGGAGTGCAAAGCAGAACTCTAGATGCTTGAGTCCAGGTGTTTGACCTTGATTTTCTAAGGTTTGTGCATCCTTGAGCCTTTTCCTAAGCTTTCCCCACTCACTGGGGTTTCATTTGGAAAGATGTCAATTGCTTTGCTTTTTAATGGGACAGACTAAAACCTTTTCCTTAGAGACCAGTTCTCAGGGACTCATGTTTTCCCTGACAGTTTGGTTTAGGAGTGGTCTGTGAGTCATTGCTCAGCGTTGAGATGTCAGCTACCCTGAGTTTTCTGGCTGAGTGGAGCTGTCCATTGTGTATATCTGAAGACACACCCTGGGGAGTGTGTCTCACATGCTGGGGAGTTGTCCAAAGGTCACGTGGTGGAAAGTTCTGGGCTAGTGACTCCCAACACAGAGTTGGTCTTTGCTTTACAATAGGTTCTGGATAACACAGTTTCCTTGTCTGTGGGGAGCTGGAAAATTCCGCATGCTCAGGAACTCAAAGGATTGTGAGTTCTAGCTCTCCCTTTGAGAGAAGGGTTAGGTCATTCATCAACCACCAGGGTTTTTTGTTGTTTGTTCCCTGGTGTTGTTGGAAGGCTGAGCTCTCAAATTGTGTGTATTGCACCTCATGCACATGAAGCAAGCACTCTGTCATTGAACCTTAGACTCAGTCCTTATGACTAGGATCTTACATGTCTCCAAAGGTCATAAGTGAAAGGCTTGGCCACCAAATTGTGGCAGCACTGGGAGACATGGAGGCTGTTCAGGTGTGAGGCTGCATGAAAAGAACTAGATCATTAGGGTCATGTCCTTCAAGGGGTTATTGGAACCCAGGCCCTTTTCTCTTTCTTTGCTTCTAGCTGCCATAGGTCAGACAGTTTCCCTCAGCTACTCACTTCTGTCACCATGATGACCTGTGCAACCAGGTCATGTGATTATGGACCAAAACCTTCAAAACTGTGAGGCAAAATAAATCTTCCCTAAGGTGTTGTCTCAGGGGTTTTGTCATACAATGAAAATTTGACTAACAGAGGGAGCTGTTTACGAAAGCACCGAGGCTGTGTGTGTAAGACCCACATTTCTCACAGGTCCGCATGCCAGGCTCTCTTCTACCCAGAGGAGACCTTTGTTCTGGTTTTTGCCCCTGCAGCTTCCCTTGGTATACTTTACAGACTCACCTGAATGGGCTCACACAGATTGCCCTGGGGTCTGTGGTTCCTCCCACACAATGTTCCTAAGATCTGCACATGTGGTCACATGCTGAGCACTGTCCTGCCTTGTGAATATTTTGAAGTTTGGATATTTGAGTTCTTTCCACATGCTGACTGCTTTAAGTAATTCTTTTCTAGTCATTTTTTGAGGAACATGGCTCAATTTTTCTATGGCCATGTGTGAAGGTTCTAAATGCCCGACATCCTAGCACTGGGTAATGTTTGTGCTTTTACTCTTTGCCAGTGGTTCTCAGCCTTCCTAATGCTGTGACCCGTTAATACAGTTCCTCATGTTGTGGTGACCCAAACCATAAAATTATTTTGTTGCTACTTCATAACTAATTTTGCTACTGTTATGAATCATAATGTAAATATCTCATATACAGCATATCTAATCTGCAACTTTCAAGGGGGTCATTACCCACAGTTGAGAACCCCTGTCCTATGCCTTTCTAGTGGGCATGGCATACTGTGGTTTCTTTTCCATTATCCCAATGATGAATTTTCTTAAACATATTTTCAAATCTTCATGGCCATTTTTATATCATTCTTGGTGATACATATATGTTGAAATCTTTATTCATTTTTGTATTGAGTTGGTTAATTTTTACTTTTATTTTTTCACATATTTATATGTTTTAAATTGAAACATTGCAATTATACATATTTATGGAATACAGTGTAATAATAAATATATGCAATATATAATGATTAAATAAGGGTAATTATCATTACCTTCTTTTTTCTCATTTTTTATTAGTTACAGTTTGTTCACTTTGTATTTCAGCTGTAGCTCCCTCCCCCTCTCCTAATCCTACCCTCCCTTCCTATTCTTCTCCTATGCCCCTCCCCCAGTCCAATGAAGGTGGGTCCTTCTCCCCTTCCATCTGACCATAGTCTATCAGGTCTCATCAGGAGTGGCTTCTTTGTCTTCCTCTGTGGCCTGGTAAGGCTGCTCCTCCCTCAAGTGGAGATGATCAAAGAACCAGCCACTGAGTTCATTTCAGAGACAGTCCCTGTTCCTATTATTGGGGAACCCACTTGGACACTGAACTGCCATGGGCTACATCTGTGCAAGGGTCCTAGGTTATCTCCATGCATGGTCCTTGGATGGGTTATCAGTCTCAGAAAAGACCCCTGTGCCCAGAATTTTTGGTTGTGTTGCTCCCCTTGTGGCACTCCTGTTCCCTCCAGATCTTTCTATCTTCCCCTTCTTTCATAAGATTTCCTGCACTCTGCCCAAAGTTTGGTTATGCATCTTGGCATATGTTTTGATACCCTGCTGGGTGGAGTCTTTCAGAGGTCCTATGTGGTAGGCTCCTGTCCTGTTCCCTGTTTTCTCCCTCTTCTGATGTCCACCTCATTTGCCTTTCTGAATGAAGATTGAACATCTTACCTAGGGTCCTCCTTCTTGATTAGCTTCCTTGGGTGTACAGATTTTAGTATGATTATCTTATATTGTATGTCTAATATCTGCTTATAAGTGAGTATATACTGTGTGTGTCTCTCTGCTTCTGGGATACCTCACTCAGGATGATCTTTTCTAGATCCCACATTTGCCTACAATTTTCATTTCTTTATTTTTAATTGCTGAGTAGCATTCCATTGTGTAAAAGTACCACAATTTCTGTATCCATTCCTCAGCTGAGGGGCATATGGGTCATTTCCAAATTCTGGCTATTACAAACAAAGCTGTTACAAACATGGTTGAGCAAATGTCCTTGTTGTATACTTCAGCATCTTTTGGATATATGCCTAGGAGTGGTATAGCTGGGTCTTGAGGTAGTACTATTCTTATTTGTCTGAGAAAGCACCAGACTGATTTCCAAAGTGGTTGTACAAGTTTACATTCCGACCAGCAATAGAGGAGGGTTCCCCTTTCTCCACATCCTCTCCAGCATGTGTTGTCACTTGAGTTATTCATCTTAGCCATTCTGATGGGTGTAAGGTGAAATCCCAGGGTTGTTTTGATTTGCATTTCCCTGGTGAATAAGAATGTTAAGCATTTCTTTAAGTGTTTCTCTGCCTTTCGATGTTCCTCTATTGAGAATTCTCTGTTTAGCTCTATACCCCATTTTTAAATTGGGTTACTTGCTTTGTTGCTGTTTAACTTTTTTAGTTCTTTATATATTCTGGATATTAGCTCTCTGTCAGATATAGGGCTGATGAAGATCCTTTCCTTATCTGTAGGCTGTCGTTTTGTTCTGATGACAGTGTCCATTGCTTGAGTTGATTTTTAAATTAAGTCTTAGGCATCCTTTGTATATCCTGAAATCTGATTTTTCATTTATTGTGAATATTTTCCATGTCAAGTGAAAATTTTGCTTTGCTTATCCTAGGGTTGGAAAGACGAGATCTCTTCATATTAAGGTCTATGAACTTCAAATGGTATTGTGATATACTACTTATTATTTTACAGTAATATATGGTTGTTTCAGTATCATCTGTAAAGAAGGTTTTCTTTACCCTTTTGAATGATGACCCATCCTTTGACGTTTTTTTAATACAGGACTAGTTTTGTCCACTCTTCTCCCTTCCACTGGCATGTTTATCTATTTTTGTGTCAGTAGCATAGAATCTTGATCACCATAGCCTCCCTCTAAGGCTTGGAATCTGAGGAGAAATGCTCCAAGTATAGTCTTCCTTCACAGTATTTAAAGTTTTTTTTTTTTTTCTAACAGTCACTCATGTAGTTTAGAATCATCCTAGTTGTATTTATTTTATGAAAGCCTACTGGGATTTGGGTTCCCATGGTATTAAATTTATTAATATTAAGTGGTAGATATGACATCTCAGCCAGAGTGGATTTTCCAATATTAGCAGAATGAGTTTTTTCTCATTTCTCAGGTTGTCTTTAGTTTCTCTCAATGTTATAGTTCTTAGTGTGGAGCAGAGCTGCCACACTATTCTTCAAAAAGGACTAGTTGGCACTTGTATAGGCTTTGTGATCAAGAGGTGAAATCAAAGATATTAGGTATATTCATGCAACAGAGAACACATTTCCATAATTTATATATTGGTAAAATTCAAAACATTAATTAAAAACCTCATGGGCTCTTTTGTGTTCAACCTTTCCAGCTCCTTTTACTAAACTTTTATTAAAGATAAAATTCACTGTTAAGATTTCCCAAGCATCATGAAAGTCTGTTCTCGAGTTAACTCTTTTTTATAGCTATCACCAATTGGAGTTCCTGGGAAGTGAAGTTTGGAAGCCAGCAGAGCTCCACATGTACCCAAGATTCCTTACAAGAGGAGCTTTGCTAAGGAGAAACAGCTGTCTATTTTTCCTTTAAAGTAATTTGTGTAACAGGATTTAGGCTGCATCGTTTTATGTATATTTCACAGCTTTAGTATACCTCATGGACAGAGTTAACTAACATATTTCAGTTGATTTTTTTTTCATACAGTATATTTTGATTATGTTTTTCTCTCCGGAGAGTTAACATCCTGATAGAGTGTTCTCTATTTCTCTTTTTTCGGGTTCATTTGTTCCCTCTTTTTCAGGTTAATTTTCCTGGAGGGGAAAAATTCCCTTCCTAGATTGAGACTCTAACCTAGCCGTAGGAATGAAATTCATTACACATTCTACTATGTGCATAGCATGACCTACATGTCTCAGTCATGGGAACAGACCATGTTTAATTCATAGTTGCTATGAAAACAGATAGATTTTCTATGTATCCTAAGTGGCGACACAGGATAACTAGTTCTCTTTAGTCCCTCTGCACCCATCACCCTACCCATCATAAACCTTTTTTTTTCTTATATTTTGTTAAAATTAAAAAAAAAAAATCCCCAGAAAAAGTTTCTAAAACTTTTTGGTAGGCTAGAGCTATCTCTAGGTGGACAAGTGGAAGGGGTTGCCCTTTTGATGGGAGGTTGGCAAAGTCACGAGCCCTCTTATCCCATGGAGTAGTTATGGCTTATATTCTCTGCAGACGCCTAAACCACTGCAATGCTTCCCTTCCTACAGGCCAGCCTTCATTCTGCAGGATGGCTCGATTTGGGTGGGGCCTTGTGTTTACTTACTGCTTCCTTCAGTTGATGAAAGATGTAGCCTGCTGTGTTTGTATTGAGCAGCTAGAAGTTATTTCTACCATTGTTTTCTATGGCTCTCATGAAGAGTAGCATGGCAGCAGGCAGGCAGGCATGGTGCTGGAGCAGTAGCTGAGAGCAAGCATGAGACAGAGAGGGAGAGAGGGAGGGAGAAAAGGAGGGAAGGAGGGAGAGATAGATAGATAGGGGGATAGATAGATAGATAGACAGGCTAATAAATGGGCTTTCTTTTTCTTTTCAAAGCCCACTTTCAGTGGCACACCTCCTCTAACAAATGACTTAAAATAGAAGGAAGGTTCATTCGGCTCTGTGCGACAGTGCTAACAGTGGTGGGCCCTGACAGGAAGATGCACTGATCCTTTGCCGTGGGACGTTCTGTTAACAGAAGAAGGGTCTCCTGAAACTCTGCCCCTCTGAGGAGGACCTGTCCAGTGAACAAGGATGAAGGGTGGAAATACCAACACTGTGACAGCTCCTGGAAAGCTCTGTAGTGCCGCCAATGAAAATGCCATGCTTTCTCCACGTGTACATCAGTGAGGGAAACGAGGTTAGAACCCTTTAACTTTGTGTCCCTGGGCTGGAAACCACCGAGGGTGACTTCTTGTTATCTTCCCATTCCCTCTGTCTTGTTCTTGGCCTTGCTTCCTCTGGAATGCGCCGTTTGTTGCCAGATCTTGATGCTGTAAAGCTCCAGCAGTGCTTTCGTCCCGTTCCTCACCTCTTGGGAATGTGGCCTTGAACTGCAGGTGATTGCAGCTGCCTCTTAGCCATCTCACTGGAAGACGGTTGTTCTTGCTCTGAATCCAGAGCAGAGACCTCATCCCTGCTCCTCTTCCACTTCAGAGAGTACCACACGTGCCCCATGACACCGACAGTGTGGCTGGAATTGGCACCTTCTTCCCAGTTGTTTTCTTATGATTCCAGGCAACAGTTCATCTTTGTGGGGAAAGTCAAGGTGATAGTTGAAGCAACGACTCACATCACATTTGTAAGACAAGATGGATGAATTAATGTATCTATATTAGTGCTCAGGAAGCTCTCTCCTTTCCTTTCAGTCCAGGGCCAGCCCATAACATGGTATGGCACACTTTCAAGGTGAGCCTTCACATTTTTATTGACCAGATTAAGAAATTCTCTCACTATTTGTATTTTTCTACATGGATGTCCAGTGAGACCAGCAGCATTTGTTGAAGATGCTATCTTTTTTCCATTGTATGATTTTGGCTTTTTTGTAAAAAATCAAATGTCTGTAGGTGTGTGGTTTTATTTCTGGGTCTTCAATTCAATTCCATTGATCCACCGGACTGTTTCTGTTCCAGTACCATGCAGTTTTTATTACTGTTGCTCTATTGTACAGATTCAGATCTGGGATGGAGATACCTCCAGAAGATCTTTTAGTGTATAGGATTGTTTTAGCTATTCTGGGTTTTGTTTTTCCATATGAAGTTGAGAATTATTCTTTCAATATCTGTAAAGAAATTGTTTTGGTATTTTGATGAGAATTGCATTGAATATGTGAATTGCTTTTTTTTACTATGTCAATCCTACTGCTCTATGAACATGGAGATCTTTCCATCTTTTGATTATCTTCTTAAATTTCTTTCTTCAGAGACTTCAGAGTTTTCTTCATATAAGTCTTTCACTTTCTTGGTTAGAGTTATACCAAGATAGACCCATGTCTATCACCCTGTATAAAATTAAAGTCTAAGTGGATCAAAGACCTCAACATAAGGGCAGACACACTAAATTGTTGGAAGAAAAAGTGGGGAAGAACCTTGAACTCATTGACATAGGAGACAATTTCCTGAACAGGACACTAACAGCTTAGGCTCTAAGATCTACAATTATTAAATGGGACCTCATGAAAATGAAAACCTTCTGTAAAGCAAAGGATACTGTCAACAGAACAAAATGACAGCCTACAGATTGGGAAAAGATCTTCACCAACCCTACATCTAGCAGAGGGCTAATATCCAGAATATATAAAAAACTCAAGAAATTAAACACCAACAAACCAAGTAAACCAATTAAAAAATGGGGTATAGAGCTAAACAGAGAATTCTCAACAGCAGAATATTGAATGGTGATGAAACAGTTAAAGAAATCCTCATTGTCCTTAGTCATCAGGGAAATGCAAATCAAAACAAGCCTGAGGTTTCACCTTACACCCATGAGAATGGCTAAGATAAAAAAAAAATCAAAATCAAATGATAACACATGCTGGAGAGGATGTGGAGAAAGGGGAACCCTCCTCCATTGCTGTTGGGAGCACAAACTTGTACAACCACTTTGGAAATGAATCTGGTGTTTTCTCAGAAAATTGGGAATAGCACTACCTAAAGATCCAGCTGTAACTCTCCTGGGCATATACCTGAAAGATGCTCTACCATTCAACAAGGACATTTGCTCGACTATGTTCATAGCACCTTCATTTTTAATAGCTAGAATCTGGAAACAACCTAATGTCTGTCAACGGAAGAATGGATACAGAAATTGTTGCACATGTACACAATGAAATACTACTCAACTATTAAAAACAAGGAAATCATGAAATTTGCAGGCAAATGGATGAAACTAGAAAAGATCATCCTGAGTGATGTATCCAGAACCAGAAAGACATGCATGGTATATACTCACTTATTATTAGCCAAATAATATAGGACAACCATACTAAAATCTACAGGCCTAAAGAATGATGACTCTAGGGAGGATGCTTAAATCTCATTCAGAATGGCAAACAGGATAGATATCAGAAGTACAGAAGTGGTTGAAGAGAGGAAACAGGATGGGAACCTACCATAAGATCCTCTGAAAGGCTCCACCCAGCAGGTTATTGAAGTAGGTGCAGAGACTCATAGCCAAACTTTGGACAGAATGCAGGGAGTCTTATGGGGAGGGCGGATAGAAGGATCAGAAAGTACAAGAGCTTCATAAAGAGACCAACAAAGCTAAAATATCTGAGCCCAGGGGGCCCTGCAGAGACTGATGCACCAACTAAGGACCATGTATGGAGAGGACCTAGACCCCCTGCTCAGATGTAGCCCATAGGCAGCTCAGTCTCCATGTGGGTTTCTGAGTAAGGGAAGTAGGATTTGCCTCTGTCCAAAACTCATTTGTCTGCTCTTTGGTCACTTCCCTCTGGTGGAGGGACCTTGCCAGGCCACAGAGGAAGAGGATCTAGGCAGTCCTGATGAGACTTGATAAGCTAGGGTCACATGGCAGGGGAGTAGGACTTCCTTTTCTGTTCCTTCAGGGGAAGGGGAGAGGGGGAAAGATGAAGGGAGGGTGAAATTTGGAGGAGATGAGGGAGTGCATACAATCAGGATATAAAGTGAATAAACTGTAAAAAATAAGAAAAATAATTTTTAAAAGACAAAATTGTCATAAGTTAGGCCTTTATCTGAGCAGGGTTATCAATGCCATGCTGCCTTCTAATAAAGACTCTAAGACTTAAATTAAAAACAAAAGAAGAAATTCCCTCACACGCTTGTCCACAGACCAACCTAATCAAGATAATACCTCACTGCAGCTTCCTTTCCAGTTGACTGTAGGCTGTGTCCTGTTTATATTAAAACTGAGCTTCATAGCTCCCAACCCAATATGGGTTTCTCTCACCTTTCTGTCTTTTGGGTCGTACTTTCCAGAGTTCCTGTTTAGAAACTGGATGGGCAGAAAACAGAGTAAAGTCGAACACATCCCCTGTACTTGTTTTCCTCTTAAGATCACAGTTCTATGTGACTTGCTATTTGGTGACTAGAGCCAGTTCTTCGTGTATGTTGTCCAGTTTTATAGTGCCAAGATAAAAGGGAAAGTAAGATGTTTATAGTTTTTTCTTTTCTTTTCTTTTTTTTTTTTTAGAGCTCAGAGAACTGCCTGGACCCTGAGGTTAGCTCAATGAACAGTCAATCATTTTGATGTACAGACTGGACAAGTGAACAGGCAGAAGAAGAAAATATAGATCTCAAGTTTCTTGGTATAAGTTGTGCTCTGATGTATTTCACAGTTTTTGTTTTCTTCTCTTGTGGTTTTGAGTGAGGATTCAAAGTTCACTGTGAATAGCTTTTTCTTCCCTTCTTGATGAAACTGACACCCACACTTGTAATGAAACTACGCTTAACCTTTTGGGATTCACTTTGAGGGACCATGGGGGAAGCACAGGGAAATGTCCAAGAGTTTTCAGAATGATTTTCTTGGTTTCCTTTTAAAAAAGAAATAAAAATATTATTATTATTATTACTATTATGTGTGTGTGTACCATAGCACAGGTTTGGAAGTTGGAGGACAACTTATTTTGAGTTAGCTATCTTCTTACAGCTTTTTGTGAGTAACGGGACTACATTCAGGTGCTCAGGCTTATGAAGCAAGCCCTTATCCACTAAACCATCTCATCAGCATCTCTTTGATGAAATTAGTAGCTGCTCTCCCTCACTTTTTTAAAAAGAATTTTTGTTTTTATTTTCTATTTGATGTGCATGATGTTTTGCTTGCATGCACATTTGTACACCACAGGGGTGCTTGGTGCTGTGGAGGCCAGAAGATGGCTTCAGATGACCTGGAAATGCAATTATGGAGGGTAGTGAGCTTCCACATGGGTGCTGGGAATTGACTTGGATTCTTCTGGTAGAGCAGCTAGTGCTCTTAAGGGCTGAGCCATTGTCTCTTCGTCATCATTTCCTGGTTTCTTGAATGACCCTTGTGAGTAGCTTGGTCATCCTGTGGCAGCTGTTAATTTGTTTTCCTTCTTTCTAGATGAGATACCATGCTGACTTCTGTTTCAGCCTCTTTCTGAGAATGGCTGCAAGGGCTGTGGAGTCACAAGATTTTGTCAATTGTGAACCTCTAGAAGAGAGGTTCTAGAGAATTGTGAACCTCTAGAAGCTGAGTTCTGCTGCTTAGGAAATTAGCAGACTGCTCAGTTTTCTCAAGCTCTATTAGCCTCAGTTCTAGGCATACAATTACAGCCTCTATTTTCTAAGTAAGGATGAAGGAATTAACAAGGGCAAAGCACCTTGTGCTGTACCAGCTTGTGGTGTCTGCCTCAGAGTTCACAGTGATGGGGTCAAATGGCCATTGACACTGTGAGCCCAAATTGCTCTTTTCCTTGAAGTCGCTTACTTTCAGGTGTGTTGTCACAGTTACAGCAAGAGAGAACTGACTAACTCAAAAACTGTGAACCTCAGAAGTTGGCCTTAGTGAGTTATTAAATGAGGGGTAAAGGGGACCTTTCTGGGAACTCAGGCTCTGTCTTGGGACACTTGATGAGAAATTATAGAAGTCTTCAAATTACATTGTATCCATGGACATCGGGACAAGGTGTGATTATCCCGAGAGCAGGACAAATAAGTCCAAAAGCCCTTGGACCCTGCTCTCCTGCTCCTGTCTGAATCATATCCACAGATCCTGCTAGGAATTTATTCTTAGTGTGTAGCCTCCACATCGGGGGTGTGTATATGTGTGTTCTGAATTGTGTTAGCACATGGACCATATTCCCCCTGGGGAAGTATAAAAAGGGTGGGAAGACAGTGTCATGGCTATTCGGATCAGCCCCTGTATTCCTATGATTCCTTCAGCTTCCTCTTTGAATCTCTCTGTTCTTTTCATTAAACAGACACTGTCGTCCAGATCCCAGCTCCTAGTCCCTGTCCTTGCAAAGCTCTTAGCAAGAGGAACAAAGCTTACTATTTTCCTTGTGATGTTAGACCATGTTTCCTTATACAAAGGCAAAAACTAAGAGAGCTTCCTGGAACACAAAATTAATGCCTCGCCGGGCATGCTTTTTGAAAAATCATGTGATGAGAGGGATGCTGGATCTTCTTGCAGCAGTCACAAGAGAAACACTTCCTGTGCGAGAGCATGGCACGAGCTTGCCAGCAGAGCCCAAGGTGTGGCATGCTTGGTTTGGCCCAGGGACAGCTGGCAGCTGGCCAGTGCTTTTGCCTCCTCGGCCTTTGACCCCCCTCCAAAGGTCCAGAAATTAGAATGAGTCACACTCGCTATTAGCTGCTGATTGTATTGTGAAGTCACAAGTCTAAATGTTAGCTAAACTGTGAAATGTACACTGAGAGGTCTGGGAGACAAGCCCCGAGCCACTTGGGATGAAGGCCCCTTTCTTTGTTTTTAATCCCCCAAACCTGTTTGTTTTCTTTATATCCTTTATCACAATTACTTAAGAATTATTTAGTAATTCCTTTATTATACCCTCCACTTCAACCCAATATTTCGTGAGTTGATTAGCCTTATCTGTTTCACACATGGCACTTGGCATAGCCTGGCTTGCCACTGTGTCCCTATGGCTTCATAATGTTCATAGTTTAATATGTCTTTTATCAGTGTAGAAGAAAAGAAAAGAAGGCTACAGAACGTCAAGGTCATTTTCAGAGAGAGTTACAGCTGGCTCTAACTGAGCATGGACCAAGGACCTTGACAAGTTCATCATCAGTCACTGTCATGTGTACTGACTCACTTTGCTCCTTCAAGAGCATCATAGGGCATGCACCCTGATCTTGCTGCTTTGTAGATAGGGAATCTCTGTCTACACAGAGTAGTTCAGCTACCTAAGGTCTCAGAGCTGGAACATGGCAGAGGAAAGATCATACACTTGTTTAGCTCTTTCCCCCAGGCATCAGTGCTTTGAAAACTCAACTTGGATGAATTAGTTGGGAGTTTTGAACTCCGTATGTTCCGCCTTAGAGATTGTGTGCTTTGAATGTGGATGGCCTCCATAGACTCATATATTTGCATGCTTAGTCCCCAGTCGATGAACTGTTTGGGAAGGATAGGAGGTGTGTCCTTGTTGGAGGAGGTGTGTTGCTCAGGGTAGGAGTTGAGATATCAAAAGCTCTCGCCAGGCCCAGTGTTTCCTTCTTTGCCTGCTGACTGTAGATCAGGATGTAAGGCTCTCAGATACTGCTCCAGTTCCATGCTTATCTTCTTCATGCCATGATGATAATGGACTAATCCTCTGTAAGCAAGCCCCCAGTGAAATGGTTTTTAAAACAAGAGTCACCTTGGGCAAGGTCTCTCTTTACCACAGTAAAATAGTAACTGTCATAGAATTACTATTGCTATGATAAAACACCACGACCAAAAGCAACTCAGAGAGGAAAGGGTTTATTTGGTTTACACTTCCACATCACTGTTTATTACTGAAGGAAGTCAAGACAGGAGTTCAAGCAGGGCAGAAACCTGGAGGCAGTAGATGATGCAGAGGCCAAGGAGTGCTGCTTACTGGCTTGCTCTTCATGGCTTTCTTAGCCTGCTTTCTTATAGAGCCCAGGACCACAAGCAGGGTGGACTTACCCACACTGAGCTGGGCCCTGCTCCATCCATCCATCCATCCATCCATCAAAAAAAAAAAAAAAAAAAAAAAAACGCCATAAAACTGGATCGGATCGTATGGCTCCATTTTCTCTTTTGAGGTTCCTTCCTTTCAGATTACTTTAGTCTGTGTCAAGTTGATATAAAACTAACCAGTGTAGTAACTAAGACAGAGATTCTGATTAGATTGGTCAGAGATAATCTATCCTTACCCTCAGCTTCCACTAGTATTTAGCCAAAATTTGTAACTCAGTGAGAAAAACATAGCCAGTAAGGCATCTTTCCTTTGGGGTGGCTACAGGCATGGTTTGCTGGAGAAGGCTTTGAAGTGGTGTTTCATGGTCTCTAGGAGGAATGCCAACCTGGAGAGGAGAGGGCTCTGGGTATAATATCCTCTAAAAAAGGCAAGGCCAGACTTTTTACAACATTAGAAGGATGCCAGTTGTGCTAAAGTTAAACTAGAACTCTAGAATTTTAGATCTGTTAAGTGAACTTAGAGGTCCCTCCAAAGTCCAAAGGACTTAGGTAACTTTGTTGATGATACACATAAGCCACAGGGATGTGGTGAAGCCAAGAAGCAGAACAAGGTAGTGGGAGAGAAGCTGGAATCACACTGATTGGAAGACCCAGGTCCGCAGAGACCATTCAGGTTCTAGAACTTTGTGAAAGTTCCTGGGTCTCAGTGAGCCTAACCTTCATGTGCAGAAGAGCCATGATGATAGTCGTTTCTGCTCTCCAGGTTCTGATGTGAAGATGAAAGGAAATTGTGCTTGCAAAATAATGCTCAATGAAGAGTTGCTACAGGGTAAACTCTCCAGTCTTCCAGGCATTGACTAAGGTTGAGTAGAGACTACGGACTGGGAAGGAGACAGGGCTTCAGAGCCCATCGTGGGTGTATGGTGACATTTCAGAGTAACTTGAAGCCAGTATAGAACAACTCCACATCACTCTGGTTGACAAACCAGAGCTACAGCTGGAACTGATATGAAGACTCGACATGGCCAAAATTGAGTTTCCCAGTTTGGGCAAGGCTAGGATGACAACATAGTTATGGTTCTGACACTTCCGTAGATTAGTAGGAGTGGGGACCTGGCATGCTAGAAGTGAGGATGTTCCTGGGTGGGATTCCTGCTGAGGCTTCAGTGGTCAAACAATGCTTTGAATGGAAGACCCAGTCACCCTTTGAGGATTTCATGCATATGCCTGAGGTTGCCAGGTGTGGCTATTGATGTGGACCAAAAAAATTGATGCTCTGAGGAGTAAATGAGATGATACATGCCAAAGGACTTAGGTAACTTTGTTGATGATACAGATAAGCCACAGAGTTGTGGTGAAGCCACATCTGCCTAGTGCTCAGAACTCTTGAGTGCCCCAGCTGTTAGTCAGCTTTTGTTATTGATTACTGATTATGAATTCTGAGAGGTGGGCACTTTCATCCTCTCTGGATCAGAATCTAGGCTCTGCAGAGAGACCTTGGGCAGATGGACTTAATCTCTTAGGCTTCATTTCCCTCATCTGTTCAGTGAGAAAAGGCCAACTTCACAGCACTGTGGAATAAGGTGAGTTATGGGAAGATATGCTCAGGACACGGGAAACACCAGCTGTAAATACTGGTGTTTATGTTCAATAGTAACCTACCAGGATGGTGCTTTCTTAATAATGTTGGATGGAAAGTGGGCCACCAAACCCTGCTGAAAACTAAAGGAGACCAGCGGGCAGAGGGAGCCGAAGAGTTCTGTTAACATGGAACAGCATGAGTAGACATTGGGATAGATATCTCAGTTCCAGTTACCTTTCTGTTTCCTACACTGAAGAGAAGAAAAGTCCCTAGGCATAGGAACACAGAGTTCTGCTTTCTCTTGAAGAAGTCCTCTTTTCTCCCTACACATAACGGATTACAGGAAGCACATTTGAAACTCAAGTGCCGTGGGAACAGAATTATTATCTGTTTAATTGCACTTATGCTAGTTTTATTAAAATGTATCGATTATATCCTTTTCCTCCTCCAAATCTTATTCCTACCTTCCTCCACCCCCAACTTTATATTCTCTATTTCTCACCCTTTCTCCAAAAAGACAACAAACAGACAACCAGTTGGACAAAACAACAAACAAGGAAATCATGAAATTTGCAGGCAAATGGTGGGAACTGGAAAAGATCATCCTAAGTGAGGTATTCCAGAAGCAGAAAGACACATGGGGTATGTACTCACTCATAAGTGGATATTAGATATATAATATAAGATAATCATACTAAAATATGTACACCTAAAGAAACTAATCAGGAAGGAGGACTCTGGCTAAGAAGCTCAATCCTCATTCAGAAAGGCAAAGAGGATGGACATCAGAAGAGGGAGAAAACAGGAAACAGGACAGGAGCCTACCACAGAGGGCCTCTGAAAGGCTCTACCTAGCAGGGTAGCAAAGCAGATGCTGAGACTCCTAGCCAAACTTTGGGCAGAGTGCAGGGAAGCTTATGAAGGAAGTGGGAGATAGTAAGACCTGGAGAGGACAGGAGCTCCACAAGGAGAGCAACAGAACCAAAAAATCTGTACATAGGGGTGTTTTCTGAGACTGATACTCCAAGGATCATTTATGGAGATAACCTAGAACTTCTGCACAGATGTAGCCCATGGCATTTCAGTGTCCAAGAGTGTTCCATAGTAAGGGTAACAGGGACTGTCTCTGACATGAACTCAGTGGCTGGCTCTTTGATCACCTCCCCCTGAGAGGGAAGCATCCTTATTAGGCCACAGAGGAAGACAATGCAGCCAGTCCTGATGAGACCTGATAGACTAGGATCAGAAGGAAGGGAAGGAGGACCTCCCCTATCAGTGGACTTGGGGAGAGACATGGGTGGAGAAGGGGAGAGAGGGTAGGATTGGGAGGAGAAAAGGGAGGGAGCTACAGGGGGGATACAAAATTAATAAACTGTAATTAATAAAAATAAAAACAACAATAAAAATGAAAAAATAAAAAAGACCAACGCCACCAAACTGTAACAACAACAGCAGCAACAACAGAAGTATACACTCACACAAACATGGAATTTGTTTGGTGTCAGTGAACTACCCCTGAACATGGGGCCTGCCCCGGAGTGTGGCTTATATGTCCAGTGTCACTTCATTGGGGAAAACTTATTTTGTCTCCTTCAACAGGTATCAGTTGCAAACAGCTTCTTGGTTAGGGTGGGCTTTGTGCCCACCCCCCTCTCTTTGCTGGGATTGTGTCTGGCTTGAATCTGGACAGGTCCTGTGCATGCTCTTGCAGCCTTGAGTTCATATGTGCATTAGACCTGCTGTGTTTGGGAATACCGTTTCCTTGGAGTTATCTACCACCTCTGACTTTTACAGTCTTTCATTCCCTCCCACCCCTTCAGCATAGATTCTAGAACCTTTCAGGGAGGGTTTGATATAGACATTCTATTTAGGGCTAAATTTGAGTCCTGGTCTTAATCAGAGAAGGAAATGGAAACTTAAGAGAAACATTGGCTCAAGGCCTCTCAGTCTTAAAGCTGGGAGATGGGGGCCTTGAACATGGGTCTTCTGTCCCTCACCCACTGCAGTTTGTATGATTCCATACTGGAACATTTGAGCTGGTTATTATTGTGATGGTGTATGTGTGTGTAGGGCCAGGAGAGGCCAGATAAGACAGATTGTGATTGTACAGCTAACAGCCAGAATGGCAGCATCGCTCCTTTGGACTGGGGACTCACATTCGTCGCTGCTCCTGTAGGTAACTGGACCAACACTGGAGAGGTGAATGGCTTCATTGCTTTGCTCTCAAGTTGCTGGGGATGGAGAGTCCTTTGGAGAATCTGTTGGAAAACTTGTTTTTAGTGAACTACATTAGACTTTCATTACTATTTTCCCTCTGGAAAACTGATATGATTTTTCACTGGTATTAGCTCCCAGTGATTCATTTCATGCTACAAGTATAAAGAACAAACTGTTCTGTCACTCCCAGGGATGGGCACACAAGAATGAGAAGGGAACTGACCTCCAGAAAGACCTAGAGTCTTTCCAAGGCTCACAAGGAAGGAGATTTGGAGGCAAATGCTTGAGATCAGAGCCTTACTACCCCTCTCTTTGTGTCTGTTTCTACCTCTAGAGGTAGAGATACATTTTTTAATATGTGGGTTTTTTTTTTAATCTTAAAAATGTCAGTTTAATGCTGGGCATGGTGATGTATTCCCGCAGTCTCAGCACTTGAGAGGCAGGTGGATCTCTCTGAGTTTGAGGCCAGCCTGGTCTATACAGTATGTTCCAGGATAGACAGGGCGATGTAGAGAGACCTTGTCTCAATTCCCCCCACCTTCCATTCCATATTGGCAATTTAAGGGAATTCACAGTAATACTGACTGAGCACCCTAAGTGGTCTTCTCTTCCGGGAAGTAGTTGAACCCTTTATTATTATTATTATTATTATTATTATTATTATTATTATTATTATTGTTATTATTTCTTTTACAGAATCTCACTTTATAGCCCAGGCTGGCCTTGAATTCAGGTTCCTTGTCTTAGGCGATTGAGTTCTGGCATTGCATGCATGTACCACCATGCCTATCTGTAATTGAGTGATTCGGTTGCTGTTTGTATGCATGTCTGTGCATAGATGTGTGCAAGTGCATGTGCCAGTATGCCAAAGGAGGACATCGGGTGTCTCCTTCTGTCGCTCTCTACCATTTCTCCTGATACACAATGAACCTGCAGCTGTTTTCTCCAGAGGTTGGTGACCATCAGGTCCCTGTGATCCTTCTGTCTCTCCTCCACTACTGGGGTTCCAGGTATCTGTGGCTACCCTGGCCTTCTACATAGGTACTGAGGATCTGAATTCAGGACCTCACGCTTGTCCAGTGAGAACCCTTAACCACTGAGCATCTCCCCAGCCCCTGGTTGCTCTTTGCATGAGATGCCCAGGCCTGACTTCAGATCCAGGCTCCCAGCTCCGTCAAGTGCTCCTCTCTACACCTATTCTTCCAGACACTCTCCAACCAAGCCAGTCAGCTGCAGTCTTCTGCTTCGCTACAGGAAGCCAACCGATTCACCCTGTTCTCTCTCTCTCTCTCTCTTTCTCATTTACTAGTGTGGCTCGATCGGATTTGGTCTCAGGATCATTCATATGCTGAGCAACAACTAGCTAGATGCACTTTTTATATGTATATGTGTATGTACTGTGCATGTTCTCATATGTGAGGACACACATGTGTGCTTGGGTGCATGAATATATATGAACATGCGTAAGTGCGGGGTCATGGTTGATGTCAGGAATCTTCCCCAATTGCTTTCCATCTTACTCAGCGAAGCAGGATTTCTCCGCTGAACCCAGAGCTCATAGATGGCAGCTAGTCTCACCAGCTAGCTTGCTTCAGGGATCCCTCTCTCCCTTTTCGAAGCCAGAGACAAGATGGCTGCTACTCCAACCCAACATTCATGTAGACTTGGGGGACCCAAACTCCTCATTCTCTTGCTTGTGTTGCAAGCATTATAAAGGATGAGCCATCCCTCTAGCTCCTAGACACATTTTAAAAGCACCCCAAGAAATTACCCTTGGATAATAACCCAGAAAAAAGTAAGTGAACTGATTGACAAAAAATTGACATAATCAAAATTCTGTAACCTTCAATGTCAGTTTATTAAATTACAACTGTTATATATGTTAACATAATTTTTTATTTACAGAAATTAGAATTTATACATGGGATGCATACCAGTTAATTATATACTCAACAACATACAATATGCATTTTACCACAGTGATGTGACGTTTTAACATAAAACATACAACCAAAGAAAGCACATGGGGCTTATCAATAAAATCAAATGAACACCTACATCTGTTCAGTCTGAATACCCCCTGAGACAAAAGAGGGGTAGGTGGTGTCTTAATGGCTATAAGACCAAAATCATGTAAGTTCACTATTCTGTTTACTCATTACTACAAATCTTCTTCCTCTTATGTGCACACAGCATTTCAAGATTTGCCTGTCACAGACCCTCTTTGGTGTGACAGCATCTAGGTGTGACAGGTGCTCAAAAAATAAACAAAACCAATAAATAAATAAATGGAAAGACTGCTGAGTATGATATCAGGGGACAGGAAGTACAGTTTAGTCTCAGCACTGCCGAGCTACTGCCCAATGCTGCACCTCGTATGTCCCATCTTCTACCCTGTCTCTCCTCATTCTTGAAGTGACGTAAGTTTGGATAGATAAACTTCAGCTCCTATCAGCTCTAAAAATCCCATGACATTTTCTCTACTGGTCAAGATCCTAGAGTTGATGGGAAAAGAGCTTTCTCTAGTTCATTGGAAATCACTGAACTCTTGGCAGGGCTCTCATGCTTGTCATGATCAAATAGAAGTCCACCAAAGAGTGGCCACATGGCCATAGATTTGGAAAAGGAACCCTTTTTGTTTAATCCCTTCCCTGACCTCCATAATGCAATAGCATCTACAAAACTCTCTTTTTGCTTGACTCTCTCCAGAGAACTAGCAATAACTACAAGAAAATAAATCTGTTTGGGGGCAGAAAATTGGATTAGGGAAGAAGGTGGAGATTTGACCACCATGTGTAGGCCCTTTCCTTGTCCTTCTACATTGTCCCGTAGGTGGTCAAAGATACTTCTCTTGTCTTTCCTCAAATTCTCCTCTAGTTGCTTCAAGTTGAATGCCACTTGCCAAGAGTAGAGTTCTGGCTATTGCGTGAACACATTGTGTAGTAGAGAAGTAAATGAAGGTTGGACTTCTGAGTCTCATTAAGATGGATAGATGGAAGAGGTGGAGACAAATGTGTCACAGAACTAAGGAAGTTTTAACTGTGATAGAATAGGCAAAGCATGAATGTAGCTACTCTGATCTAATACTGTCACCACTGCTAATGGGCTCACTAATTCCCCAAAGGCTAGCAGCCAATGTGTTATAACACTGCTAAGATTCAGGATAATAATGCCAGCTTAAAATATTACTGAAAACATCAAAACACTCCCAGGACTCTAAGCCCTTAAAAAAAAAAAAGCAAAAAACCAGGGGATTTTGAGGCCATAAACATATCTGCATGTATTTTGCAAGGAACAGACTATAAACAAACCTGCTCTAGCAATTAATCCCCAGTGTCACAATTATGGAAACCTGATTGAGTAAGAACTTGAGAGAAATACCATCCAAGAGAGTGCTGGCAATGGCTGTGCCTTGTGCGCAGTGGACTCGTGGACTTCCGTAATCCGGAGGAGTTACTGACAGGCACAGACTTGGAATTTCCTTGGGGGGTGACGTAGCTTGCACTGAAATGGGTCCAAGCACTCTGGCATGCCCTGCTGATACGCACCAAGAAATGAAGTGGTGAAAGTACACTTTCCCTTTTTTCTCACTGCACCAAAGTAAGTAAAGAAACCCGCCTCAGAGATTACAACCTAGGAATCATGTTCTGAGAAACAAATCTAAAACCAGCGAAGGGCAAAATTCAAGTTACCCACTCTGCATGCTGGTTTTGGCTTTTGCTGGGAACTTAGGCTTATCAAAGCACCTCTAGGACATCCATAAAGTTCTAAAAATTTCAAAGGTGTTCCTGTTAAAATTTGAGGAGAGTTAAACAACAACAACAACAAAACCCAAACTTCTTTGTGTATATTGTTTGAGTGCTGGTTTCACCACAGGAAATTGTATCCTTACATTTCCCTCTCACTTATTTATTTATGGGCACTGCCCTTGCATAGCTATTGAAAAAACACACTTACGAGGAAATACGAATCATTTTGTTAATGACCGTCTTTCATCAAATGGCACCCATGTTCATAATAAGAAAATATCAATCTGTTTCAAGTTAGCTAATTAATTAGCTAATACAAACAGAGTGATTAAAAGCTCCACAGACAATGGAGATGCCAATCTATTAGAACAAGTGGATCTAGAATAAAATAATTTATTTTTCTGTCCTCAGGACAAGTAAATACTAAGTAAATGATTACGGGATCAATTTGAGCAGCCTTTTGAGATCAATTTAACCAGCAAAGCATTTCTCACTAAATCAACTATTTTCCAAAACACACCCCCTCTCCCTAATCCTTGAATATATTATCTTTAAGGAGCAGCCTGTTTTTTTCTTTTTTTCTTTTCTTTCTTTTTTTTTTAAGACAAGGACTTGTTGTGTAGCCAGGGCTTGCCTGAAGATTGCTATTTATCCCAGGGTGTGCTCAAACTTAGGGCAAGCCTCCTAGCTCAGCCTTCCATGTGCTGGGAATACAGATGTGTGCCATCACACCTGATTTCCTCACATGTTTAAAAAGCTCATTTGATCTGAGTCTCATCAGCGATGTTTGATGATGCCTTCCTGGATATATATGCATGGTATATATACATATATATTAAGAACTTAACAAAATCAACAGAAAAAAATAAGTTCTAATCTTCAATAAACAGGGGTGAATACATGGTAGGAATGAAGCCTCAAATGTCTTTGGACATCAGGAGCTTCCTGCCTTGGATAAGCTTGCAAGCCATCCAGATTACTCCTGGGCAGTTTTGAAACCCCTTGACACAAATCTTGGGCTTACCAGAGAAGTTGAGCAGGTTTCTCTGGCTGCTTTTGTGAAAGTCCCTTTCCATAATTCTGTGTTGCTTAGTGCTTTCATGCACCAATGGAGATAGATGCAGAGAGAGCATTGTAGTCTCTTTTCTGACCCTGGAGTCAGACTGGAGTCATTAGCGAACCATCTTCAATTGACCAATAAACATTACTCTAAGGTTCAGTAAGGAGAATACCTTTTTACCAAGCTCATTTTAGACCTAAGCAAAAAAAATAAGTCTTTCTTCTGGGACACCCTTTCCTCCAGGTGATCTCTGGCTGCCTAGCTTCTTCCACATGTGATTTCCTCTCTAAAGAACCAAAGGGAGGTGACCTCCCCTTTTCCTGTGCTCTTACTGTGCTATTTCAAGAAGCTGAAGACCAGAACGGGGCCAATGTAAGCTGGCTTAGCAAAAGCTAGACAGTGCACAACCTGGGTCCGTAGGCAGCAGAGAGAAATTTCATAATAAACTACGACTCGACAAATTTCGATAGTGGTGCTCTACCAGGCAATGTATGAGAGGCACACTGCCCAGCTCTGCTTCTAGGTTCTCCTAGCAGATAGCCTGTTCAGTGATGATGCCAAGTGCGCCACCACCCTTCTCTGCGGCATCAGCCATGACACAGGCATTTCTAATAGAGACTGTGGTGCTGGGAGTACTTGGCCATTCCACATCCAAGATGTAGTCTCCTGGTGGGATGCTAGGTTTGATCATTGAGCCAAGCATCCCTGTGGAGATATTATTGATCTTATAAAGGTTACTGACTAGGCCAGACAGTACAGGATGCACAGAAGTTGATATGGCTTCTTCCAGTGGCCTCATTTGTTTCTGGAAAGTGAATGAATTTCTGATTTATAGACCAGTCACAGTCACGTCAGCTAAAGGAGCATGGCCAGTCCCCCGCTCCTGTTAGTATTGTTGTGATTTACACCAAGGAAATGAAAGCATGGAGGCACAGGTCTCCTATCCCTGATCCCTCTAAACCCCTGCTTATAGTTCCATATGAGCACAGAAAATTGAGAAGTAGGAGACAGAGGAGTCCCACATAATGATGGTTGTTTTTCTCTTATAGCAAGAAGGCTCCAAAGAAAGTTTTATCTTCTTTAGTGTAATCCACCAAAGAGATATCACTGACATTTACCATCAGCCTATCCCCTTCTTCCAAGGAGAACATGGCCCCAAGGTAGAGGGGCTGAAACCAGCTGCTGCTTATTTCACACACAGACTTGGTCCCTGTGATGAGGTGGGCAGGCTCAGGGTAGCTGTCTGTCATCTTGGTGATGACCACGGTGATGGATTCTGGCTTGTTTGGTCGTCTCCGTTGGCTGATGGCACCACACTCAGATGTGGTCCGCCGAAATGAGATCTGGGAGTAAATGAAATAGTCTCCTGACTCTGGGATCACCAGGAATTTGTTGGTGTAGTTCATCCGGTTCTTGGTGAAGGCCAGCCCTAGCTCATGCTCCCATTGTAGAGCGGTGAACTGATTTTGTAGAGGTGGCGCTGAAGTTTGTCTCAGAACTGCAAATATGGTAGAGAAGTTTAGTTGGCCCAGGTCAGAACCTGTGTTTTTTTATAAAGTCTTGGGCATTTTCCTATTTGGTGTGTGTGTGTGTGTGTGTGTGTGTGTGTGTGTGTGTGTGTTTGCATGCAAGTTCATGTGTGTGTGAAGGCCAGAGACAGAAGCTGGGTGTTCTCCTCAGTTATCTCACAGCATTTTTCACTGAGCTAGACTGGCTAGCTGGAAAGTTCTAGGAGTCCACCTGTCTCTGCCCCCCCAGTCTTAGAGATATAGGCATAAGGGGCTGTGCCTAGATTTTTGGGTGGACACTGCTGATACAAGCTTGAATCCTCATGTTTGCGTAGCAGGCACTTTACAGACGGAGCCATCGTTCTAGTCCCTGCCTCCTGTATTCACTTTCCTAAGAGGCTGTGCAACCTCTTTCACAGTCAGAACTGTGGCATTCCTGATAATTTAAGTTTGTGTCTTGGGGCATGGTCACTCATATTTGGATCACTATAAAAGATTTTCACATTTACAAGTTGCTGTTGACATGGACACAGTGAAAGTTAAGAAATCCCCTCAGTTTTCTGTATACCTGAAAAGACTTTACTGCTAACAGCTTGCTTATGCAGGGCAAGGCCAGGCACCAGACCCTCTCAGTCCTCATTCCTGAACGCATGTGTAGGTTTTGTCAAGGCTACATCATCTTTATATAAGGGAATTTAGCATCCAAAGATTGGACTGTCTGCCAGAGGGCCTGGAGACAATTACCCACCATTATGGAATTTACAACTGTACCTTCCTCTCTCTCTCCTCCCTCCCTCTGGAAAAATTCCTTCTGTATAATGAGTTATCTTACTAGATCTGTATTTGCTTTTATTTGGCATGTCTTTCCTTAAAGAAAAAAGATAAATAATACTTGTGGGAAGGATTTAAAAAGGTACAAAATCTATGGCTATTGGGGAATACATTAATCTTTACTCGCTTTCTTGGTTCAGAAAAGCTCTGTTCCAAAAAGAAAGAAGGAGGGAGGAGAGAAGAGGGAGGAAAGGAGAGAAAGTGAGTGAGTGAGAGACAGAGAGAGTGCAAGAGAGAGACACAGAAAGAAATAGAGACACAGAGAGAGAGAGAGAGAGAGAGAGAGAGAGCAACCCTCTCATTACATCACAATGCTAAGGCCCAATGTCACAAAACAGGCAGTAATCAATAATGAATTATCCCAGGACATGTTGGGACCAGAGAGTCTGAATACTTTGGCAATTCTTTTCCCACACTGACAGGGCCAAATGTAAGTCAATGCAAATAGACTTGTGGAATGAAAGCAAGCTGGGCTTTGGGCCACTGGGGTCCAGTACCGACTCTGATTTGGCACTACACAAAGCTCTTTAATCATTTGTGCAGGTTGGTTTTCTCCTATGCACCTCAGTGTCTTGTCTGGAAGCCAAGGATAGGGTTCTTTAGAGCTTTGTTCTGAAGATTAAGTGGGCAGAACAAATATGGGCATTTTATAGATTACAATAGGCTGGTACAGTTGGGATATTTTTTTCTGTCCAGATAAAGCAGTATGTTTCATTTAGACAGATTAAAGAGCAAGCCTTGCCAATTTTATGTTTTATATATTTTTATGTTTCCATCACTACTAAATTTACATTATATAAACATATTATCCAACGCTTTATGAAATATGTCTGTAGTTAAAGGAAATGAATAGAACCAAAATTGATTCAAACCACTGGTGTCAAATAGGATAATGTGCAACTAAAGTATCACTCCTAGAGACAACAAAAACATCTTAATACTTTGGAAACTCACAGAAATTACCATTATGTACAGTTTGGGGAATAGTTTCTGTTTTAGGAAGTAATTTCACAACTTAAGCATCTAATGGGTGACCAGAAACCTATATACTGGACTTTCTAATGCAGCAGTTTTTCTACCTGTGGATTGCAGCCATCAGAAAACTTATATTCTATGATCTTAGGGACAGGGATACTGCTCAGTAGCAAAACTACAGTTATGAAGTAGCAATAAAAATAATTCTATGGTTGGAGGTCACCACAACATAAGGAACTTCATTAAAGGGTCACAACATTAGGAAGGTTGAGAACCACTGTAATCTAAGGCATCTTTCCCATTGCTGACTGGACTAGGGTATCTTTTGCAAGCTTGGCACATGTCCTGAATAGGTGTGGACTTTTCTAGTTTCTCCATTAAGTGGATCATGAAAAGCTCTGGAGCTTCCATACAGATATCTTTACCAGTTGTATCTAGTGGTCTCTGTTTCTTCACTGTGTCCCATTATGTCTCCAGAAAGGCAAGCCATATCACACCAAATACAATAAGCTATGTCAGCCCAGCAGCAGTTGGAGTTGGGATAGGAAACATGCTGCCATGAGAACTGCAGCTTGGAAAGCCAAGCTTGACTTTGAACTCTTCCACAGACTATACATCTGACTTTGAGCATGCAAATTGTTGTCTAAGCCTGAGTTTTCTCAGTGTTTTTTCACGTGTGTATGTGTTGTGTGCTTCTGTGTGTGTGTTTAACTGTGTGTGCCCCTGTGAAAACCAGAAGTTGACACCAAGCATCATCCTCTATCGCCTTTCACCTTAGTTTTTAAGACAGGTCTTGCTGAACCTGGAGCTGACTGTTTCAGCCAGCCTGGATGCCCAGTGAGCTTGTGGGCTCTGACTGACTCTGCACCCCTGCATGCCGGCATCACAGGCACACATCACCATGCCTGGAGTTTTGCATGGATGCTAGGGATCTTAACTCAGGTTCTAAAACAAGAAGCATTTGATCCACCGAGCTATTTGCTCAGCCCCTTCAAGTCAGTCCAGGCATCTGTCCTCTGTTATGAGATCCAGATGGAGGAAAGCAACTTCTGCATGCTGGGATATGTGCACGGAAGAGAAAATCAGGAAAGACAGGTAGAAGGCTGACTGAAAAGGAGAGAGCACACAAGAGACATGGGACCTTGGATCTATCACAGGGAAGAAATTATTCAAAATCCTTGACTTGTCAATTCTGTTGCCAACTTGAAACTATCACTGTAAGTTTTGGTAAACATAGTAAAACAGAAATCTCAGGTCTATGACCCATCGTGTCCAAGGAAGTACAAGAAGGCTTACTTGTCAGGTGTGCCCTTGGCTTGGCTCTGGAAGGTGTGTCTGTAACAAAAGGAGAAACATGCTTTGAGTAATGGGTAACAGAGTGGAGATAATGGGTAACAGACTGAAGACAGCAGCTGTGATGGGGGAGGACCTAAATCCTATCCATTTCAATTCCATGTCATGCCTCATGGGCTTTCGATTGGCATGCGGTATCTGTAGGATACATTACTGGGCTAGTGGGAGACTCAGGAGGAAGAGTCTGAGTACAAAGGACCT
This sequence comes from Meriones unguiculatus, assembly GCF_030254825.1. Lineage (NCBI taxonomy): Eukaryota > Metazoa > Chordata > Mammalia > Rodentia > Muridae > Meriones > Meriones unguiculatus. The sequence continues at coordinate 182,018,304 of NC_083351.1, forward strand.
TGGGCAAGTTGCCTAGCCTGGACTCTATTCTCTTGTCTCTAAGATGGGCACAGCAATCTCTACCTTGGATGTCGTGTCCACATGGTTCTTGGCTCTGAGTCAGGGCCTACTAAACCATGGATAATTGCTTTTTTCTTCAGGCTCTTCTGCAAGGGCCAGCTGATCTTTCATATTCTTTATGTTTCTTTTACTATATCCACTGAAGAGCATGGATGACTCAACAGAGCTGAGATGGGGGGTGAAAAGAATCCACTCTGTCACTCCATGACCTTGACCAATCCTTTTCCTTTCTGGACCTTTTTTCTTATTAGTCTTTGAGAAGGACCCTATCATTTCATGCTGACTTTAATATTAAAGTTAAACATGTTCTATAGTAATAAAGATGGTATTGAATATAAACAGCAAAATCTATTGTTTATGTTTGCTGTTTTGAGAACCACTCTCATTCCTTATGGGGTTGACTAATTTCATCTACACTCACCTCACCAGAGAGGGTAGCCACTGTTAGAGGGGAATGTAGACAGCTGGAATGATCAGGCTGAAGGCCACACTGCCTAGTTCATCCCTGAGCTGGGAGTCTGGATTCAGGCCATGGACCATACATGTAGTTAGAAGATTCCTTTGCCTTCTAAGCAATGAGGGAGTTGCCCCGCTCTTTCTTAGGTCCTTCTACAGCCCTCGATTCACCAACTCGGCAATTAAAGACCCACCTCCAAATGCTAAAATACTAAAACCATCAGCAATGTCCTTATCTCCCATAAGAAAAGGCATCAAGGATGAACACTTACAAACTGGCTGTGCTGAAGGTTCCGACTTTTGTTCTGGTATAGCCTGTTGAGAAAGAAAGTACAGTTCAGTCTATTTATAGTCTGTCTACCTCAAAAACCCACACAGCTGCCCATAAGACTCTGCTGCTCTCTAAGCCTGGGTTCTTTGCTGATAGGGAGATGCCATTGGGATATCTCAGGTAAGAATCTCTCCCTCATCTCCACACTTCTTTCCTAGAGATCCTCAATGGCCTTCCTCTCTCTTTGTATCTTAGCTTGAGGGGTTTTCCTGATGTATTAGGAGAGCTCAGCAGCCTGTCATTGCTGTAGTAAACAAAGAGTGGGAGTTACTTAGTTTTTTCCACTCTACTTTGAAGGTTGGAACTATTCTTTTTATCGGCACATGCTGGTTGTGCATCATGGAGGACTTTGTAAAGACATTCTCACTCACTCAAGTGTATCATCAGCTCTGACCATATTCACCCTCTCTGATTCTTCTCCCCCTTTCCCCCATCTACTCTTCTTTTCCCCAGATAGTTCTGCTTTTAATTCCATGCAATCCACCTCTCTAGAGCTGTATCTATAGCATCTATATCCATCTCTCTCTCAATGAATGATTGTGTATAATTGAGGATTCACATATGAAAGAAAATGTATAATATTTGTCTCTTTGAGTCTTAAGAAATTATCTAGTCAAAGAAATAATGACTACACATCCCTTCCCATCAGCCTGGTCATTCTTCTTTGTTTTCACAGAACAATGCAGAATCAAAATTTTAGTTCATGATTCATTTCAGATTTCTTACCATAGAGGGAAAGCAACTGCCTTGACACCAGGTAGAGATGCGTTTGGATTGTGGTTCTGTCCTTCGTCAATGATAAGATCTTGAGAAAGACACCTTCCCTCTCTGAGTTTAGTGTACCCACTTATAAACTGGGGGCACTAATACCCCCAAACCTAAATGACTTGCAGAGTTGAAGTGAAACTCAAATAAGAAAATGCCCCAGTCAGTTCAAAGTACATATGGAAAATGTAAGAACCACCACTCACTGGCCCAAGCACAAGGCTTAGTGCAAGGCAGGCCCTTAGCTCACTAACAATTACATCACCTTTTCACACACTTGCACGCCTTTACAAGCCAGTCCTCTGATTTGGATGTTGTAATTACATAGCCTCCAGTAACAGGTTACTTCCTACTATCATGGTCATCTGATCATTTTAATCTGAAAATTAAGATCTGCATGTACACATGTATGTGCTGTGACTGAGGGCGTGTGCATATCTGTGTGAATGCAAGGGAGCAGGCTCCAACACTGTAGAGTGTGTACCAATGTGCCCAGCTGTTCCTGCTGCGCTACTGGCCCTCCTACAGCTGCTTGGTAGACCTTCCTGCCTTTGCTTTCTTCCTTTCATCTATTTTCAAGCTCCTTTCTAAAGGACTAACTAGAGGGGATTCTATTATGATCAAGATCCTTTTGTACCCATAATCCTTCGGTGGCTCCTCATGTCCTTCACAATGCAGTTCTATATACAAATATTAGCATTTTAGTGTGTACATGCACAGTGCATTTGTGGAGCCCTGACTACAACTTGTGCTAGTTTGTTTGTTTTTTTGCTTTTGTTTTTTCCTTTCACCAGGAGGGTCCTAAAGTGAGTGCCTTTACCCACATGATGAAGGAGGAAGAGCTACACTGGATAAGGCTAACAGCCTGTGCAAGAATAAGAAGGACCAATTGCACATGGGACAGCTGGAAACTGGCAAGGTTTTTGCTAGGGAATGAAGACGCTATGGCTGGCTATTCACCTAGCATCTTTGAAAAGCTTAATCAATTATTCAATTACTGGGACAAACTGTCCTACATTAATAACTTTGCTGGCTTGAGGGGTAGAGATGCGTCCCAGAAGTGGCCTGATTTCTGTCTTGTGTCTGATTTGCTATAGGCAGAGTTGCTAAAGGGATTGGTTATTTGGTGAGGGAGAAAGTGGGAAGTGAGGTACTCAAAGATAATTGGAGAGATCTTGATTGAATTTCCTCATGATAAAAGAAAAAAGTGTACCTGCCTTGGTTGGATTTCTGTTACTTCATTTACTTCTCTGCTGATAAACTGTACCTTCCATCCTGCTTATGTGGGGCTGAACAGACACTCAGCAAAAGTTTTGGGACTTTCCTCTTGGACTGAGAATTCCTGGGCTGTGAGCTGGTTCCCAGGACATGCACACAGGTTCCTGATGGCTCTGGTGCATTTTTATTACTTGGACACATATTTTGTCTTCATATATGGTTGGGATGCATGGATTTTAGTGATGCAGACCGCCACTAGATATGAAGGCTGAGCTGGTGCTCTGCTGGAAGGTATTGAAGACCATACCACTCTCAGAAGCTGAAGGAAAAACCTGCGCCGGGACTCTCCCTTTTCTTTACTGAACTGATTTTTTTTTAAAATGACAGCTATGGAAGGAAAATTACTGTGATAGGGTTCAGCCATAAATGAGGCATGGGGGTTCATGGAACGGTAACTTGTCTGGGGAAAGGTTCAAGAACCAAGCTGTCCTAATGCCTGCTTTCCTGGCAACAGCAGGGCAGTAAGACAACTTTCCTGTCCTCTGGGCGCAGCTCCTCCCATCACTTCTGGATGACTCTGGGTACCGAAGAGAAGACAGCGCCCAAAGACTGTGGCGTTAGTCTACCAATCCAAATGTACCCTGGCCACATGCCACACCTCAAGAATGGGACATATCCCCTTTACATGACCTCTCAAATTGTGGGCTGAGAATCAGATTCCCATTCTATTTCTGTGACAACATTTTCCCTCTGTAGGAGAATTTGCTAGGCAGAAAGTATGATCTGCCCTTACTGCCCTATCCCCAGTGTTCAAGGAAGTGCTTATATTATTACTGGTTTATGTAATCTGCAAAATTTGAAGACTCTAAGGTCTCAGAAAGACAGAGGCAGAGAGGAGGGGGCAATGCAGCAAAGCTCAGATTCAGTGACTTTAGCTAGCGCCTCTCAACTCAGAAATTGAGGAGAGAGGTATTTTTGGCTAAATTTAAACCTTTTAGGCCTGGAGAGGTTGTAAGCAGTTGAGAGCATTTGCTGCTCTTGCAGATGGCCCAGGTACAGTTCAGCGCTCACAGGGGTGGCTCACAGTCATCTGTAGCTGCCATTCAGGGGATCTGACAGTGCCTTCGACCCCCTTGGGCAGATATGCATGTGGTACACATACAGACATACAGACAAGACACTTGTACACATTAATAAAGTAGTAAGCCTCACAACAACAGCAACAACAATATCAATAAGAAGCAAACAACATTTTAGCAACTTAAAGGTGAGTAGCAATGTTAATAGCATGTTAATAAATACCATGGTCTCTAAGGTTCCCCAGAGTCTGCATGGAACATAGTTAGGGCTCTGGAAATGTTAATTGAAAGTTACAATGGATGGGGAGAAAACAGAATCATGTAAAGCAAAACAAAAAATGAAAAGAGCTAACGTGCACTCTCATGATCATACATCTTAGTGAGAGTGGGATGTCCAGAACATGCAACATATATTAATCCTTGAAATATAACTGGTACTTTTCCTATTCACCCCCTTGCAGGCGGCAACAATCTCACTATTCAATGATTTTTTTTTCTTTCATTGATTTTTTTTTTTTTTTTTTTTTGGTATGTTGGCTCATAGTGACTCCTGGATCAAACTGACTGTGTCCTTTGCTATACACATTTCTTGGCTGAAGCTACTTTTTCAAACTGGGAAGAAGAAAAGCTGGAGGAAGGAGGAACCACTTGGCCAAGTGCTATGGCCTGCTGGGCTGTGCTGGGCATTGGTGTGTGAGCCTCTTAACAGTCTGTGAAAGCTGAGCTTCTTCATAGGGGTTTAAAGACCTTAAGAAAGTACTGTCTCCTGTCCTCTCTGTGAGCCCTACAAGGACCCCAACAAAGCCAAATATTCTGAGCACAAAGGCTCCTGCAGAGACTGATACACCAAACAAGGAGAGGACCTAGACCCAGATGTAGCCGATTGGTAGCTCAGTCTGTAGTGGGTTCCCAAGTAAGGGGAGTAGGGGCTGCCTCTGTAATGAACTCAATTGACTGCTCTTTGGTCACTTGCCAGGCCACAGAGGAAGAGGATCCAGGCAGTCCTGATGAGACTTGATAGGCTCTGGGCAGATGGCAGGGGAGGAGAACTCCCCCTTTCAGTGGACTAGGGGGGAAGAGGGAGAAAGGGTGGGACTGGGAGGAGCTGAGGGAGGGGGTGTCAATTGGGATTATATAATGAATAAATTGTAAAAAAAAAAAAAAGGAAAACAAAAGGAAGTAGTGGCAGTCAAAGGTAGGGAGAGGGCCTGGGATCTGAACCTTTGGACCAAACTCAGGGTCTAACACACACAGGTTTCCTATAAACATTAACAGTGAATACAACGTAAGCAAGCTAGCAGAGAGTCAGTCTTTGAGATTTCCTGGCATTTCCCCAGAATTGTCCCTGTGAGTGTATTTTTAATTAATGATGCGCTTAGCCTCCCCTCCCACTTCTGTAGTCACCTGCTCTATCCGTGCTACTCACAAACAGGAAATTATATTAGTTTCTTGCTGTCATAAATGCTGCAATTGGAAAGACATTCATGTTTTACGACACATGATACTTCCCCCTGCATGTCTACAGAAATCAGGGTATTTGAGGCTTCCTCTCTCTGTATTTTTTTTCTCTCAAGGATAAATCCAACTGGAAATGTTTATCTTGAGGTCATTTCATTGCCTCATCCTCTGTGTTGGCCTGGACCAGGCTTGAAGTTGTGTATTTGACCTGGCTGGAGTGAAGAGTCAGGGGTTTGTAGCAGACCAAATTTGGAAATCCCAATTTTGTTATTTCTTGACTCCTGACTCTGGCAAGTACGCTGACCTTGGTGACTCTTTCCTGGCAGGCCTATCCTTCTGGCCCAGAGAGGCCACACTTGAAGTCACTATCAATTCATTTCATTTCTCTCTTTCTTTGGGCCCAAACAATTCTCCTAGCTTGTGGTGTCTGCACTTTCCTCTCTGGGTTTTATAGCTTTGGCTATAAACAAAAGTTGCCGTTGGATTTGTTTCATGAGAAGCAACAGATTTTAGGATCTGTTAGGAGAGTCTGGGCTTTACTCCTTTCCCCAAACGCAGATACTCCAGAGGCCTCCCAGCTCCATAGGTGGCTTCCGGACTCTGCCTTTTCACAATGTGAACTTATTGAGGAAGCCGAACTAACCCCTGTCCACGTCAAATTCTCAGCTTGCTGCTGCTGACCACTGCTGTGTGGCAATGAGATTCAGGCTGGGAGAGAACTTCACACTGGGCTAGGGCTGTGGTGTCTGGCACTGCGAGGTAGCTGCGAGAGGACACAGGATTTGCCAAGCTAGAATGGGGCTTGCTGCGGCGTGGGCTCACTAGAGCGAGTGACAGCTCCGCTCAGCTCAGGAACTAACCAGTTCTGTGCTGCAGCCATGACCACCCGGGATGCGCATCTGCAGCTTGTTCTGCCTTTGAACTGCTACTGTCTTCTCTGCCAGCTGCTCACAACCTAACTCTTGAGTCAAGCCACTCTTCCACGCAGGGCTTCCTCTGGTTACACCAGGGGTGGCTCCACTAAGGGAATGACAGGCACATGGTTCTTCTATCTCAGCTGTTTGTTTCTTCTAGACAATGCTGAGGATTACGGTTATTTACCTTCAACAGGAAACAACTTGGGCAAGATAAGAGGCCTGTCCAAGGTGGAGTGGCTAGGGAACTCCTCTGGGGAGCATCCTTCCTTGCCTATAGCTTTCCAGATGTCTTGCAGAATTCCCACTACAGTGCTAGGAAGGAAGCTCATTCATTCCCTCACTTTATGTACAGAGTCTGAGGCACAGGGAAGACCCAGTACTATATCCCCTTTCCGTTCAGAAAACTGAAGTGACTGTCTTCACCAGGCACTGCTGGGCGTCCTTCCAGGAGGAAATAGAGCTAGCATTTATTGATCATTTACAGTGTTCCAGACTTTTCTGGAGTGTGGGGTAAGGAAATAGGGTAGAGAAGAGAGTGCAGCAAACAGTGGAGTCTTGCAGAGATTTTCAGAAAGGTTGGAGAGATGAGATTAAAGGGGCCTGAGAAGAATGTGGGGAGGGTCTGGGGAGGGAGTCCAGAGTAACAGGAGTGCAGCCCTGAGCAGAAAGCCCTACCACACAGTCAGGAGAGCCACTGCACAGAATCCAGGACCACCCTATGTCTGGCATGCAGCCACGAGGCTTCAGCGTGTCCTGAGCTGGGGGGAAGTGGGGTGGAACAAAGACCAGGCCTTAGGGTGCCAGTGCCGGAGGGGTCAGGGCACCTGCTCTAGAGCAATGGCAACTATTTGGAGGATAGCTGAATCATTCTCAAACGCCATTGATAAGAAGTAGCTTGAGGGGAGAGGTTGCGATGATAGGGCAAGACCGAAGTGCAGAAGGGGAGCAGAGACACTCCTAATTCAAGAAAAGCCCCACAGCACCCAAACCTGCTCTCTGGCCCTGATGGCAGATTCCATAGCGGGGAGGTCAGTTGTGCTCTGTGAAGTAATCTCCCTGAGCAGGGAATTTCCCTGGTCAGCATGATGTAAGTGCGGCCTTTGGCTAATCCCCAGCACCGCCAGACACCTAACATTCCTCGCTCTTAATTACCCATATTTCATACAGATGCAAGCAGAGGCCATGGGAAGGCCGATGACGTACTAACAAGTGGCCAGCCTAGAATTCAGACCAAGTTTGAGATATCGACTCAGTACCCATGGCTTTTCCAAAATGCAAATGAACCTAGTGCCTTCCACAAATCTGAAGATCTTAAGCCACCACACCACTGCTACTTCTCCTTTTAAAACAGGGAACACATACATTTTGTTCAAGTAATGTTTATAAACATTTCCTTTCTTTCCTGGTGGCTCAGCCACCCACTTCTCCCTCTTTGGCTGTTCCAAGAAGCACTCATTTCTCAGCTCTTCCCTGGGTACTCCATGAGTTTGTAAATGCATACATGTAGGTGAGCTCTTTCAGAAAACCAACATTTGCTGTTATGTATGCCAGGAGCCACTTGGCACTTCGCACTGAGCTTGTAGGTGCTGGCTGTGCCTGTTTGCCCATGTACAGCTGCAATCTCTTCGTGCCTCTAAGCAGATCACTCACCATGCGCATCAGGTCTTGGCTTAAGGATTATTCAAGAACAGAATTCTTTCTTTCTCTTCTGCCTTTCCTGAGAGAGAGGTCTTCTGGGTTAGGAAACAATTTTGTTTTCAATTGTATTTCCTTGGCATAAGTGAGCCAGGCAATCTTTCTGACCCCTCCCGTCCCCCGCCCTAACTTCCTGCTGGGCTGCATGTCCTAGGTGGGTGATTCTGCGAGTGCTGCAGCAGATCTGTGCAACACCTCGATGGACTCGCCTGGGGCTGCTGGTGGCCGTGACGTTCCCCCATGGCGCTGCTGAAAGCATTCTTTTTGTGGGGTGACACCTAGAACCTAGAGTGTGAGTGAGCACTGCTGCCCTGGTGGAGAACGGGGCTCAGGATGTCTGGTTTTAAGCTTTGATCTGCCTCTGGCTGCAGGTACAGGCGTAGGTCAGTGTCTTTATTCCACCTCCCACTCTTAAGTTTTTCTATCTGCAAAACAAAGGAGTGGCTTACTTTCAACTCAAAGGAGATCTCTTGACAGAAACCTCAGCACAGTCTTATATTCCACAGGAGCCTTCCTGGACTCTCTCAGAAAGCCTTCCTAGAGCCATGGCACCTCTTCCCTGTGGTCAGGCAAGGGGACACCAGAACTTCCACAACATCCTTTCCAGTCTCATGCATCAATCTCAAAACTCTGTGAGGCCTGAAATCAAGTTTCCCTGGTGGTTGGTTGTCTGGTTGTCTGACGTAGAGTGATGATTATATCCCAGTATCCTTGGCATGTGGTTTAGCCACATTCCAGACATGTAAAACGCTCGTGCCTGAGTCTCATTAATACTACCAGTATGCTGACAGAAACACCCCCCTGTGGCAGAGAAGAAAACAGAGCTCAAAGACACAAAACCAGGAGCCAGTTTGCTACTTGGCCAAAAATGGCTGAGCTGGGTTGTCCTGGGACCCAAAAGCCATATTTTGGCCCAGTTTTTCCTCCAGGGATTTCACATCCTGCCTTGTCCCCTGAATCAGTAATGCTCTTTTAGAAGCCTCCAGTTCCACCTCTGTCCTTCTCAGCAAGGCTCCTTTCTGGTGAGGCCTGGCTGCTCCCTGGCTTCTTTGAGCCCTGACTTCCACATGAGTCTGGTAAACGGGATTAAAGATCTAGAGGGGGAAATGGCCAGTGTGTCCTGCCTCCTCTGCCTGTGTTTTTCTTTGTCCAAACCTTTGCATCTTCCAGTTAGCTCCTTTCTAAAGGTTAGCTCCCCACTAGATCCCTCTAAAACTGCTTCTCAACCTTCCTAATTAGATGTGACCCTTCAACATACTTCCTCATGTTGTGTGACTGCCTCCCCAACCACAGAATTATTCGTTGCTACCTCATATTGTTATGAGTCGCGATGTAAATATCTGATATGCGGGATACCTGATAAGCTACCACTGTGGGGGGTTCGACCCACAGGTTGAGAATCACTCTTCTAAAACTCCTTTTACCCCATGCCAAGGGACTGGTGGTAGTTGCTTCTTAGGGTACTGACCCTGGATGCTCCCTGCTGTTCTGTGTTCCTTCTGTCTGTGCATCTCAGCAAACAGGCCCCTGTTTAAGCCTTTGCAAGCTGTTTCATGAATGTTTTTCTCCCTTAAGCTCCTTAAGTGGCCAGATGCTTCTTTTCAGGATCTGGATGGCTCCGTGCATCCCAATATCACTCCCTTTTCTTTTCTGTTTTGGTACACTAAGATGCTCTGTAGCCTGTTAAACAATAGCCCCAAGCATCTCTGTCCCCCATCCAGGGAGAGTGCTTTCTTCATGATGGGTTGGGGATATTAGGTGTTAGTGTGGTTCATACCTCAAGCATCTGAGGCATGAAGGGGCCTCTGGGGTGTTGTGGTTTGTGATGACACCCAGCACCTTTCTTTATGGGTCTTCTTTTCTGGTCATTGCTCCTGCCAGATCCCTCCTCTGGACTACACCTAGATGGCCTTCTCTGGCTTCTGCCACATGGGGATTGCATACAGCATCCTGGGTAGAAGGATCTTATTGTATGTCAGGGATCCCTTTAGAGTATAGGGAGGCACAGGTGGCTGGAGACCACGTAGTAATACTTTGTTCAAGAACAGCTGTTTCCTTCTAGGTGGAGAATTCCCTGGAGTGCCTCTGTGTGTGTGTGTGTGTGTGTGTGTGTGTGTGTGTGTTTCCTGTGGTCACAGCCTGACCTCCCATCTTCCCAGTCTCTACAGTTCCCTTCTAACATAAGCAGGCTTCTTGGTCTAACTGCACATACCTATGTTTTATAAGCCCTGTCAGGTGGCTGCCTGAATCACTGTTTGTTGACCCTGATGGAGTGGCAGGTTACACATTAGCCACAGCATGGAAATTGCCCAGGATTGATTAGAGACCAGGCTTCCAATTAGGCTACTTATTTTCTAGTTTAGAATTAAGTCTTTGAGATTAAGATTGAATCAGTCACCATAGACTATGTGGTACATTTTTCCCTAAAGAATATTCTTTAAATAACATATTTTGGCCTTTCAGATCCTTCTTGGGAGTCCCCAGCCCTGACTTTAAGTCTCCTCCTGGACACCTGTTCACTCATTCTCCTACCACTACTCTCATATCCTTCTGGTGGCTAAACTCCTCTCCAGCCCCACAAGACCTCAGAGTCAGTAGATTCTTAACCGAGTACTGAAAAATATTTCTAAACCCAAGAAGAGGAATTGGTTAAATAAATTTTAGCACACACATATATGAACACAGTACAGTCACCTATGCATCATGCTTCCATGGACTCATTTACCATAGAAACAAAATCATACTATGTGCGAAGCTCAGAATATCCCATTTTATTAAGAACAGGAAGAAATTATATATTTTAGATCATTAATAGTTTTCACCTTAAGGATTTCTAACGAAGGCTTCCTCTTCATTTCCTTAGTTTAATTTCTGTTCTTTCCCTTCAGTAATCATGCATTATGTAATATAATTTAAGAGCTTTTTGTTCTTAAGGAAAAGGAATGTTTCCAAAGTATCAGCACACTATTATTGTAATTATAAAAAATTATATGGAGTGTGAAGCTATTCTTGCATAAACATGAGATGAAACAATTCAATTCCTTGGAAATTCGAAGTTAAGAACCAGATGGGACCTCTCCACCTCTCACCCTCCTGTTCTCTATTTGCTTTTTACAGGGAGGCTAGCAATGCTATCCATGAACAGCTCCGTCCCAAGCTAGAATGTGTGGCTGCCTGCAGAGAGACCACTGATTTCCTAGGTAAGAGCAAGATACTTACCCTCAGCTTACAGTCTTTTCCACGGGCCTGGAGCTGCCCAACCATCAGGAAGGTGCTAAGTCCTGTGAGGATGAGAAATGACAGCAGGCAGCAGGTGACAGTTAAGCACGCCTTGATCCTGGCGGCTAGCCTGGCCCTGGCCTCCGGTCTGCAGCCTTCTGGCAGCGGCAGCATTTCCACTCTGGCTGCTTCCCCAAAGCCCAGCCCCAGCTCCTCTGCCATGCCTCTGCTGTCTTGGAGACACTTTTGACTCCTTCTGACCAGAGACCCCCATTAAATAAGAGAGCAGCTGTCACACTTCGTGAGTTAATACTCTGCCTCTCCTCCCCTTTTTACTGCCCCCTCCCCCTGGCAGCCCTCTATAGCCCGCCCTGCCTGTCTAGGGAATGTGCCGCCTACAACAGAAACCAAGTTTGGTTTTAACCAAAAAAAAAAAAAAAAAAAAAAAAAGGAAGAAAGCTTTCCCAAGCATATTTATGTACAGTATGCTCATGTGTTCTTTCCTTCATTTACAGAAGGAAGTCAGGAAAGTCCCTGGAGGAGGAGAACAAGAATGCACGAAGTCAGTGGGTGTGGCAAATTAAAATGTACCTGCTCCTTACACTGGACTGCCGCCAGCTAAGCTGGTCTGGGGAATGTGTTTTTTCTAGAAGTGAAAGTGAGGGACTGGGAGGTGTGTGGCTCACAACAGGAAATGGAAATCACGTTTACATCAGCCTCTGTGCCTCTTGCTCCAACAGCAACTCCCTGTCATCTTATGGAATGCACAGAGATGAAGCGCTGAGGTTCTGAAAGGTAAAGGTACCTGCCCTAGGTCGTTCTGGGAGTGAGAGGGCAGGGAGATGCCCATTTAAGCCACGTTCAGACATGGGCATCACCTGTGAAACCTAAGGAATCTCTAACCTGTTGACTGAAGTTCCAGCAGACAGAATCTGGTCATAGTTAGAAGTGACTGTCAGAGAGAAAGGCATGGATTTCTGTGTTCCTTTATCCCAAAGTTAACTGAACAGCAATGGTTTACCTTGCCTATGTTGGCTATGGATGGAAGAAGTGTATAGCAGCTGACAGGGCTAACATTCACTAAACACTTGCTTTTTTTTTTTTCAATGCAGTTTATTCAGGAACCTTGAACAATCATCTGACCCCGGGGAAAGCCAGCCCACAGCTTAAATAGCCTCTGGGTAGCCAACCCAGGCATGCCACGTGGGCAATGCAGATAGGTCCACATACATAGAAGCAAGCCAGATCCTCAGCCTTAGCCAAATGTGGAGTTGTTCGTGACAGAGAGCACTCACCATCGGGAAGGTGGAAGGCGGAAACCAGCTCCATCTTTAAGGCCCGGCATTACGCAGCTCTCTACAGTTCCCCCTTTTTGTTTTAGACGCATCAGGCAAGAGTAGAGGTCTGATCTCTGATATTAGAAATAAATTGGGACTTTGTACTGATGTTCATTTAGGTGTCATCCACCCAAAGAGCATCAGACCTGACCGATACCTTTTTCTCAGAGGCGGGACCTGGGGTATCAACCCGCATGCAATCAGACATGCTCTTCTCTGGGTCCAAAGCGGCAAACACTTGCTTTTTAACTCATTACCAGAAAGTTAAGTATATCAATCAACTTCTTTCATCCTGAGACAATGGTTTTTCTTTTTCTCTTTTCTCTATTTTCTTTTTTTATTTAATACTTTATTTTTATTTTTAGCAATTACAGCGTATTCCCTTTGTATCCCACCTGTAGCTTCTTCCCTCTTCCCCTTCCAATCACATTCTCCCTCCCTGTTCTCCAACCATGCCCCTTCCCTAGTCCACTGATAGGGGAGGTCCTCCTCACCTTCCATCTGATCCTAGTCTATCAGGTCTTGTCTTCCTCTGTGGCCTGGTAAGGCTGAATCCCTGTGAAGAGGAGGTGATCAAAGATCTGTCAGTTTATCTCAGAGACAGTCTCTGTTCCCATTACCCTCTTGGACACTGAGCTGCCACTGGTTACCTCTGGGGTTCTAGGTTATTTCCATGTGTTGTCCTTGGTTGGAATATCAGTCTCAGAAAACACCCTTGTGTCCAGATTTTTTGGTTCTGTTGCTCTCCATGTGGAGCTCCTGTCCATCCAGGGCTTCCTAGCTCCCCCTTCTTTCCTAGGATTCCCTGCACTCTGCCCAAATTCTGGCTATGAGTCTCAGTATCTGGTTAAATACTCTGCAGGATGGAGTCTTTCAGAGGCCCTCTGTGGTAGGCTCCTATTTTGTCCCCTGTTTTCTCCCTCTTCTGATGTATATTCTCTTTGCCCTTCTGAATGAAGAATGAGCATCTTCCCCAGAATCCTCCTTGATTAGCCTTAAGTGTACAGATTTCAGTGTGTTGTTTATTCTATATTAGATGTCTAATATCACTTATGAGTGATTATATACCTTGTGTGTCTTTCTGCTTCTGGGATAGTTCACTCAGTATGATTTTTTTCTAGTTCCCACCATTTGCTTGCAAATTTCATTTCTTTGTTTCTAATTGCTGAGTAGTATTCCACTGTGTAAATGTACCACAATTTCTGTATCCATTCCTTAAATGAGGGGCATATGGGTTGTTTCAGCTTCTGGTTTTTACGGATAAAGCTGCTACAAACATGGTTGAGCAAATATCCTTGTTGTTTACTTGAGCATCTTTTGAATATATGCCTAGGAGTGGTATAGCTGCATCTTGAAATAGCACTATTCCTAATTATCTGAGAAAGCACCAGATTGATTTCCAAAGTGGTTGTACAAGTTTACATTCCCACCAGCAATGGAGGAGGGTTCCCCTTTCTCCACAACCCCCCCAGCATGTGTTGTCACTTGAGTTTTTGATCTTAGCCATTCTGATGGATATAGGGTGAAATCTCAGTGTCGTTTTGATTTGCATTTCCCTGATGACTCAAGATGTTGAACATTTCTTTAAGTGTTTCTCCGACATTTGATATTCCTCTGTCGAGAATTTTCTGTTTATCTCTGTACCTCATTTTTTAATTGGATTACTTGATTTGTTGCTGTTTAACTTCTTAAGTTCTTTATATAATCTGGATATTAGTCCTCTGTCAGATATAGGGTTGGTGAAGATCCTTTCCCAATCTGTAGGCATTCGTTTTGTTCTGGTGACAGTGTTCTTTGCTTTATAGAAGCTTTTCAGTTTCATGAGGTCCCATTTATTTATTGTTGATCTTAGAGCCTGTGCTGTTGGTGTTCTGTTTAGGAAGTTGTCTCCTGTGTCAATGAGTTCAAGGTTCTTCCCCCATTTTCCTTCTAACATGTTTAGTGTGTCTGGTTTTATGTTGAGGTCTTTGATCCACTTGGACTATTTGCATTTTTCTACATGTAGATATCCAGTTAGACCAGCACCAATTGTTGAAGGTGCTTTTTCCCATTGTATGGCTTTGGCATCTTTGTCAAAAATCAGGCGTTCATAAGTTTGTGGGTTTATTTCAGGGTATTGTATTTGATTCCATTGATCTACCAGCCTGTTTCTATGCCAGTACCATGCAGTTTTTTACTACTATTTCTCTATAGTTCAACTTGAGATCAGGGATGGAGATACCTCCAGAAGATCTTTTATTGTAGAGGATTGTTTTATCAATTCTGGGTTTCTTTTTATTCCACATGAATTTTCATTTCAAGGTCTGTAAAGAATTGTGTTGGTAATTTGATGGGAATTGCATTGAATCTGTAGATTGCTTTTGGCAAGATGAACATTTTTACTATGTTAATCCTGCCAAGCCATGAGCATGGGAGATCTTTCCATCTTCTGATATCTTCTATTTCTTTCTTCAGAGACTGGAAATTCATTTCATACAAGTCTCTGACTTGTTTGGTTAGAGTCACACAAATGTATTTGTGTCCTTTGTGGCTATTGTGAAGGATGTTGTTTCCCTAATTTCTTTCTCAGCCCTTTTGTCTTTTGTGTACAAAAGGGCTACTGGTTTTTTTGAGTTAATTTTGTATCCAGCCACTTTGCTGTAGATGTTTATCAGCTGTAGGAGTTCCCTGGTAGAATTTTTGTGGTTACTCATGTATATTATCATATCATTTGCAAATAGTGATACTTTGATTTCTCCCTTTCCAGTTTTTATCCCCCTGATCTTCTTTAATTTTCTTATTGCTCTAGCAAGGACTTCTTGAAGAGCTATGGAGAGAGTGGACAGACTTGCCTTGTCCCTGATTTCAGTGGGATTGATTTAAGTTTCTCTCCATTTAGTTTGATGTTGGCTATAGGCTTGCTGTATATTGCCTTTACTATGTTTAGGTACCTTGTATCTTTACTATGTTTAGATACCTTGTATCTGTGATCTCTCCAAGACTTTAAACATCAATGGGTGATAGATTTTATCAAATGCTTTTTCAGCATCTAAGGAGATTATCATGTGGGTTTTTTTTCTTTCAGTTTGTTTATATGGTGGATTACAGTGATGGATTTCCATATATTGAACCACCCCTGCATGCCCGGAATGAAGCCTACTTGGTCATGATGAATGATATTTTTTTATGTGTTCTTGGATTCAGTTTGCAAGTATTTTATTAAATATTCTTGCATCAATGTTTATAAGAGAGATAGGTCTGAAGTTCTCTTTCTTTGTTGGGTCTTTGTGAGGTTCAGGTACCAAGGTGACTGTGGCTTCATAGAATGAGTCTGGCAATGTTCCTTCTGTTTCTGTATTGTGGAACAGTTTGAAGAGCATTGGTGTTAGCTCTTCTTTGAAGGTCTGGTAGAATTCTTCACTGAAACCATCTGGCCTTGGGCTTTTTTTGGATGGGAGACTTTTGATGATAGCTTCCTTAGGGGATATAGGACTATTTAATTGATTTTCCTGTTCTTGATTGAGGTTTGGTAAGTGGAATTGATCAAGAAAATTGTCCATTTCATTCAGATTTTCAAATTTTGTGCCATATAGTCTTTTGAAGTAAGACCTAATGATTGTCTGGATTTCCTCAGTGTCAGTCATTATGTCCCTCTTTTCATTTCTGATTTTGTTGATTTGGATAGTGTCTCTCTGTCCTTTATTCAGTTTGGCTATGGGTTTGTCTATGTTGTTGATTTTTTCAAAGAGCCAGCTCTTGGTTTCATTGATTCTTTGATTTTGTTTTGTTTGTTTCTAATTTATTCATTTTAGCCCTGAGTTTGATTATTTCCAGTCATCTACTCCTCTTTGGTGTGTCTGCTTCTTCTTTTTTTTCCCCCCTAGGGCTTTTAGGTGAGCCTTTAAGTTGCTTGAATGAGATGTTTTGAATTTCTTCTTGAAGGGACTTAGTGCTATGAACTTTCCTCTTAGCACTGCTTTCATTGTGTCCCATAAGTTTGGGTATGTTGTGCGTTCATTTTCATTGAATTCTAGGAAGACTTTACTTTCTTTCTTTATTTCTGCCCTGACCCAGCTGTCATTGAGTAGTGAGTTGTTCAGTTTCCATGTGTGTGTAGGCTTTTTGCTTTTTCTGATGTTGTTGAGGTCCAGCTTTAGTCCTCATGGTGGTCAGATAGGATAAAAGGAATTATATCAATCTTCTTGTATCTGTTGAGGCTTGCTTTGTGACCAACTCTATGTTCTATTTTGGAGAAGGTTCTGTGAGGTGCTGCGAAAAAGGTAAATTCTTTTGGGTTTGGGTGAAAGATTCTGTAGATGTCTGTTAGGACCGTCTGATTCATGACCTCTGTTAGAGTCATTGTTTCTTTAATTTCTGTTTTGTTGACCTATCCTTTGTTGAGAGTGGGGTGTTGAAGTCTCCCACTATTAATATTTGGAGATCTATGTGTGGTTTAAGTTTTATTAATATTACTTGTACAAATTTGTGTGCCATTGTATTTGGGGCATAGATGTTCAGGATTGTAATGTCTTCTTGGTGGATTTTTTCTTTTGATGAGTATAAAGTGTCCTTTTCCATCTCTTTTGATTAATTTTGCTTGAAATTCCATTTTGTTATATATTAGAATAGCTACTTCTGCTTGCTTCTTGGGTCCATTTGCTTGAAGAACTATCTTCTACCCTTTACCCTCAGGTAATGTCTGTCTTTGTGACTTAGGTGTGTTTCTTGTATGCAACAGATTGTTGGGTTTTCTTTATGCATCCATTCTGTTACTCTGTGTATTTTTATTGGAGAATTGAGTCCATTGATGTTGAGAGAGATTAGGTACCAGTGGCTGTTAGATCCGTTGATTTTGCTGTTGGCTGTGGTAGTGTGTTTTTGTGTTTGGCTACTTTTAGTTTTGCTGTTATGAGGTTATTTATTTCCTGTGTTTTCCCGAAAGCAGATAGTTTTCTTGGGTTGTAGTTTTCCTTCTAGTGTCTTCTGTTATGCTGGATTTGTGTGTAGGTATTGTTGAAATTTGTTTTTTGGTTGAATATCTTGTTTTCTCCATCTATGATGACTGAGAGTTTTACTGGGCATAGTAGCCTGGGCTGACATCTGTGTTCTCTTAGGGTCTGCATTATATCCATCCAAGCCTTTCTGATTTTCATAGTCTCTGTTGACAAGTCAGGTGTTATTCTTGTGGGTTACTTGGTTTTTTTCCCTTGCAGTTTTTAGTATTTTTTCTTTGTTCTTTCTGTATACTTACTGTTTTGATTATTATGCGGTGGGAGGATTTTCTTTTCTGGTCTAATTTATTAGGTATTATGTAGGCGTCTTGCATGCTTATAGGCCTCTCCTTTAAGTTGGAGAAATTTTCTTCTATGATTTTGTTGAAAATATTTTCTGGGCCTTGGAGATGGGAATGTTCTTTTTCCTCTATTCCTATTATTCTTCTATTATAATGTTTTATTTCCTCTATTCCTATTAATCTTAAGTTTTGTCTTTTCACGTGTCTTAGATTTCTTGGATGGTTTGTGTCAGGAATTTTTTTTAGATTTATTATTTTCTTTGATAGATACATTGATTTCTCCCAATTTATCTTCCACAACTGAGATTCTTTCTTCCATCTCTTATTGTCTGTTGGTTATGCTTACCTCTGTAGTTCCTATTTTCTTCCCTAAGTTCTACCTCTCCATGATTTCCTGCACAAACATGATTTGTGTTTTCTTTAATTTTTCCAATTCTGTCTTCAGATCTTGAACTGTTTTGTTGATTTTCTTCACCTGTCTGACTGTATTTTTCTGTTTTTTCCTTCAATTCCTTTAGTTGTTTTTTTGAACATTCCTCTGTTTCTTTTATTTCTTTAAGTGACTTAATCATTTCCTCTCTGAAAGCCACAACATGTTTGGCTGTATCTTCCTGTATTTCTTTACGGATGGTATAATCTGTTTGACTTTATCTTCCTCTAATTCTTTGTGCATTTTATTTGTTTCCTCCATCAACCTCTTCATAAGCATAGATGTAAAGTCATCTTCTTGAATTTCACTTATGTTAGGGTGTCCAGGGTTACTATCCCCTGGATAGTTGGGTTTTGGGGATGCCAAATTGCTTTGCCTTTTGTTGGTTGTGGTTTTATGCTGGCCTCTACCCATCTGGCTCTCTTAGGTGTTGGCTGTTAATTTCTGGTTCCTGCTGGAATGCTGGGGTGGGGAGAATCCCCTTGGCATATTTCTGAAGGAAGCTTCCTCAGCTCTTTGGGTATGGTTAATCAAATGGTGGTACTTCTCAGGAATTGCCACAGTTTACCACAGGGGAATGGACCTGCGTGGTAACTGCTCTCCTCTCACCAGGAGAAGTCCTTGAGATAGTTGCCCTGCTGCTGGTTTTCTTCTTCTGAATTTAGTGAGCTGTTGCTGCACTTATGCCGGGTTTGCTGGGTGCAGCCCTCTTGAAGAACCAGGGAGCCCCATGGTTTCGACAGTTTAGCGAGGGATGACTTGTTGCACCTTGGAGCAGTATCTGGGGGCTGATCCAGTGGCTCTCAGGCTTCTGTAGGTCTGAGGCTGGAGCTGTGTGCCCCAGTACTGGAGGGGTAATCAGTGGCAGGTGAGCACTCTGCTCATGTGTGTCCAGAGGCCAGAGCCTGAAGCCCGCGGGAACCCAGAAACTTTTCTGGAGCTGAGTATCCTGAGGTCAAATCTGATATTTCCCCCACCGTGGGGTTTCCTCCCAACAGGAAGACCCAGTCTGTGGTGTTTTGGGGTCCACAATTCAATCTGGGGTGGTGAGTACAGGGCGCAGGCAGAGTGGCTCTGTCGTGCTGGTGATTGGGTGTGCACCTGGGTGCCTGGGCACCTGCAGGAACCTGAGAACTTACCCTGAGAACTTTTCAGGGTGGGGTGAGGGGTCAGCTGAGTACCCTGAGGTTGGACCTACTGTTTTCCTCACTGTGGAGTTTCCTCCTGAAAGAGAGTCTCTGGTGCCCTGGGGCCCACAGTTCTGTATGGGATGGTGATCAGAGCACGCAGACCTGTGACTCTGGCCTATCGACTGAGTGCCCACCGGGACCAGGAACTCTTCTGCGGTTTAGCTTAGTGACTGTGGGGTTTCCTCTCACCTGGGAAACACAATCACTGGTGTTTTAGGGCCCAGAGTTCCATCTGTTGGTCACTGTCCGTTCCTGCTCTTCTGCTGGTCAGAAACACTATCCTTCTGGCACCATCTTGTAACCCCCCTTCTTCTTCTTGGAGACAAAGTCTTACTGTGTTGCTTTGGCTGTCTTGGAACTCACTAGGTGGACTAGGATGGCTTCAAACTCCCAGAGATCTTCCTGCCTCAGTCTCTTGAGCTCCTGAGTACTGGATTAAAGGCATGCAGCACCACAGCTGGTTCTGAGATGACTTTTCAGGTAGTTCTGCTTTTCAGATGAGGTGACTGAAGCACAGAGAGGGAATGACCATGAAAGGATGGGGACTCAGGCGGGATGGCTATCAACCATAAACATTACATTACACTGCACATACTATAATTGGGGTACACAAGGCTTTTCCTGTACCTGTTCTGTTTGGAGGAGTGAACCCCTTTAGTGAGGGTGTGAGGAGGCCTGTTGGAAAAGGGGGTGGGATTTGAACTCAGTCTTGGAGGTAGGGAGGGGAGACACCAGAGAAATGTAGGGGAGCCTATATTAAGGTGAGCTATAGAAATCAGGAGTCCACAGCCAGTGACTCCATGGCCAGCGAGATGACTCAGCAGGTCAGGGTACTTGCTGCCAAGCCTGATGATTTCAGTTTAATTTTGGAAACCCACATGGGAGAAAGGGAGACCTGACAAATCATCCTTTGACTCCTACATGAACACTGTGGCACCTACACATGCAGAATAAATGAATAGCTAATTAATTAAAAACGGTTGAGAAGAAAGAAAAAAAGAAACTAGGAAGTAGGTGGCCTACTTCATGTTCTTGTTTGGTGTCCCCCTGTGCCTGATAAAAATAGAGTGGTTCGTCTCCGAGGCAACCACAGCACTTTCTTACATGATGAAAATGTGTTCCCCGTATTTCCCAACAGTGCTACTCTTGGTCATTGATGCCAGACAAATCAAATGGAGTTTGCACAAACACCTGTACATGAATAGTCACCACAGCTTTATGCATAATAAAAGGACAACCCAAATGCCCGTTAGTGGATAGGGTTAAATAAACTGGAACATCTCTCTTATGGGATAGTGCTCAGTCGCTGAAAGAAATGTCAAGCTACAACAGCAAAGATGTGGGCAAATCTCAAAGATCCATTTCTTAGTAGGTTTGTTAAATCAAGCATAGGTAATCAGGGGACATAAAAACTACCCTCTGATGGAATTCACCTCAACAAATGTCATTTATAAATCCAGCATATAAACTGGACCAAGCTAGGAGGACATGGGACATGACCTCAGACCTTTCCTCCCAGCTTTGATGATGGTACAATGAAAATAACAGAAACAGCCAACCAAGTCTAACAAGAAGCATTCAGTGTCAGGAAAGAGGGGATGCCTCAGGAGCACTGAAGACAGTATCATATCTAGTTGGAGGAAGGGGATGCAGGAAAGGATTCTGGGTACAGCCAGGGAATACAGGATGCTTGAGCATAGGAAGAGAAAAATGCACATGTGTGTGTACACACGTGTCACAGTATGGCTATTTGTGTGCATGTATATGATGTGTATGTGTATATAATGTTTGTGTACATACATGAATTACAGTATGTTTGTGTATATGCTGTGTGTGTGTGCATAGGCCAGAGAATAACCTTGAATGTCAGTCTTTGCTTTCTACTTTGGTTCAGGTAGGGACACTCATTTGCTGTTATGTAGAACAGCCTAGTCAGCCTGAGAGCATCAGATTCTTCTGTCTCTGCTTCCTTTCTTCATGTAGGAGTCCTAGGATTACAGATGTGTACCACCACTCCTGGCTTTACATGAGTTCTAGGTATTTGATCCTAGTTTCCTCATACTTAAATTGCACACTTTATTCACCAAGCCATCTCCCTGGATCGGTTTTAGCTATTCTTTTGTTGTTGTTGTTGTTTTGTTTTTTTCTGCTTTGGGACAGGGTCTCTCTATGTGGTCCTGGCTGTCCTCAAACTCACTATGTAGACCAGGCTGACCTTGAATCCTCAGAGATCTGCTTGCCTCTGCTTCCCTAGTGCTGGGACTAATGGTGTACACCCCACACCCAGCATGCATTAGCTATTCTGATGGATGTGAAGTAGTAGTTCTTCATGTGTTTAATTTGCATTTCTTTAATGACTGATGATACGAATAACTTTTGATGTGCTTACCAGCCATCTGTAAAATACTCTTTGTAGACATCTATTTTGATTGCTCTAAGTATTTCTTTTTTCTGCATTCTCAGTGGATTCAAAGGCAAATGGTACTCAGCTTGTAGATAAGGAAGGGGCTAATGCACTCACTGATAAAACAACAAAAACTAGGCAACAGCCCCTTTCATGAAGTTCATGTAGCATTCCTCTCTTGTCCACAGGGAATATGCCTTACAGCCCTGGCAGACACCTGAAACTACAAGTATCCAATCCTACGAAGGCATTATATGGTACAACTTATGATAGGATGACACCAAGATAAAGGTGACGATCCGGTAAGTTGAAGTCACATTTCATCTCTCAAACGTCACAGCATAGTGCCATAGGGCAGCTCAGAGTTTGGACTGAGAGGCTGAAGAGGGCAGGGCTTACTGTTAGGGCTGCCACAGAGCATCCCCAGGGAGTATTTGTCACAGAGGGCTGGGGACAAAAAGATAAAAACTACACATTGCTTTTATACTGCCGTGAAGTAAATCAAAGTACACACACTTGGACCCATCTGTAAATACAATGTTTTTTCTTTCTATATGAACCTGTGATGAATCTGAATTTATAAACTAGGTACAGTAAGAAATCAGTGCAATAACTGACTATAAAATAGAACAGTTATAACAATAGACTCTAATAAAATTGCCAGCATTACAACTAGTTCTCTTTGAAACCTCTCTTAAGTAAAATGAGGGCTACTTTACTGCAATCATGATGACAGGGGATCTGGTACTCCTGATGGCTGCTGACTTTCACAGTAGGGCAGCATCATGATGACAGGGGATCTGGTACTCCTGATGGCTGCTGACTTTCACAGTAGGGCAGCATCATGATGACAGGGGATCTGGTACTCCTGATGGCTGCTGACTTTCACAGTAGGGCAGCATCATGATGACAGGGGATCTGGTACTCCTGATGGCTGCTGACTTTCACAGTAGGGCAGCATCATGATGACAGGGGATCTGGTACTCCTGATGGCTGCTGACTTTCACAGTAGGGCAGCATGCAGAATGTGGACACTGCAGCAGAAGCGCTGCTTGTTTTGTGTAGGATGGGGTAAGACAGAACAAGAGTTCATATTTCTTTGGACTGTAAGCAGCTCAAAATTTAGGAATTGTTCATTTCTGGAAGCAGCACATAGAATGCTCATAAGTAGTGTAGAAAATAAAGTCGACTGGGAAGGATCTTAATTTAAGAGATGGTAGTTAGAAAGAACATCACTGAAAGGAGGCCCAGAAGTGAGACAGGAAGGTTAAGTGAGGGCAGGGCGGGAGCAAACATGGAGAAAGGCGTGTGTGGGAGAGAATGTCCTCATTCAGCTTAAGGCTTTTTTACACCAACTGAAAAAGTTAATTAAAAAAGAAAAGAATAAGCCTCCTTGAGAGGAGATGTGTGAGCAATGGAGGCAAGAAGGCTGTAGGTGGCTTGGTGAAGAGTTTCTGGTTGTGAAGAAGGCATAGCGGTGTGTTCAAAGAGCCAGGTTTCATAAAAATCCACAAGTTGAAGCACATTTCTGGAGGCAGAGCATGGAGAGTGAGGGAGAAAAGGAAGCAAAAGGCTTAAAGGCAGGAAATCCAAGTACAGTGTCACATAGTGAGATAAAAATCCAAAGATTCGGGGCAAACTGTCAGAGACTGAGACAGGGACAGAGAGCAACAGGACACAGGAGACAGTGGTATGGATAATCACTGCATAATCAAGGTAACTAGAGAACACAGTAAAAACTCTTGAGAAGGTTGAGACACTCAGTTCTAGGTCTCCTTAGCACGATGGGTTCATATCTTTGCTTAGTCCTTTGTGCTGCTACAGCAAAATACCATGGATTGAGTAGTTTATAAACGTGTTTCTCATTGTCATTGATGTTGGGAAGACCAAGACCAAGACACCAGCAGATTTTTATGTCTGATTAAAGGTTCACGCTCTCCTTCAAAGATGATGCCTTCATACTGCATCTTTACAAGGTAGAGGGGGCAAATTAGCCAAATCACTTATAAAGGGGATTTTTTAAATAACTGTACCAATCCCACTCACAAGGGGAGATTGCAAGACCTCTTCATATTTCTGTGTTTGAGATGGCTTTTTCGCTCTGCTAATTTTCTGACAGAGGACTAACATTCAGGCCACAGCCCTCCATGATGTAGATTATTATGAGTCAAAGGCCACTGACATAGAGACTCTGAAGTTCTCTGCTGGGTACCCATCCTCTGGACACCTTTCCTTAGGCTGAGCTGCCTTCCTGTACCTGCCCCAACTTGTGAGCAATATATGAGGAAATCTACCTCTCCCAGCATAGGGTTGTCACTCATTCAACACACTGTAGAGTCTGTTGACTTTTGGGAAAAATAAAGGGCAGGGGTTTGTCCAGTGATATTTGCAGTAGAAAACCTCCCAATGTAAGTGTCTATAATGATAAAAGTTTGATTTCATATCATCTCGGGAACACTTGTTTTCCTGATGAGTAGATTTCTGTTATGGACCTTAGAGGCCTGACCATGATGTGTTTATTCCCATTAAATCAACCGTGTATTCCCTTTTTCTAATATTCTCTGATTTGCCTTACTATTGACTCTCCACACCTTCCTCTTACTGCCCAGCTTCTTTTTAGGAAAAAATTTACACACTCTCTCTTGTGTTGTGCAAAAGAGTGTTCTCACCCATGTGAGCTCATGTGGAAAGGCCCGAAGTTGACTTCAGGTGTCTTTCTCTATTTTCTCTATTGCTCTTCACCTTCCTTTCCTTTCCTTTCCTTTCCTTCCTTCCTTCCTTCCTTCCTTCCTTCCTTCCTTCCTTCCTTCCTTCCTCCCTTCCTTCTTCCCTTCCTTCTTCCTTCCTTCCTTCGGTAGTCTGTCACTGATTCTGGACTAGAGCAGCTGGCCAGTGAACTGGGTGTCTACTTCACTAGTTCTGGGGTTGCAGGCATGCACCATCCTGCCCAGCTTTTATATAGGTTCTGGAGATCGATCTAACTAGGGTCTTCATTTGATAAGCAGACACTTCTCCTACTGAGCCATCTGCCTAGCGGCTCTGCTTCTAAAACTGTTGGGTGCAACTCCATACAGGGTCAGGAAACTGAATTTTGGCGGTCATGACGAGTGCAGGCTTGGTTCTGAACACACACGGCACTTTGCACTGTGTATACCACCACAGTGTACACTCAATGAACCCTGCCTGAAGCAGCTCAGCTCAGGGTCAAGTCTCCCGAATGGGATGGATTATTGTAGCTTTGCTGCATTTACAAAGGCTTCTTGCTCTTTTATCTTTTTTCTTTTTTTTTATTCTTTCTTTCTTTTTTATTTTTTATTTATTTTTTCTTTTTTTTTCCTTTTTTTAAAATTTTTCATCAATTACACTTTATTCATTCTGCATCCCCCCATAAGCCCCTCCCTCCTCCCCTCCCAATCCCACCCTCCCTCCTCCCTCTGCATGCATGCCACTCCCCAAGTCCACTGATAGGGGAGGTTCTCCTCTCCTTTCTGATTTTAGTCTATCAGTTCACATCAAAAGTGGCTGCATTGTCCTCTACTATGGCCTGTTGCTGGGAATTGAACTCAGGACCTCTGGGAGAGCAACCAGTGCTCTTCACCTCTGAGCCATCTCTCCAGGCCCCTCTTTTTTTATTTTTGAGACAGGGTTTCTCTGTTGAGCTTTGGCTGTTCTGGATTCACTTTGTAGACCAGGCTGGCCTTGAACTCACAGAGATCCACTCACCTCTGCCTCGCTGAGTGCTGGGATTTCAGGTGTGCAGCACCACATGTGACTTTTTCTTGCTCTTACAGAAGCAGAATGGCTTAATCATATAAACAGATGTCCAATAATTCCCTGATGTCTACCTCAGCTTTTAAGTATCAGATTGGTAATCTTTGGGTTGTGCTGTATTAGAATGTTTGACTTAAAAAAAAAATCACTGTTAAATTTGCTGATGAGTTTCAAAAAATCATTAGGTAAATCCAGCTCAGGATTGGGACAGAATTTTGGGCAACTTTTGAAGTGGCCATAAACATGTATACTCTATATGAAATAACCTTTTAAGCATTGACAGTTGTAAAGTCCAAATGTCAGTCAACTCTGAAAATGTTGGAGATGCTCTCCATCGTGCAGTGTCAAACCTTCAGCTGAGATTTAATGATTTCTGTAAGACTAAGCAAATACATCCATCTTGTCAGTATGCAAACTTTCCTTCACCTTTAGTAAGTGGTAAAATTATATGCATTTCAAGAAATCGTTTTCACACAGATCATGTTTAACTGTAAATATTTGATTTATATACTTATACAAATACTTGGGGTTTCACAAAAATTTTGCAGGCATTCAGTGCAGATGCTACTGTCCCCTGTAGCTGTTTGTCAACCATGATCGTCCATATTCTCCTAAATTCCTGCCGATTGCAAGCCCTTGGGCTGTGTCTCCTTATAGCTGTTTATAAGTAAATTCCCAAAGCAGCAGACAAATTTGGTGCTCTGAGTACCAGAGAGAAAAGATTTGCCCATAAAAGCTACTCCTTTCACAGAATCATTACAGAGTTCACATGTTGTGGTGGTGACTTAACACACTATGATGGCACTAGCTATAAGTCTATCTACAGCAATAGTTCTCAACCTGTGGGTCTCAACCCTTTGGGGTTTGCATGACCCTTTCACAGGCATTGCCTAAAACCATTGGAAAACACAGATATTTACATTACAATTCATAATAGTAGCAAAATTATAGTTATAAAGTAACAATGAAAGTAATTTTATGGTGGAGGGGATCACCACAACATCAGGAACTATGTTAAAGATCACAGAACTATGAAGGTTGAGAACTGCTGCTCCACTAGGAGAAACTTGAAGCTGAGAACTTCATCCTGAAGCACACAGGTTCCACTGTCTTGTCCATGGCACACACTGGACCGTACACAAATGCTTCCTTGTTTTTCATCTCAATAACAAGCCTGAGTGGCTGGATGGCAAGCCTGTGGTCTCTGGGAAAGTGAAAGATGGCATGAACATCGTCAAAGCCTTGAGTCCCTTTGAGTCCAGGGAGAGCAAGACCAGTGAGGAAGTTGTCATTGCCAAGTGGACAACTCTGAAACCTTTGACCTGCATGCATCTTAACCACCAGTCCCTTTCTTCTGTCATTCTGGAGAGAGTCTCCCAACACATTCATTCTCAATTTCCCATAATTGTTTTGGTCTCTGTCACCTCTCCCCACCAAAGTCTGGCTGGATCGCAGAGTTTAGTTGATAAAACTAAATAGGAACTGTTAAAAGTCCTTCACTCTCTTAGGCAAAAAGGGGTCGGAAGTGAAAACAATTTGAAAAGCCTTGTCTTTTTGTAGTGTCCATAAGTTTGCTGTTGTTTTGATACTCTTTGAATGGGCTGGGCTTTTAATGCAATGGATGAAAAAAGCCTCTGGACTGCACATGGCTGCAATGAAAGAAGTGACCTTTTCCTTCTCTGAAAAGGAGAGTGGCACTTCAGGTTCAGGCTTGAGGATTTAAAGAGCTGAAACCACTGGGGTTTGGGGCCTTCAGCTAGCATTTGTTTACTCTATATTCAACCCCTTCCAGCTGCTATTGAAATAATCCAGCAACACACTTTAGCTGGGAAGAAGGGCACTAGAAAACACCTCTGTAAGGTCTTCAGGGGGAATCGCTTCATGCAAATATCTCAAAAGGAAACTGCCCAGGGTGAGAGTGGGTGTTTTTACTTTTGCTTTTCTTTTTCCAAATATGAAATAGTCAAGATGTCAGGAGACCAGTCACAAACTTGCTACGTGACATCAAGCCATGCTTCGTCACCAGTCTCCAGGAAAACAAGGGTTCTAATGTGGGCACAAAGGGAGTGGGATGTTGTGGGGAAATGTATTTCCTGGTGAGCTTGGCTGATTTCAGTGACACCAAGCCTGTAGTTTAGAAACTGCTGTTTCCTATAAGCATGGGTTTGGAGGCCTACACTAGGATCGTGCTGGTAGCAGTCTTGGTTAGAGGGTCAAACCACAAGACCTGGAGTGCTGTTCCAGCCTGTGTTCTTTCTTCTTCAGTTAAGTGACCTTCTGCTAACTGCGGATACCTTCTCTAGCCTCCATGTGTTCTCTTTGACAGTGATGAGGTGACAGCAACATGACCACGTGTTGTGAAGACAAAAGGCACCATGTTCATAAGGTGTTGTGTGCACCGTACAACACCTGCCTTTCTCTCTTCCCTTAGTGAGGTCAGCCTTGGCTGGCACAGCCTGGACGCCCTCACTCTCCTCATTGCTGAGAGCCCTCCTTCACCATGAATTAGGTCAGAGAATAATTAACCCCAACCACTGTTTCCAAAAGGATCGCAAGTGGGACATGGAACCATCTTCCCATCTGAGCCTCCACACAGTTGTCTTTCAGCCTACAGCATTCTTTTTCTCTTTACCTAGTCTCTCTCTGAGATACGTACCTCTTCTTTTTCTAGTTTTCCATATTCTCTTCTGTGGAACTAGTAAAAAGGTGAGAACATCTCAGTGTAATTGACTTCTGCCCCATCCTACGTTAGATGTTCTGTGCCCATAGAGCCGGATCTCTCAGTCGTGCTGTTCCTGACTTTGTATAGATACACGTACATGTGCAAACATATGCACGTCGGTACGAGTACATGTTTGTGCATCCACATATGCATAGAAGCTAAGGGTCAACCTTGGCTGTTAGGACACAGTCCACCTTTATTCTTTGAGGAAGTGTCTCTCACTTTTACCTGGAACTTGCCAGTTCCACTAGGCTGGCCAGCCATCAAGACCCAGGGACCAGCCTGTCTCTATCTCCTCAGTGCTGAGATTTCTAGGGTGCATTACTAAACCTGGATGTTGTCTTATGTGGGTTCCGGGGATCCAACTCAGTCCCTCAGGTTTATGTAATTCATGCTTATACTGACTTTTCAGACCAGGCAATTCTCTGCTGTCCCATGTATAGTGACAATCTAGTAAAATCCCTGGTCTCTTCTTCTTATGACACCAGGATCATCTCTTTCTCAAATTGAGACAGTCAAAAGTGCCTCCAGACATTGCCACCCTTCCCCTGAACAACATTACTGAGTTGGATGAGAAGTGTGCCTTAGGTGCACTTAAACACCATAATGCTGATAGCCTTTATCCAACCCTTCATACCCCCGCTATGTCAGAGCTTCCCTCGTTCTCATCCTAGTCAGTCCTAATAGTATCCTTCTGGAGTATCTTAGCCTCCATTTAGCAGATGAGGGCAATATGCTTCTAATAAACCACGAAGCTGGAATATAACCCCAAGTTTTCACCACTTCAGAGCTTGGTCTCTTCACTACTTTGAATGCAATAGAGGAGTAATCTTTTGCAGAGCAAGGCAATGGGGCTTATGTACCAGAAAGCACTGGATCTGGGGCCAGGCAGACAGAGCTGATCCAGATGTCCATAAGGTTATCTCTAACTTCATAATGATCTATTTCTCCCATCATTATATTGGGGGAGATACTGGCCATGCAGGCTGTGGAAGATGGGCTGGGGCAGTGTCATACCTGGGACACAGCCTTCATTTATTCTCTGCAGCCTTGGATGTGACATGAATGCTCTGGGGTAAACAGAAGTCTGATGCCATAACATATAATCTCATTCCTGGTCTCAGCCCATCTTGGATTTCTTGGCCTTTCTTCTGAGATCCAGGCCAGTATGAACAGCAGCCTGCTAGAAAATTTATGTGTAGTACATGCAGAACTTCAAGAGCCACATTGTCTCCCTTCTCAGTGGTCCTGTAATGATTCTGTTGGTCATTCTTGGCTTCTCCAAGACCCTTACTTTCTGTAATCAAGCAGTTACCAGGCACTGGTCCTAAAGTGCTAAGTTCTTAGTGTCTTTCTGCATCTTTGATCCCTCTTGACTTTCCTCTAGGTCAGGCTGCTCTCACTTCCTCATTGACTTTTGACTTTCACCATCTATCCTGCCTAGAAGGATCCTCCCTACCTCAACCCAGCCTTTCTTGTTCTTAGAATAAAGCTTAACATCCAAAGGAGCACATGAAGCTCTCTTCATTCAGTCTCTGATCTTTCTGCACCCTTATATCTGTCTTCTCCTTTTTCCCCCATGATAGCCCCACGGAATGACTAATGGTTTCTCTGAAGCACCATGCTCATGCTTCTCTTTGGTCATCTGATTTTGTCTCTGCCTCATGTGGAACACCTCTCTGCTGCACTGGTTTGGCCTAGGTTGGTAGTTCTTTTCCCTTGGGGACACCATCTGATCCCCAAGCTTGGATATGGTATCCCACTGGGGTTACCTGATGTACCTCTCTGAGCTCACCTGTCTGTCACCTGTCTCTCTTACCATGCCCATTTATTTAAAGGCAGTTATTATTCCTTTAAAATATAGAATCCCAGGTCAGGGAAGTGGTTCAGTGGTAAAGGTGCTTGCTGAGTTCCATCCTAGGGTCCCAGGTCAGGGAAGTGGTTCAGTGGTAAAGGTGCTTGCTGAGTTCCATCCTAGGGCCCCAGGTCAGGGAAGTGGTTCAGTGGTAAAGGTGCTTGCTGAGTTCCATCCTAGGGTCCATGTAGTGGAGGCTGAGAACAAATTCCTGAGAGTTGCTCTCTGTTCTCCATGTCTCCCAATATACACGCAACAAACAGCAAATATAAAAAGGACTAGATAATCCCTCATACTCAGTTCTGGCATTGTTACAACAAATATTTGCAAAAGAAATGAATGGCAGCCAGGGTTGTGGGTATTGTATTGTTAAAAGGCACTGTAGGAACAATGGTGTAAAAGAGGGCAGAAACTTGTTTTCAAGTTTGTCAGGATTAATAGTCAAGCCTGGGACTGGCTTAGGGTTCCCTCTCCAACCTTGAAGTCTTTAGGAAACTAGCTGGAAGGGGACCCTATTCAATAGTTACCTACTCAGGTAACTACGATTCGAAGATAAGCAACTGACTTTTTTATATGACAAGGATACAGTGTTCTCTTTCTGTGGCTGAAATGTCAGCTTGGAGGGCTGAAGAACCAGGTTCTACATGACCTGTGAATCATGCTTAGTAGCCATTAGCTTGGCAAATCTATTTGATGAAATAACTTGAAGAATGATTGTTCAGAATGCGTTAGACAGGTTTTCACAGTGTCAGCAGCATGGCATTTGGTGTCAAATAATTCCCTCAGAGAGCTGTTCTGTGCATGGCAGCATCTCTGGTTCTACTTGTTAGATGCTGATAGTGCCCTCTCCTCTCTTATCATAACACCCATGTGCATGTTCACACAAACCCAATGTCCTGACTGAGAGCCTCTGTCTTACAAGTGTTAGAAGTGGGGCATCTGATGGACCTGTAGGAGCACTGGAGGAAAGCTGAGCTGCCATTCACTGAAGGTGGTTTTTCTTTTCTCCTTTCTTTTTTTTTCTTTTCTTTTTTTTATAATTCTTTCTGAATTTGACTTTGTGAAAAATAGCTCGGCAGTCTCCACTTTCCTCCTCCATGGAGTGCAGCTCTTTCTTTAAGCAACAGAAAAATGCAAGTGTAGAAGTTTGTGCATTCTTCTAAGTTTAGCTTTGGTCTTGAGAGTCATCTAGAGGAGGGGAAAGGACATAATTTGGAACAGGGAACTGTTATTTTGTATCCTCAGTTCAGTAATAAAGTATATTATCTGAGGCTCCTGCTTGCTTGGCATGTCTTCTCTACAGACTGGCATTGCTGTCTGCCATGGGCTTTGAGAAGTTCTTGGAAGGATTCTGTATTATTCAGTCTCTTATTAGTTGTCCTCTTTCCCAACAGCTAAGACTATTAGACCTGGAAAATTATTCAAGCCCTTTGTTACATTGGTGAAACTGAGGCTTAGAAAAGTGAGAAGATTTGGCTAAAGCTATATAGTCTGTATGTACTTGCTAACTTGTTTCTGGCATTCTTTCTGTCATTATGACAGTCCAGCCCACATCTACCAAAGCTCTGGCTTAACTCCATTGTAGATTTCTGCTAGTGTTTCCTCTAATTTCACTGAAGCTCATAGTGAACTTTTACTTTAGTTACACATCCTGCCCCTTGCTCTCTGTTTGCTGATAGGTAGGTTACACAAAAGTAGGACCTTGACACATTAACACACAGTGCATCCCACACCTCAGGCTCAGGGAACATTGCAGAAGAAGGGGAGGAAAGGTGGTAAAAGCCAGAGGACCTGCGAATTTGCTGTTGAGATTGTGTCTCCTAGGTACACTGGAAGCTACCCCTATAAAGTCTCACCCAGACATGAACTGGACAAGGATGAACAACAATAAACATGCTGGTGTGGAAGAGAGAGTGCTCACCTTACACAGAGAATTACAATCAATTCAGAAATGCTGGAAGCAGGAGAAATAATCTTCCCTAGGAAGGAGTACACCAATTGGTTATTCAATACTAAATGGTCATCCTTGAAAACATACAGACTGAGTAGGTTGTATTCATGAATTTAGGCATACACACACACACACTTGTATTTGAGAGCATATGAATTTATAAGGCCATGAATTTAAAAGAGAGTAATCAGGGGTATATGAGATTTGGGTAGAAGGGGGAAATAATATAATTATATTATAATCTCAAAAATAAAAGAAATAATTAAAAATAAATGATATGTTAATGTCACATTTCAAATGGCACTTTGACTATTGACTGAAATTTAACTCAAAGAAATAAAACTAATGAGAAAAATTTGAGGAACATGGGCAGACCTAAAATGATTTATGGAGGAGCTAGACAATTTTGGAAAACTCCCTGTGGGTTTGGAGGGCATGCAGTCCTCTATCACATAGGGCCGGGCACTGGGGTTTGGATTAAGGTTCAAATTCTAGCTGTAACACTTCACATCTTTACCACTGAGATAACACCATTTTTGAATGTTCCCTGTAGGCTGATCCTGCTATCTAGATTATCAGTCTTAGAAATACAGCAAGAAGAGGGGTCATAATTTTTAGAAGAGAAAACTGAACTACAGATAATTGAACACACAAGGGGACATTAAGGAACAGAGTTGGGTGTCAAAGAGTCAGGGTGGAGCCCAAGTAATCTGACTCCAGATTATAGATACCTAAGCTGAGATTTTTATTAAGTATTTAGGTGTGACCTATGTAAGCATTACTTTTTATACTATTTTATTTTGGTTTCTTATGCCTCCCTTATCCTCCCCAAACCCTTCCAACACCTCAATACTGTGTAGGAGAGAAAGGTTAGTGGAGAGAGGGGACAGAGTTCTCTTTAGCTACTTCCTGCTGGTTAAGGTGGTCAAGTTCCTTGGGTTGTAATCTTTGTTCCAGGATGTAACTCCAACTTCTCATTCAACTGTGCCAACCAGGAATAATGGGGGGGGGGGAGCACCAGCAGCCTTTTTTTTTTTCTTGGAGCACCCCCCAACACTCTCTGGGTGCTGG
Organism: Meriones unguiculatus; assembly: GCF_030254825.1. Lineage (NCBI taxonomy): Eukaryota > Metazoa > Chordata > Mammalia > Rodentia > Muridae > Meriones > Meriones unguiculatus. Next base: position 182,051,505 of record NC_083351.1, read on the forward strand.
CACTTATTCCATCTCCAGAATCCTTAAATTTAAACTATCTGCAGCTGGCAAAGAGTCCCTCTCAGAGCCCACATGAGGCAAATAGTTTGCTGCTGTGGACCATCTGAATCAGTCTCATATCTTATACCTGGGATTAAAACAAAACCATGTTTGTATCTACAACAGACCAAAAATCTGTAATTTTCAATTTATTAGTTTATTGAGTTGGTATGGTGATACCTTCTTGGAAGAATTGCTACAGGAGTTAACGATAATCATAAAAATATTTTTAGGGTAGGTGAGAAGGAGTAACTGGGAGGAGAGGAGAGAAAGGAAGCTGCAATTGGGAGGGAAAGTAAACAAATAAATTACTGAATGAAGAAATACTTTAAAATTTTAGTTTTATGCATATGGGTATTTTAGCTACATATATATGTCTGAGTATCACATTGAGTGTCTGGTGCTGATGGAGGCCAGAAGACATTGGTTCCTCCAGAACTGGTGTAACAGATGATAAAAACCTGGAGGCAGATATATATATATATATATATATATATATATATATATATATATATATATATATAGAGAGAGAGAGAGAGAGAGAGAGAGAGTCTGCACAAGTTCAAACACCAAAGACTTGGCTGAGATAGAATTTGCTATCATAATTGTTGACTCCATTGATCCACTGGAGTTTTTCTATCCTTTCACTAATGAAAACTTCACTTGAGCATCAGAATTTTTCAGCTGCTTCCAGTCGTTCTCTGGACATGCTTTGAGCCTTTCCAAACAAAAATAAGTGGAATGTTTATCTGAATCAGATCTCATCTTGTTTTAGAGGCTGGTTCTTTGAGGGCCATGGGATTTCTGTTAATCTTTGAGCACTCTAAAGCCAATTCTTGTTTATCCCTGCTGGATTTCTAGTCTAGGCTTATGTCCATGCCCCTATTGTCATGCCACAGTACCACTTTAGGACCTCAGAACAATCTTCAGTGAACATGGGGTACAAGCTCTTCCTTGGCACAGTCCCAAAGCATGGGAGGCACAGGAGTCCATGGGAGGCATGTGGCATCAGCAGTCACATTTAATGGGTCAAAAATTTATGAGGTTAAAAGCCAGTTTTATCGTTGTATGTATACCTGCCCAGCAGGGTGACCCAAACAGCAGGTGTGGCTGGTTGCCTAAGGAAAAATCAGGGAACTCCAGGTTACATCAAAGTAGGTGTTTTGGAGACCCAGACTAGGCATGCCTCACAGTATTTACAAACTTTGTGAACTTGAAAAAATTATAATGAAGCATTCGGAGCCTCAGTTACTGGTGAACTGTGAGAAGCAATGTGATTTTAAAGGCTTATGGTGGTCCTTTCCACAAAAGCATGACAGGTACAGGCAGAGGCTGATTACATGCTGCTCTTCTTAGATCTGCCTGACACTGTTACAGCATCTCTTTAAGTCACTGAACACTTTTACCTTGCCTATGGTTCACTCTGTGTGTCCTCCTGCCATTTGAGCTCTTGAAAAGCAGAGGCTTCAGAATTACTAGAACACTTCTCATAGACACGATTGGAAAGTTGCCATTTTGTGAATAAGCAGAATGAACAGCTTTAGGAGGAAGAAGACTTTATTGTGCTTCAAGGAGAAATAGGTGGGAATCAGTGTATGAGGAAGAGACTGTCTCAATCTCAGTGGAGTCTCTGTAATCATTTGGCTCAGTGACAGGTGAGAGCCAGAGGCCAACGTTTATCTACTAGAAAAATGAACTCCAGAAATATTTAGCCTAGCAGAGTACATAACTCCCACTTGAGCTGATACATACCTAGACAAAAAGAGAGAAACTAAGGTCCAGGAAAGGAAAAAGTATCTAGTTTCACAGCGGCCAACAATGGTATTTTAGTTTTCTTTTCATGTAAGGTAATCTATAATCTGGTACCTATGCAGTGCTTGGCTGACAAAGACTGACTGATGTGGCATCTCAGAACTGAATTCAGATTCTCTTGTGGTCTCATGACCTTCAAGCTGAGCAAATCAGAGTACGAAAGGGGAAGAGGGTTCAAGGTCAGTAAGCAAGCATAGTGATTATATTAGTCATTCTTTTACACTGTTATGACAAAAACCCTGACAGCAACTTAAGAAGGGATTTATTTTGGCTTATGGGAAGGCACAGGAATCAGAGAGCAGACTAGGAATCAGAGAGCAGGGAATGGTACACATCTGGCTTTTTTCTTTTTTGATTCATATTTGGTCAGGTAGCCGAGCTTATGGTGCTGTCTTTGTTCAGGGTGGGCATCAAAGTACCCTCACAGACATTCTCAAATCCAGTTATCTCAACAGTGAAGACAGACATCATAGCTATCCTTTCTGCATCACTGTTTCATCTACAAAATTATGTGAGTGGAGCAACCAGCTATAAAGAAGGTTGAAGATCAAAAGGAATATGACGAGATTTTTATTGATTTTCTTGGAGATATTTATTTCTGGATAATAGTGAACTGTCAACTGGTAAGACTCTATTACTGAATATATCACATACCTGAAGCAAGAACATAAGGGAAAACTAGCTGGCATTTTTTTTCTGGAAACTCCATCCCTCCTGATTAGTAGTGTCCATAGTGCTGGAAGGTGCTATGCCTGCTACCAGAGAAGAAAACTAATCATCAGCCTCATCCAGCTGTGAATTCTGTAAGCTACCTTAGTGGCACTCCGTGTAATATATGCTCACCTGTGCAATAGTGGCACGAATGTTATGGGAGTAATCAATCACTTGAAATTTTTATTTAAGGCCTTCTTCATAAGGTGGGACACATAACACCAGACTGTCAAGTTTTCATCAGAGTAAATACAGACATTGCTGGGTGGCACCGATGGGTTACAGATGTGTGCAGTGGGCAATATGGAGGTGGTTTCAAGAACTTTGCACTGAGACTAGTGGTGTGTGCTTCAGTGGTGTGATAGGTGATGCAGAGATCACTCTTGTGAATGGAGAGGCTGTCAGAGACCTGCTGAGACAGTAGTGCTACTCTGTACGAGCACCATGCAAAGACTGCAAGTTGAAAACTTGGGTCAAAATTGTTCATAAAAGGTGAGAAGGAAAATGACAAATACTAACAAATATTGGTGTTGAAAGCTTGAAAGACAGTTTTGTAAACTAGTTAAGCCCTCCCGTCTTAGAGTCATATCATGCTGGATAAGGTGTTATGATGAGAACCATGCACTGCTCCTGTCTCCTAGTGGATAGAAATGGGTATAAGACCGTTTTCTACTTGTAGAATTATATTATAGGCAACTAGGGCTAATTGTTTTCTCCCTCTCCATTTCCATGCCTTTCCCCTGTTCTTTCTCTGTCCAGTGTCTCTGGATAAAAGTTCTTGTAGAACCGTGTTGGACAAAAACAATGATGGAGGACATCTTTGCTTTGTTTTGGATCTTAGATTAGTGATGCTGGTTGTGGATTATTTAGATGTAATCTTATTCTCAAATGGTTTCAAAACAAAGTAGTTAGGAATAAATTTAACCACAGAAGTGAAATAGTTCTATAATGAGAATTAAAAAAAAACTCATATGAAAAAAAAGAAGAGGGACACACACATGCACACACACACACTCTATGTAGAAGCCTCCCATATTCATGGACCAGAAGAACCAAGATTGATAATATATTAAATATGCCTATAGCAGCTTTTGGATTTTATACAATTGCCATAAATATGTTAACTTCTTTGTAGTTTGAAAAAACTCTAAAAATTTTATGGAAGTACATAAGTTCCTGGATGGTCACAACAATCTTAGGTAAAAGGAAGAAAGTTAGAGGCATCACATTATCCTACATCAAATACACTGCGAATCTATAGCAATTGAATACCATAGGATTGTCATAAAAATAGAAACATAAGTTAAAGGAAGAAAAAAGATTGCTCAGAAATAATCCCACATATCTATAGTGAGATAGTTTCCAGAAAAACACACATACAAAAAGAACCCTAAATAAAGGCAACCTCTTTTTGGTATGTATGTGGGAACTGGATATTCACATGCAGCGTGTTGAGATTTGATCCTTATTTCTCATCCAAAAGAAAAATAAATAACAACAGAAGAAAGGATCAAGGTTGGCTCAAGAGCAGTAGTATATGTTTATAGCTAAATGATTGCGCCCTGTTCCCAAAGCTCAGGGATGATTGTGAAAGAGGGGCCAGAAAAGATAAGTGTGGTAGATGACTATGTGGACACAGGGACTTCCAGCCACAGAAGGGCAGCTGCCTATCTGGACTCACACAAGTTACGACATTACGTACACGACCTGTGACAGCTCAAGACAGAGCAAATCCCACCATGGAGTGAGGAGGTGAGCACAGTGTCCCACCCCCAGCAGAGGAAAGCTCTTAGTAATTAACAGCATCTGGAAGAGGGAAAGACAGTCTTCTTTAAGACTGGGGTCCCCAGCAGGTTGGCCATACTTCAGTGGAAGGCCACACATCTAAGTCTATGTGGGCAGAACAAATTCGACTTGATGGGGAAAAACAGGCTCCAGGTTGGTTGAGTAGGGAGGGATGTGTGGATTGGGGAGGGTTTGGAAAAGGAAGGGCATATAATCAAAATGCCTTGTATGACATTCCCAAATAACTAACAAACTAAAAATGGATCAAAGATTTAAATGTGAGACATAAAACTATAAAACTACCAAAATAAAAAGTGGAGGAAACTGCTTCAAGACATCAGTAAAGGCCATGGAGTGTTAAAATGGTGAGATGGCTCATTGGTGAAAATGCCTGCTGCCAAGCCTGATGAGCTGAATTTAATCTCTGGAACCCAAACGGTGGAAGGAGAGAACAAGCCCCTGAAATCGCCCTCTGTTCTTCAGATGTACCCTGTGGCATGTACACACACACACACACACACACACACACACACACACACACACTAAAATATTTGAATAAGAACATAAAAGCAAGAAATGATAGAAAAAGCACATATATCATAAAGAAGGTTATATTGGATTATCAGACTAAAGTGATTTTATATTGTAAAAATTACCAATCATTAGAGTGAAGAAATAATCCCTAGATAGAGAAAAACTCACATGATTTATCTGGCAATGATTAATACCCTAAATGTGAAAGGAATCTATAGGACATGAAGAGGTTAAACTTTATTAGCTGTTAGAGAAATACAAATCAAAACCACAATTTGATAAGAACTTACTTTCTCTCTCTCTCTCTCTCTCTCTCTCTCTCTCTCTCTCTCTCTCATACACACACACACACACACACACACACACACACACACGCCTGGTGAGGATGTGGAGAAAAGGGAACTCATACATGCTTGGTGAGGATATGAATTAATACAGTTACTATGGTGCACAGTAGAGAGGGTTTCTATGAAACTAATACTATCTACAATAGAATGTAGCAGCCTTACCTCTGAGGGCACATGTCAAAGACATGACATCAGTTTGCCAGAAACACCTGCTTGCTACTGCACTATCTATAAAGCTAAAATTTAGAATATACTTGGTTGCTCATCAGTAGGTGGATGGAGAGAGAAAATGTGGTCTATATACAAAATAAAAATTATTCATGCATAAAAAGGTTTCATTATTTGCAGCAAAATGGATGAAACTGAAGAATGTTATGTTAGATGAAGTGTCAGGAAGAGAAAGATAAATTTCACATTGAGTTCAGCAGTCACTACTAGAGGCAGGGAGGTGGGAACCAGGATAGTGACAGGTTAAATGACAAGTATGCTAACACAGTCAAAAGAGGTAATTTAGTGTTCTGTAGTTTAGAACTAAGGAAGGGAGTACAGTTTGTTGAAACCTATGCTATACTCATGAATGTCTAGGGGGCATTAGAATAAATAATAAAAGTAATTGGAAACCTCCAAGTCCAAATCAGTCCCTATTGTGCATACACACTAAATACCATAATACCCCATATATATATACGTATATACATATATGTATACATAGTCTAATACAAATCTAGGAAAATCATATGGAAATGCAACTACCCCATATTGGCCATTTCATACTACATACAGTTGTCAAATTATTGCCCTGAACCACATAAAATTGAACAATTAAAAGACTTGTTAAAACCTTATAAAAGAAGATGATATTTGAAATGAGACCTCTCCCAGGAGGAGAAGGAATAACAACAGCCAGGTGACAATGTTCTTACAGGAAGGAATAACATGCATATAGGTAGCATGATTTCTTGGGCAGCAAGTTGTAACTTGGCACAGCTAGAGTACCACTGCATGGAGAAGAAAAGGTGTTGAGATTCTAAGAGCCTACAGATCAGGCCCAGAAGGCCTTTTGTCTCTTTTCGGCAGCAAAAAGCCACGGAAAAATGGGAGGTGAGTGGGACTGGATGACAGATGCATCTCAATACAGTACTGTAGTAGCCGTGGGGAGGGGCTGGAGAAGAGCCACCAGTGCAAAGCTGATCCCCTTATCCAGTCAAGTCCTGATAAATGCAAAACCCAATGACTTGGGGGCTGGAAGGCAGCAGAGAAGAGTAAAAGGAAGAAATATTGCAAATACTTTAACGTTCCTGAATAATTCTACAGTGGCCTCAAGGACAAGTATGAAGCATAGTGATGACTGCGATTTGCAATGCCCTGGGAAATGAGAGGCCTCTAGGGAATGCTATTTTGCGGGTTCCCTATAATTCTGTTGGCTGCTGTCTTAGGGTTTTATTGCTGTAATGAAAGCAGCGTGAAGAAGAAACGGTTTATTTCACCTTAAAACTCTTAGGTCACAGTCCATCATTGAGGGAAGTCAGGACAAGAGCTCATGGAATGCTGCTTTCTGGCTTGCTTTTCCTACCTTGCTCAGCCTGCTTTATTACATGCTACAGATTACCTTCCCAGAAGTGGCCTTTCCCATAGTGAGCTGACTCCTCCACATCAAGACAATAGACCACAGGCTTGCCAATCTTATGAAGACATTTTCTTAATTGAGCATCTCTTCCCAAATGACTGTGGCTCATGTCAAGTTGACGTAATACTAATCAACACAGCTGGGTGTTTTTGGTATGAAGGAATATTACAGCATCTGTGAGAGCATCACTGAAGGTGCTGAAACTCAGTTAAGGAACTTGAGGAATGAGGCCTGAGGCTGGAGATTTCGATCGTGGCAAAATGACCTCAGACGTGGAAGAGTGTTGGAAGTGCCTATGGTTTGAATGCTGGTGTCCCCTTCTGCAGGAACTCAAAGGTCAATGTGGTAGTGTTAAGTACATTGTTTAAGATGTGACTAAATCTTGAGCCCTCCCCTAGGAGTGGGTGTAGGCCGTGCCATAGAGGTCTCACATAGTTTCAGCTCCTTCTGCCCTTCAGCTTTTCACCAAGGAAGGACGAAGAGTTCACCTCCTCTGGAGGAAGCACGGTGGGACCATCTTTCAAGCAGAGAGCACCCCTCACAGGATAATTGAGCTTACTGGTGTACGAAATTCTCGGAAACAGATTTCTGGCCTTTATAAACTAGCTAGTCTTAGGTGTTTCGTTCGAGCAGTACAGATTGGACAAAGACAAAAGCCATTGTGTTGGGTCTCCTCAATGCCTCCCCACGTGGTCACAAAGCAGCTGTCCACTCACTGATTGCCGTCTTCCTGCCACAGAAAGAGGTCCACCCACCAGGTTGACTGTCTGTGCTGAAAAATCTTAATACTGAACACCCACCCACCAATCCAGTTTCAACCTGCCTTAGCCAGAGAAAGTCCTGTCTTTCAAAGAACTCTTTAGGAATTCTTGCACAAAAATAAGTGATTAATGATGGCATTACCACAGCGAGCCAGTGCCTTGATTGAAATTGATTTTCTTCTTCTTTTTTTTTTTTCTCATTTGAGGCTCAATAGTATTTCAAGCTGCTTGTCAAACAAAACAGAAGCATGGCTGAACTCAAGAAGGATTTTCATCTGCATAGAGTTCTGGCAGCAAATAGTTCTGATGCTGACAGTGGGGTGGAAATGGTTGTGTGCTGGAATAGTCCATAGGAGCAGAAGAGGCACAGGTTTATACTGAGAAAGGTCAAGTGTGTGTGTGTGTGTGTGTGTGTGTGTGTGTTATGTCAGTGTATGAACAAGGTACCCTCATGACTGCTAGGATGCATGATCATTCTTAGTGCTATGCACATGGAAACAGTTAGGAAATAAGGAACTTGCAGCAGTGAGTATGACCTGAGCATGGAAAAGCATTGAGGCAATGACTCTCAGTATGATGAGTTTTGGGTTGCCCTTTCTCACCCCCACTTCCCTTATCCTCCTCCTACTTCAAACCCCTTCCTGGTTTCTTCCATTGTCATTTATCTAACTGCCTTCTTCCTCCTTCCTTCCCCACCCAGTTCTTTCTCACTCCAGGTTTCTGTCTCATTCCCTGCATAGAAGCAAAGCCTTACACTTCTATGGTGATCACAAAACCAAATGGAATACATGATCTCATCCACCTCATAGGCACACGTGGTGCTCGGTGCTGTCCCCATTCTGCAGATGATGAAAACAGAGGCCAAGAAGGATGAGGTCACTTGCCTGAAGATGCATAGCTGAGGGGAGGCAGAGGAAAGATGGTATCTCGTGATTTTTTTTCCTTCCAACTTTATATGTCACAGGGATTCCAACATGACAACTTGCACTGCATTTCCCTGCATGGGAACCAAATCTTCTCCATGTTCAAGGACCCAAAAGAATAACTTCTTTCTCCTAAGAAGATTTTTCAGAGAACGTCAAAGGAGTTTTTCTCTCTTGAAACTTATTTTGAATTAGGGGAAGCCCTCCTTTAAGTGATTGGAATCTTTTGATGCTCAAGACGACTTGCATATAACAGTGTGGCTGCAGGGAGATAGGCTTAGAGTCTGCAGACAACCCACCCTGGATCGCTTGTTAGATTTTCAGTGTGAACTGTTGGTTGAGCACAACAGATTTCTAAAAATTAAATTATTTGGAAATAAATGAATTATATAGAAAACATAGATCAGAGATACCCTAAGTTCATTAGTTCTTGATGATCTTTCTATGATTTATGACTCTCTAGTCTGGATGAGGTTCACATGTGAGCAGGGAAAATAAGGACATAGTGTACTCTCGCTTACTTCTTCCCAGGTCTGAGTCCAGTGATGTCCCACTGGGAGCTGGCTTTGGGCACAAGAAAAATATTTACACTTTGGAAATTGGCAAAAGCTGTGAACACAACTTTTTCTCGGGCGACCATTTGTTAACCATTTACCATCCCATTGCTGGCTAAAGGACTGTGAGTCAGAGCTGAACACCTTGCTTTATTGTCTTTCTTGCTGACATGAACTTGGGCAGGAGAGCGAATGGTTTCTACAGGGGAATGGAGAGGAAGTGATTCATGCCTCCCATTTTCCATGTTGGTGGTGCTGATAAAAGTAGCATTGGTAAAAATTATTTAACAGTACTGTGGGCTCAAGAGTCTCATTCATGACCATGGATGAACAATGGGTCACTTATCTCTTGTCCAAATTATTTACTAATTCCAAGTAGAAGCTGGATTTGGGGTACTTATTTATTCAAAGTTCATACACAGAGAACCCTGATGTTATTTTAAGTGCTTAGAGCCCAACAGCAGACATGGCAGATAAGATCTTTAGTTTCTGATTCCTTTTGGGGCTGGCAGGGAGACTTAACCCTGGCTAGACATCTAAACAGCTGGCTTCTTCCCAGTGATCTCAGAGCATGTTTGGAGATTATTTTCAGAGAACTGGGTGAACCACCTGGGAGGGAGGGGCCATCATGTCCTCTCCTGTCATCACCAGACCTTGTCTGGACCTGGCAATCTCCACCCTTGGAATTTAACAAAACATCTTTTTCTCTCTTCTCCTTAGTAAGATTGATCCTCAGCTGTCTAAGCTATTACTTCTCTAAGAAAGAAAATATGGCACATGGCACTGGGCTTGGCCTATAGATTATTTCCTCTTTGGGGAAAAGGGGATAGGAGGGAGGAATTTACAGAATTTACTCAAGTTGTGACTTTCTCTTTAGCTGTGTGACTTAAAACCTTTCGGGGAGTGGGGCATTTACCTCTTTCATAGATCAATTAAGCATGTGATGACTTTCTTTCAGGATCTTGCTTTGATGCTAGAGAGGCGGCATGGAGATATTTAATTTCACTCTTGTTTTGGAGAGTAGAATCAAAGCTAGCAGTTGTTTATTTTTCTCTTTCCAGAGGAAGTCAGGCCATTCTAGAATGCCCAAATCCAGACATACTCAGACTGCTGCTGTGGGTGCTTGCTAAGCCTTTTCTTTGGGAGCTACACAGTGGAACTCTCTTGGCAGGTGGAATGGGTACACTAAGTTTGATCTATGCCACACTGGTTTGCTCAGGCTACCTAGAGTTACTCCTTATATCATGATGGTAATAGAAACCTCTCAAGAAGCCTGGAAACCTACAGAGGAAAGACCCCTGGAAAACCTGCTTATTGACCATGTCGGAGGCCATTTCAAGTGTGATTGGTTTCTAGTTTTCTGAAGGTTGGACATCCCATGCCTGCATTCTCTCTTCCTCTTGCCACTTGCAAGGGAGGTGATAATTGATTATATTTGGAAAGCATGCCCAGAAGATGGCATCCATCTTAGTGGGATGGTGAGAGAAACATGTTGGCAGTAAGACATGTCACTCCAGGAGTCTAGAATGTCAAGGGGAAAGTACCCAAGAGAGCCTGTGTGGTGTGAGCATGGAGAGTCCCCACCTGGCCAGGGAGGAGCGCAGAGCAGGTAAGGTAAGCCAGCATTCCTCTCCCTCATCAAGGACATGGTTTGATCTTCCTTGATATAGTTCCCAAAGAAAGTCTTACTTTGCTAATCTAGGAAAGTGGGATGTTTCCAAGCTGGAATTCTGTGAAGAAAGCAGTAATACCTCCGTTCTCCAGATCTCCTGACTTTGCATTACTGTTGACTGTTTAGCTTCCAGAAAGAGCTACCAATTCCTCCCGCAGACACAGCTTTACTGTTCTACAATTGGGCTCCAGGAAAACACTGTTTTGAAAGGTGTTTTGCATTAACCGTGTATTTTCCTAGTTTACATGAGCTAACTACTGGACAATTAGACCTTCCCAGCTGTATGCATTATCTGAGGTCCCACCAAGTGCACTCAGCAAATAGTCAGAGGAATTCCTTCTATCTGGGAATGCAACAGTTAGCACTCCTGTGCCGTTTAGATTCTCTTGGCTCTTCACCCTAAGCAGGGAAGAAAACCAAACCAGGGGAGAGCAAGTACTGTTGAAGCAGCGGCTTAACTGAGTTCACATCATTTCTGTATCACACTTTTATCCGCTTTGACTGTCACTCATTCCATGAAAGCTTTCCCCAAATTCCCTTTTCTCATTGTGGCTTATCTTCCAAGACTTTTCTGATTCTGGGCATCTTAGTGAATACTAATTATTTGGAGACTGCCACCGTCAGCATAAACTCACAGTGTATAAAAGAAGTCTATGCTTTTCTTTGCCCTGTCCTATATCATCCATTGTGAATGGTACTGGTTACTCCCGGCTTAGCTGCCCAGCGAGCCTGCCTATCTGGATCATCTTCAGTTTATCCTCTGCCTTCTGTTTTTCATCATCAGACATGGAAGGATTCCAGCACATAGCTCAATCTTCCTGTAGATTACAATCATTTTTTCTGCCTCTTTTTTTTTTTTTTATTTTTTTATTTTATTTTTTTTTTTTTTGTAGTTAACTCAGATTGCAAAAACAAAACATCACATAATGTCATAGTCTGGTGTCAATCTTAATGTGAAGGCTGAGAAAAGAACCCTGAAATCAAAATCCAGGAAGTTTCTGTGCCGGCCTGCTCTCTGGCTCACAATCACTCCCTGCTTTGTTCTCGTGTGGTAGACTGCGCAAGCCGGCTGCTGGAGCCTGTTTTTCAGGAGCGCTGATTGTTCAGGATGGCTCCAGTCTCCTATCTTCCCCACAACTTTCCCTTTTCTCTGTTTGGAACTTTCCACTCTCAATATTCCCTTCTTTATTCTTATAGAAGTTCTACTATTACTACCCAGTTAAGGCCTCTGCTCTCCTCCCAAAACATGCTATCTTTCTTGCTTCCAGGTCTCTCTATGTATCACAGTTTAAGTTTAAATATATGAAGACTTGAAGTTACAGTCCACATATGAGAGATAACATGTGTCATTTAACTTTTGGAACATGTATTACCTTGGTTAACATATGATTCTTAATGTTAGTTATCGTACTTAGTTCTTGCTATAAGAAAATACCCAATCCTAGGTAATTTTAAAGGAATAGACATCTGTTTCTGCGTGTTCTAGAGATGATGAAGAGGACTTCAGACCAACATCTGGTAAAGTTTCATTCTGTGCCTCAGAGATGGGAACTTTGGCCATGTCTTTCCACCTTCTGGGATGAATGCTTTGTCCTATCATGATTGAAGAGATGGAAAGGCTACACTCCATCCTTCCAATTATTTTATGAGGCTCTAATCACATGTGCTTCACACGAAGCCCTCATGTCTACCCGTTCCTACAGGCTTCATCTGCTCATACTTTGCATTTTGATGTGAAGTTTGAATGGGACACAAACTTTCAAATGATAGCATCATTGTTCATCAGTTGTTAAAAATATTCCGTGGCGTTACATTCCATAAAAAGACATAGCCACTTAGGTTCTCTAGCTGTCTTTGGCCGTTTTATAACATGAATTAGCAGTCTGGGCCAGGTCAGGCTCTTGAATTCCCCTTCACTACTTGTTTGGTTTCATTCTTTCTGCTTTCGGTCATGTAGAGAATAATTTGAAAAGTTGAGACTGCTAAAGAAACTTGATTTATACTTAGTGTAGAGAGCAAAAGAAACTATGTAGTTCTTAAATCAGAACAAGAAAAAGTATAGGTTGCATGATATGATGATATGAATTGTCAGCTTGACAGAGCCTAGAGTCATCTGCAACAGGAAAAGTAACTAAGACAAATAAAAATGACAAATACTGTAAAATGGATTTGCGTTTCATGTCCTGGCTTATGGTAGCCAGAAGTCAGTGTGGGTAAATAGGATATGATGATGACTGCAGTTTGCAAATGGATTTCAGAGTGATGAACAGGAAAGCAGCAACACGAGAAGAATGGTGGGCCCTTTTATAAAAGGAAAGAGAAGCTTATACATGGGCTTTATTCACATATTCATAGACTTAAAGATTTTATAGTAATTGAAGAAACAACGGCTTGGCTGGGGAGATGGCCCAGTTGGAAATCCACTGCTGCTCAAGCACTGAGACCTGACTTTGTGGAGCTAGGTGTGGTGGCGGGTGCCTGTTACCAAAGCCTTGTGAGTGTCCCATGGTGGGCACATGTGGAGAAATATGGGTTCTTGAAATGAACAAAATGCTGAGAGCAAGGCAGGAGAGACTTCCTTTTGAGTGACTGTTTAATATAGGCTATTGGTGATGCATTTGAATTCCTCACTATTGGCACTCACATGCTGCTGACAACCATCAGCCAAGTGGACCTCAGGCTTGCTCAGCAGGAGGAACATCATGCCTGGCACTAGAAACCTAGGCGACTACGTAGGGCTATGAGATAACTGATTTTAGAAGAAAGTTTCCTACCAGCATTTTCCTAGAGCAGCATAATTTCTTAACTACACTCTAAATCTTGTTCATATACTCAGATATGTGTAGCTACCAACCCTCATCCAAGAAGCTTCTCTCTACAACAAATGTAGACAATTATAGAAAACTACAAGAGGGCACAGTGCAGAGGTCAATGGACTGTGGGCACCCATCTGCAACACAGCTTGTCTATGTCTCAGAGAACATCACAGAAGAGAGGCAGATGACTGTAAAAGGCAGGAGCAGAGGAAGCCTGCTGTGTGACTTCCTCTCTTAGGAATGGCTGCATAAAGGAGACCTGAACAATCACAGCATTGATAAGTAGAAATGCTAAGGTGGCAGGGGAGAGTCCCACAGGGTCCTAGACAAAGAGCTACAGGCAACTAGTGACATCTGAGAGAGGAGAGTTAGCCTCTCCCGAGGATGAGCCCAGAAACCATTTACACATAAATAAGAAACATGGCTCAGCAGAGTGTGTGTGTGTGTGTGTGTGTATCAAGGACAAAAAGGCCTTAAATTTGAGAGGGAAGGACTAGAGGTAGGGAACATGGGAGGGGCTGGAGGGAGGAAACAAAAGAAGGAAAGTTATGTAGTTATCTTTTAGTTAAAATGTAAAAAAAATAGACGAACAAAATGTAAAGGTAGAAGGCAGTTAAGGAGATGCCTGACCTCAGGCTCCACACACCTCTTTCATGCACATGTGCACATACTGCTCATATGTACAACACCATTGTCTTTGTCAGTGTCCTAATGCTGTGAAGAGACACCATGACCACAGCAATTCTAAAGAAAAACATGTAACTGGGACTGTCTCACAGTTCAGAGGTTTCTTCCATTATCATCGTGGCAGGAAGCGTGGCAGCATGCAGGCAGACATGGCTGGAGGTACGGAGAAGTCTGCATCCTGATTTGTAGACAGCATGAAGATGGAGATTCTGGCCTAGCTTGGACACTTGAAACCTCAAAGCCCACCCCTGGTGACACACATCCTTCAACAAAGCCACCCTCTGAGCCAATAGTGCCACCCCCTCTGAGCCTATAGGGGCCATTTTCATTTAAACCACCACAAACAGATACACACAAAAATTTAAAGATAATGAAGATAAATATGAATTGGGCTGGGAAGACACTTTATGCCCCTGGGTAGAGCACTTACAGGACCCAGCATGAAGAACTGACTTTGGGTTCCCCTAAACCCACGGAAACCTAGATATAGTAGCATGCGTCTCTAATCCCAGCGTTGCTACTACGAAATGGGAGGTGGAGACAGGAGGATCATTGGAAAGAGGCTTGCTTGTGCTTGCATCCAGCATACACAGCAGCAAACAGCAGGAGACCCTGTGTAAGACAAGGCAGAAGGTTGCTATGAACACTTGACCTCTGACCCGTGAGCTGTGGTGTGTGATGCGTGTGCCCATATCCTCCTCCCCCAAAGACGGATAAATTATCTTAAAATTAAAAGTCAGAATCTACATAAGTCATTTAAAATATAAAAACAACATAAAACTTTTAGCACTAAAATTTTTAGTATATGCCTATGGAGGTCATAGAACAAAACAGCCTTATAAAGAAGGATTATCCTCCATGTTCACACACATGGTCTTTATTCATCTCATCTCCTGATGGCTGATGAGAGCATGGCATTTCTTTCACCCCTGTGGAGTGTCCCAGATGATATGCTGTCCTGCCACTTGTTTTCATCGTTGACATCATGCTGGAGGAAGGTAAAGGCCTGAAAGTTCCCAGGCACTGCTGACCTGAGGTTGAAAAACATCTCAGTGCTGGGAATTGACCCAGGACATTGTCCGTGCTAAGAGAGAGCTCCACCACTGAGCTACATCTTAAGCCTATGATGCTCATTTTAGATGACTGCAGTGATGGCTTGATGCAATCAGCTTGACTCAGATGAAGGAATCTAACCCAGGTCATTTTTCTTCCCCACTGTTCTTTCCTGCCCTTCCCTGCCCTCCCTGCCCTCCTCTTTCCTCTGCTTCCCTTCTCTTCCCTCTCCTTTCCCTTCTCTTCTTTCCCTTCTTTCCTTTCTCCCCTCCCTCTCCCTCTTCTTTCCTCCTCTTCCCTCTACTTCCCTTCTCTTCCTTCCTTTCCTCTCCCCTCCCCTTTCTTTTTTATCTTTTTTTAGCTGTTTCCCAAAATGTAAATAGTGAAAGTGTGAATGAGCTATTAACAGATGGCTTCATCAAACAATGAAATTAAGTGGCAATGCTTTGAAGATCCAAATATATGCCAGAAGACAAGTGAGGAAACATATCTTTGCTTGTTCTGAAAATAGGCACTTGCTGTGCGGGGTTGTATTTGTAGCATGAAGCCAATTCATGATTCTCTCATCACTTAAGCAGAAAACAGCAGATTAGTCTCTAAGAGACTTAAGATAACTCAAAATGTCTCTGATAAGCAAAAACGTCACAGCTTTCCCTCATATGAAGAATGTAGACTTAACTATGTGTATCTATGTGCATACGTATTTATGCACGTATATAAATAAATGCATGCATATATATGGCAAGAGTCGGAGGGAGAAAGAGACGGGAGGAGTATGGGAGGAAGGGTGGGGAGGACAGCATGCAGTGAGGCAAATAAGAACAATGTACAATGGCACATGTGTACGAAAATCTTAACAGAACCAAATGATCTGTAATGGATGTTGTGCTAGTTACTGTCTCATTGCTGCAACAAAATACCTGACAAAGGCAACTTAGGGAACTATCTCTTTTGGCTTGAGGTGTCTGGTCACACTGCTTCATCAGGCAGGTAATAGAGAGTGGAGGATCTTTATCAGCTCACTTCTTCATTTTGTTTACCCTAGGGTCTCAGCCCATGGAATGGTACCACCCACATTTGGGTTGAGTCTTCCTTTCTCAATTAACCCAATCTAGATAATCTCCCTCAGACTTATTTCCATGGTGATTCTAAGTCCCACCAAGTCGATAACTGAGCTCAGCTATCACAGAGGTCGTCATTTGGTGCTAATGGCACCTGCCTGGGATGTGGAGCCATACTGAAATATAGAGGTGAATCCAGAATCCAGACCTTCAGACTTGCCTTTGAGCTTCTGTTCCACAAGGAAAGAAATGGGCAAAGTCCCACACCTTCAGCTGCTTTTAGAGAGGAGTGCGTACTGGAAGGAACGGCAAGGTGCAAAGTGAACCGATGTGCTTGGTGTTAGCACAGAGTCAGGCTAGAGGCTATCATAGTGACATCAGTTCCTTAGTTGTCAGTGCCCCAAAACACTGCTGGTGCTTCAAGGCAGTCTCCTGCAGACCTTAAGAGGCAAAGTGTTAGTAGTTCTTAGGTTGATCTGTAGGCGCACAAAGAGTGACAAGCAAGAATAGCCTCAGGGAACTTATATACTAGAGCAGTTGTTCTCAATCCGTGGGCCCTGACACATTTGACAAACCTCCAAAACTATTTATAGCACAATTCGTAACAGTAGCAAAACGTATGTTATGAAGTAACAATGTAAATAATTTTATGTCCTCTGAAAGACTCCACCCAGCAGGGGACTGAAGAAGATGCTAAGACTCACAGCCAAAGTTTGGGCAGAGCTCAGGGAGTCAGAAGAAAGAGTGGAGGGATAGAAGGAGCCAGAGGGGACAGGAGCTCCATAAGACCAATAAGCCAACAAATCTGGGCTCAGGGGGGCCTGCAAAGACTGATGCACCAACCAAGAACCAAGCATGGACAGGACCTAGACCCTGCTCAGATATGGAAGATGGACAGCTCAGACTCCATGTGGGTTCCCTAATAGGGGAGCAGGGGCTGTCTTTGACATGGACTCTGTTGCCTATTCTTTGATCACTTCCCATTGGGGTGACCTTGCCAGGCCAAAGAGGAAGAGGATGTAGGCAGTCTTAATGAGACTTGGAGGAGGATTTCCCCTTTCTGAGGACTAGGGGAGGAGCATAGGGGGTAAGAGGGAGGAAGGGTGGAACCGGGAGGAGGGCAGGGAGGGGGCTATAATTAGGATGTAAAGTGAATAAATTATAAAAAATGAATTGAAAAAAAAAAACCTTATGGCTGGGGTCATCATAAAACGAGGAGCTGTATTAAAGTGTGGCAGCATTAGGAAGGTTGTGAACCACTGATCTCGAGGCAATTATCCAAAACTGTGTCTGTCTGTCTTAGAATCACTGCTGATGTGATAAAATACCACAACCAAAGAAAGTTGCGGGAGGAAAGGACTTATCTCACTTTTATATCACTATTCATCCAAGGAAATCAGGGCAGGCAGGAATTCAAACTTGTGGGCAGGAGCTGATAGAGAGGACGTGGAGAAATGCTGCTTAGGGGCTTCTATGCCGCCATGCCAGCACCACTCAGTTTGACCACGCTATGGCCACCTTGAGGAAGCTTCTACATAAATGATACACACACACACACACACACCACTACATACACACACACACACACACACCACATACACACACACACCACTACATACACAAACACACCACACCACACACCACACACACACACACACACCACATACACACACACACACACACACCACATACACACACACACACACACACCACATACACACACACACCACTACATACACAAACACACCACACCACACACACACACACACACCACATACACACACACACACACACACCACACCACATACACACACACACCACACCACACACACACACACACACACACCACATACACACACACACACACCACACCACATACACACACACACCACACCGCACACACACACACACACACACACATACACACACACACACACACACACCACACCACACCACATACACACACACCACACCGCACACACAAACACACACACACACACACCACACCACACACACACACACACACACCACATACACACACACACCACACCGCACACACAGACACACACACACACACACACACCACACCACATACACACACACACCACACCGCACACACACACACACACACCACTACATACACAAACACACCACACCGCACACACACACACACACACCACTACATACACAAACACACCACACCACACACACACACACACACACACATACACACACACACCACACCACACACACAAACACACACACCAGTACATACACAAACACACCACACCACACACACACACCACTACATACACAAACACACCACACACACACACACACACACCACACCACATACACAAACACACCACACCGCACACACAAACACACACACCACTACATACACAAACACACCACACCACACGCACACACACACACACACACCACAGAGAGAGAGAGAGAGAGAGAGAGAGAGAGAGAGAGAGAGAGAGAGAGGGAGAGAATAAAATAAAACTTTGCATTTTTTTTCTGAAAGAAATTAGTAAATTTGTTCTTCCTGGTATGGTTTATATAATAAGAAATAAATTCTTATATGAGATTCATTGGTAAGCTCAATACAAAACATGTTGATTATTGATATGATAGGATGGAAATGACATTTTGCTTCAATGGTGCTTTGCCCAAAATCTTAATCTCTAATCTAATCACAAAACTTCACCTCAGGTAATCCTCAATGCAGAAGTTACTACAAAATACCTGACCAGTATATTTTAAAATGGTGAAAGTTGTCAAAATTGAGACAATCTCAGAAAGTGTCAAAGCTATTTCATGTAGAATAATGAAGTATCTTTGGCAAGATCTTGGAACAGAAAGGGAACATTAAATACCCAAAAAATGTGAATGTATCACAGATCTTCCCCTATCACCCTAGCCTGGATCAACTAATAACACTGGCTGACACCCAGAAATGTGAGTAAGTTTAAACAAGAGCAGCAAGCTTTCTACTGACTCATAACTTCACAAGCAGGTAAAGCCAAGAGCAGCCCTGAGCATGGCAATCCCACTGACTTCTGAAGTAGACGAATAGTTTGTGTCCAGTTGTTACACAGCATTTTTTTTCAGCAATGGAAAACTGAAGCACACAATTCTGTTTGTGTGTGTGGTGTGGTGTGTTTGTGTATGTAGTGGTATGTGTGTGTGTGGTGTGGTGTGTTTGTGGATGTGGATGTGGTGTGGTGTGGTGTGTGTGTGTGTGTGTGTGTGTGTGTATCATTTATGTGCAGGAAACTACACAGACCAGAAGCATGTGTGGGACCCTCTGAAGCTGGAGCTATGGGTGGCCATAGGCCATCTGGTGTGGGTGTTGAGTTCTGTACCAGAGAACAGACAACACTCTGGTTCTCTGAAAGAGCAATGGGCACTTTCAGCTACTGAGCCACTATCTCTCTAGCCCCTAAGACATTTGAAAATTACATTTATTTATTTAGTGTGTGTTTGCCATGAAGTGTGTGGGGGCCAGAGGATGACTTGTGGAAGTCTGTTCTCTGCTTCCCAGGGATCAAACTTGAGCTGGCAGGCTTGGCTGCAAGGTCTTTGCCACTGAGCCACCTCACAGCCCTGAATTTCTTCAGAATATAGGAGGAGTTCATTCTGTTTTTATGAAGGTTTTATTCAATTTTTAATTGTATGTACATGTGTATGTTCGTTTGTGGGTATGTGCCCACAAAGACAGTGCCTGGCGGCCAGAAGAGGGTGTGGGATACTTTGCAGCTGCAGTTATGGACAAGTTGTGAGCCTCCTGGGGTGGGTGCTGGGGACCACATAGAGCCTTCTCTCCAGCCTGAATCTCCCTGTTCTAATTTTCACATGGGTTAAATACAAACAGTATGATTTCTTAAGTGGATTAGTTATTACAAGAATGAAAACTAGGATTATTTAATCATAACAAATATAAAGTGAATAAATACAACTCCTTAAGCAAACAAAGACAGAAGGATGTGCCTTTACATTAGGGTAAAGACCATCTCTAAGCAGTGTGCATCTTTCCAGCTAAAAGACGTCTGTGTAAGAGTTCCAGCAGACAGCTCTTTTCGTGGTGGCTGAGTGTAAAGATTTAATTTCCAGGAAGTTTTTCTCTCTCCCTGACTAATGACTTCCTTTCTCCCCCAGAGTTACTTCTTATCTTTGGAAAAATGGTATTATCTGCCCCAGTGATGCTCATTCTCAAAAGCACTGGTGGCAAGTTTTCTTTTTTTTTTTTAATTTTAATTTTTTTCTTCACAATTTACTCATTATATATCTGGATTAAAGCTCCCTCTCTCAACTCCCCCAGTCCCACCCTCCCTCCCTCTTGCCCCAATCTCCATTCCCTATCTACTGAAAGGACAAGTTTTCTTCTGCCATCTGACCCTAGCTCATTAAGTCTCATCAGGACTGCCTGGATCCTCTTCCTCTGTGGCCTGGCAAGGCCGCATCACCAGGAGCAAGTGATCAAAGACCAGTCAATGGAGTTCATGATAGGGGCAGCCCCTGCTCCCCTCACTCAGAAACTCACATGGAGACTGAGCTGCCATCTGAACAGGGGGTCTAGGTCCTCTCCATGCATGGTCCTTTGTTGGTGCATCAGTCTCTGCAGGACCCCGTGGGCTCAGATCTCTTAGTTTTATTGGTCTCCTTCATATCTCTCTATTCCCACCCTCTCTCTTCCTCCATTAGACTCCCTGTGCTCTGCCCAAAGTTTGGCCCTACTTCAATCCCCTGTTGGATGGAGCCTTTCAGAGGTCCCTCTATAGTAGGCTCCCATCCTGTTTCCTCTTTTCCACTGCTTCTGGTGTCTATCCTGTTTGCCATTCTGAATGAGATTTAAGCATCCTCCCTAGGGTCCTCCTTAGTGTTTAGCTTCTTTAGGTCTGTAGATGGCTCTCCTATATTATACAGCTAATATTCACTTATGAGATTTTTTTTTTCAATGCAGTTTATTCAGGAACCTTGAACAATCATGGACCCTGGGGAAAGCCAGCCCACAGCTTAAATAGCCTCTGGGTAGCCAACCCCAGCGTGCCACGTGGGCAATGCAGATAGGTCCACATACATGGAAGCAAGCCAGATCCTCAGCCTTAGCCAAATGTGGAGTTGTTTGTGACAGAGAGCACTCACCATCGGGAAGGTGGAAGGCAGAAACCAGCTCCATCTTTAAGACACGGCATTACGCAGCTCTCTACAGTTCCCCCTTTTTGTTTTAGACGCATCAGGCAAGAGTAGAGGTCTGATCTCTGATATTAGAAATAAATTGGGACTTTGTACAGATGTTCATTTAGGTGTCATCCACCCAAAGAGCATCAGACCCGTCCGATACCTTTTTCTCAGAGGCGGGACCTGGGGCATCAACCCACATGCAATCAGACATGCTCTTCTCTGGGTCTACAGCGGCTGACCCTGAGTGCAGTGCTTAGCCTCGCATCCTGAGCATAACATTTTAGCTTTTTATGGTATCCAACCATGCTTGGGGAGACTGTCCTGCTTCAATGGCTGCAAAGGCCTGAATGACCATGGCTGCATTACGCTGTTGTGAGACTGTAATCTTGCATATATACCACAGGCAAACCAAGGAGACCAACACCAGAAGGCCTGAGATTTTTTAATAGTTAGGATTCTTCACTTCGTGCCAGAAAAGGGTGGGGGTCTCTGCTTTCAATGACAATAGCAACCCAAATCAAATTCAGTCGCTGTGCACATAATTCTCAATCCCTACATTCTGGAGCCACAGAGGAGAAGAAAATAGGAGGAGGGAGCATTTGCTTGCTCAATAAATATGTATTAAGCATCTATTAGGAGCTGGGATCTGAGACAGTGGCTTTTCTAAAGATCAGGAAATATGTTTGTGTGTGTGTGTGTGTGTGTGTGTGCAAAGACTGCTACGGGTGGAGGGGAAACCCACTCCCACCCTCCCCCCCCAAAAAACCCCTGTACATTATTAGTAAATGGAGCACATTTGAGGAAAGGATAACACAATTTTTGTGTTTAATGATCTTAAGAGTTGGGGGTTAGGGGCTGGGGGTGGGGGCTGGGGCTTTTTGCAGATGGTGACTGTTGAGCTGATTTGTAAGAGCCAGGCAGCCAAACAAAGGCAGGACTCTAAGCAATAGCCACTGCCTGAAAAGCTCAGTGGAAGACTTAGCTCTTAAAAAAATTATAAAGAGAAATTTCTCAGTTGGACCAGATGCTGACTGGAGAATGGGAAGGTGCAGGCAGAGGAGATACAGGAGAGGTGGAGTGGTGACAAGAGTTCCAGGCCTACCACCCACCAGTTTCAGCTTTGAATGAATTATTTAGCATCTCTGAACCTTTTCCTCCATCTTACTGTGGGGATGATAATATAGGCCCCACAACATGCACTGTTTTGAGGGTTAAATGAGGTAGATTTGAGGACTCTCTAGCATGGAACTGGGAGGTAGGGAGAACTCAGCAAGAAGTAGGACTGAAGTAGCAGGGTTTGGAAGATCTTTGAATTTCCTGGAGAGTCTCCCATGGCACCGCACTGAGTACATCTTAACAGTCACAGGCCAGGTGTAGAATGAAAGGGAGGCGAACTCTTTTATATTCCAGTCATAAAGGGGCAAGCCAGTCCCTGCTCTGACTTGAATGGGGTAGATAAAGGGCCTCACAGAGGTTGGTACACATAGGAAACATTTCCCATCTACCCTTCGCTGAGAAATTTAAGTCCAGTGTTGATTCCGGCCCTGTCCCCTGTTGTTGGCCACTCCTGAAATGAGGATGCTTTCGACTGAGCTGCAGGAAGCAAGGAGGAGCAGTTCAGTGTCATACTGTGCTGCTCCAGACACGGTGCATAGCTCTTGTCTTCTCACAGCTGTATGGTTGACTTCAGCTGTGCCGAATGTTCAACAAGACAGGAAAAAACCCACGCTTTTGCTCTCTGCAGGAGAGAAGGAGGCTGTTTAGGCAAGCGGTATAACCAGCCTCTATTCAGATGTCACTCAGAGCAATGGCGTAGCTGACTTTGCATAGAGACATCAATATCATTCAATTCACTGCAGGATGAGGAGGGCAGGAGCTTTGCATGGTCTTGTTTCTTCTTCTTCCTCTTCCTCCTTCCCCTCCTCTTCTTCTTCCTCTTCCTTCATCCCCCTTCTCTTTCTCTTTTTTCCTCTCCTTCTTCTTTATTGAGTGAATGGCCAAACAAGCTGTTGATTGGGCATCCTTACTAGTTATCCTACTTTCTGGCTATGCCCAATTACTCACACTTGCCTACTGTCTCTTTGATTTTTCTAGTCAGAACCCTCAACCTGACTGTCTTTGCCACCTGCTCTTCTTTACCAGGTTGGATCCTCCTCTGACAGATGTAAAAGTTAGTCCTGGGCAGGCTCTCTTCTAGTATCCCATATGAGGCCACCTTCTCCAAAGTCAAGTTTCTCTGTTATTTTGCCTGCCTCTGTCACCCCAAGGTCTCAGGCAAGCACTGATCCAAGACACAGGTATGCAAAAAAAATAGAAAGAATATTGAGCAGAACTAGTGAATAAAAAAAAAAAAAAAAAAAAAAAAAAAACAGTATAAGGAGAAGATACCAGAATGCTTTTGTTCGTGTCTTAGGACACTTTAAAGAAAAAGTTCTTGAAAGATTTTAGTTTTCATAACCACACAGTAAAAATAGCACTAATTTTTTTTATCGCTTCAAAGTCTGGAAACACAGCCCACTGGCTGACAAGGTGGCCAGTGCGCAGAAGACCCTTGGCTCAATCTGCAGTACTGCAAAAGGATTATTACTTAAATAATCACAGAATGCATCTACTGAAAATACTGTAGAATTTACAATGAGTAAGAAGCTAAGTAAAACCCTTGTAATCCTGCCACGTGCATAACATACCTATATTTTTATATGATCTCTATATTTCATCTAACAAGTGTGGATATATGTAATTTCAACTAACTATATATTTTATAACTCTCTTTTAATCATGTAATACATCAGCAATATCCTTCTTGCCATTACTGTTTCAATTATTACGTGAAGTCTACCAAAGATGAAATTTAGCCAGACTGTTATCTTGCTTAATAATTTCTCTGGATTCTGGCCACTCAGTGTCTTCTAATTTTTCTTCCCCTTTATAATTTATGTCATGATGAATATTTTGCAGCTAAATATTTTTTGCACATTTATCTTTTTTTCTATGTTTAGAATATTGTTGGTATAATGTTCTTGTGGAATGTATACAATTTATCCTTGTTCATTCAAATGCTGATTTCTCTACCCCACTATCTGGTTTCAATCTGGACATTGCATTGTAATGCTTTTTCTAAGCATCACCTACCTCAACTTTGTGTAAACATGCCATCATTTGTTCTCTATATTGTCAATTAAACATCCAGCCAGTGCTGTGCAATGGGGAGAATACGGTGGGACATCCTGGTCCTGAGAGGAGGAGAAGGAAGTGAGTGAGGGGAGTCAGAGAGCAGAGATGGGCAGGAGAGGACTTGGAACCATGAGGAGAGATGAACCAGACCTAAGATATGATTAAAAGCAAATATAATGTTGGACATTCTGCATGGGAGGAAGCTATGTGGGCTTGGAGGTTTAGGATGGAGTAATCATTGCTCAGCATTGTGCTCTGGGTTAATTAAGTAAATCCTAGTCTCTGTGTGGTGATTTGGGTATACAGCTGGTTTAGGAATAACCACTGTATAACTAAAAGATAAATCAATAATAAATATTAATAATTGACCATAGGATATATTACTAGAAAAAAATAAAAACAAAAGCAAAACAAAACAAATCAAAACAAAAAAACCCAGATGCTCCTGGGCTTATGGTGAAGTGAGATTCAAAATACCTACCACAGGTTGAAAATCTAAGCTAAAAAGAACTCTTTTTAAATCAAATTTTTATTTTTTATATTAATTACAATTTATTTACTTTGTATCCCAGCTGTAGTTCTCTCTCTTCTCCCCTCCCAATTCTACCCTCCCTTCCCCATCTCTGCCTATGCCCCTCTCCAAGTCTACTGATAGGGGAGGTCCTCCTCCCCTTCCATCTGACCCTAGCTTATCTAGTCTCATCAGAACTGGCTGCATTGTCCTCCTCTGTGGCCTGGCAAGGCTGCTCCCCGATCCAGGGGAGGTGGTCAAAGAGCTAGCCACTGAGTTCATGTCACAGACTGGATACTGAGCTGCCAAGGGCTACATCTGAGCAGGGGTTCTAGGTTATATGCATGAATGGTCCTTGGTTGGAGTATCAGTCTCAGAAAAGACCCTTGTGCCCAGATATTTTTGTTCTGTTGCTATCCTTATGGAATTCCTGTCCCTTCCAGATCTTTCTATCTCCCCCTTCTTTCCTAAGATTCCCTGCACTCTGCCCAAAGTTTGTTTATGAGTCTTAGTATCTGCTTTGATACAATGCTGGGCGGAGTTTTTCAGAGGCCCTCTGTGGTAGGCTTCTGTCCTTTTTCCTGTTTTCTCCTTCTTCCAATGTCTGTCCCATTTGCCTTTCTGAATGAGGATTGATCATCTTACCCAGGGTCCTCTTTCTAGCTTAGCTTCTTTAGGTGTACAGATTTTGGTAGATTTATCCTGTATTGTATGCCTACTATCCACTTATAAGTGAGTATATACCATGTGTGTCTTTCTGCTTCTGGGATACTTCACTCAGGATGATCTTTTCTAGTTCCCACCATTTGCCTGCAAATGTCATGATTTCCTTGATTTTAATTGCTGAGGAGTATTCAATTGTGTAAATATACCACAAGTTCTGTATCCATTCCTCAGTTGAGGGACATTTGGGTTGTTTCCAGGTACTTGTATCACGAATAAAGTTGCTACGAACATGTTTGAACAAATGTCCTCGTGTACTTGAGCATATTTTGGATATATGCGTAGGAGTGGTATAGCTGGATCTTGAGGAAGCATTTTTCCTAATTGAGTGAGAAAGCACCAGATTGATTTTCAAAGTGGTTGTACAAGTTTACATTCCCACCAGCAATGGAGGAGGGTTTCCCTTTCTCCACATCCTCTCCAGCATGTATTATTACTTGAGTTTTTGATCTTAGCCATTCTGATGGGTGTAAGGTGAAATCTCAGGGTTGTTTTGATTTGCATCTCCCTGATGTCTAAGGACGTTGAACATTCTTTAAATGTTTCTTTGCCATTCTATATTCTTCTACAGAGAATTCTCTGTTTAGCTCTGTATCCCATTTTTAATTGGATTACTTAATTTGTTGCTTTTTATCTTTTTGAGTTCTTCATATATTCTAGAAACTAGCCCTCTTTCATATATAGGGTTGGTGAAGATTCTTTCCCAGTCTGTAGGCTGTCATTTAGTTCTGAAGACATTGTCCTTTGCTTTACAGAAACTTTTCAGTTTCATGAGATCCCATTTATTGATTGTTGCCCTTTAGAGCCTGTGCTGTTGGTATTCTGTTCAGGAAGTTGTCTCCTGTGCCAATGAGTTCTAGGCTCTTACCCACTTTTTCTTCTAACAGATTTAGTGTCTGGTTTTATAGTGAGGTCTTTGATCCACTTGGACTTTAGTTTTGTGCAGGGTGATAAATATGGATCTATTTTCATTTTTCTGCATGTAGACATCCAGTTGGACCAGCACCATTTGTTGAAGGTGCTGTCTTTTTTCCATTGTATGGTTTTGCCTTCTTTGTCAAAAATCAAGTATCCATAGGCATGTGGATTATTTCTGGGTCTTCTATTCGATTTGATTGATCCACCATTCTTTTTTATGCCAGTACTGTGCAGTTTTTATTACTATTGCTTGGTAGTACAGCTTGAGATCAGGGATGGAGATACCTCCAGATGATCGGTTGTTGTACAGGATTGTTTTGGCAATTCTGGGTTTTTTTGGTTTTCCGTATGAAGTTGAGAATTTCTGAAAAGAACTCTTAACATCCTGATCTTACCATAGCATGATTTAGCACCTCAGAGCCCTGAGAGCATGGCTGCTCTGTTCTTGGGATTGCAAAGCTGACTTTGCTGTTGTTTCCCAGCAGCATGGGGCTGGGGTGATACTGTAGCTGGTAAAGTGCACACTGTGCAGGGACCTGAGTTAAATACCCAGAAACAATATTTTTAAAAAGCCTGGCGTGCTGTTGCATATTTATAATTTCAACACTCATTGGGCAGAGGCAAGAGGGATCATTGGCTAGACAACCTAGGTAACTCAGAACTCCAGGCCAATGGGAGACTCAAAAAATAAGGTTGATTGTTCCCGAAGAATGTCAAAAAATCACCTAGGTTTGTCTTCTTGCCTTGACACAGAGGCACACACATGTGTATGTGTAATTGTACACATATGTACACGCATACTCACACATACACATACTCACACACATAGGTTGAGAGATAGAATGAAATAAACATACTAATACATTGGTAATAGGTAGGATAGATGTTGCAAATACATATTTAAAAAATTATGTTTGTATTCTATTTATGTCTTACTTTTGGAGAGCTACATTTCAGAGTTACCTGTGAAGTTGATCCACAAACAAACATATATAAGATATGAATAATGACAAACATTTCAGTTCACTCCTAGCCCTGTTTCCAGTTATCCACTCCAGAAATTGGGAATGGTTTTACAGGTGAACCCATTTCTCTCACTCTCTCTCTTTTTTGTTTCTATGTTCAGCACCATACTTAAAAAGTATTTTACTACTGCAAGGTATTATGAATATTCATTTATGTTTCTTACTGCTTTATGCTTTATTTTATCCGTAAATTTTTAATGCCATGGACTTTATTTTGCATGATATATGATTCTTTCTTGTTTTTTTTTAAACTAAGCTAATATTTCTATTTTAAATCTGGAGAGAATGCAGGAAGTATTTCATGTCTAACTTCAAAATCTAAGACAATCAATTATAGATGAAATGAGAGAAGATGCCAATGCTTAGGGTGTCACAGGAAAGAACAGCTTCTGTGAGTGAAAAGGAAACGTTAATTATTTCCCCAGTGAAACCCACAATTTTTAACTGATTGGTCCCAACAAATAACTAATATAACAAGAGAGGAACCCATAGGGTCACTCCTAGCCAATTCTTCCAGGTAGCTTTCCTCCAGTGCTATACCCAGGGCAGACAGTGCAGGAGATTCTCCTAAGCCCCAATAATCTTGGGTGAAGGCCCATAGTCTTTCGGGAACAGTGTGTTGGAGGATTTTGATGTGTGGCTCATTTTGGGACCCAGACGTGAAGATTATAACTCTGCAGTCTCACGATGCTCAGCTGGTGTCACATTTGAACTTAAGCTTGGAGCCAAAGTCCTAGGGGAGAGTTGGGTAGTGTTTAGCAGGAGGCTGCTCCAGGAAAGTCCCAAACCTGTTGTCTTTGCAATTTTTTTTCATTCCTTGTGTTATTTAAAACACGCTCAGATTTTATATAAACGCAAATGGCCTTGGTCCAGCACACAATGTCTTCCGATTTCTAGTTGTTCCCTAATCAAGAAAACCACATCCTGCTTTCTTGCACCAGTTATGAATCCTCAAAGAACTGCCTCTCCCTTTGGATCATTTCTATGGCCTCCTCATTGGTTTCCTCCTCCCAGTGCCTTCCTTTTGTCCTTCCTGCATAGAATGAATGAATGAATGATGGTCATGTCCCCACAATACACAAACTGTGGATGATACAGCTTTCATTCTGTTATTGATAAGGCTATGTGTTTTGAGTATTGGGTAAAGTCTAGAAGAACCATAGCATGTAAACTACATTTCTAGTCCATTCCACTATTGCCTTATGTTCTCATTATGCAGACTACCCAGTCCAGCCCTGCCTTTTTCCAGTGTGGTTTCCCTCTTCCCATGTGTTCTTGCTTTGATCATGTGTACCTTTCAGCACTCCCTTTCAACGTTTCCATGTGGGTGAAGTCTTCCTGGTTGCTTTAAGGCAGGATGACCTTCCTTTGCCTTTTTCATAATTAATTTTCTTGTCACCATTTGATTATCTACAGTATATTACCCGTGTCCCCGTTCCTTACTTGTGGAGCTGAATGCTACTCTTTGGAAGAAGGACTTACATGTTTTGACTCCATTCTTCCCAAGGTTTACACACAGTGGATGTTCAGCACAGTTGCCAAATCTGTCAGTGCTCAGAAGCATTTAACATTAACAGTTCTTCGTGGGTGCCATTAACCCAGGGGTTAACTTAATTTAATTGCCACTTAGAAGTTGATAGAGCAAAGCTAATTCACACTATATGCACAAAAGCTTTGAGGGGAAGGAGAAATTTTCACAGCTTACTTTGAAGTATGGGTTTTCAAGCTTTATTTGGCTTTGTAAGTGTAACTTTGTAATGATGCCTCAATTAATTCATCTTTTTATAGTAAGTCTGTTTTAAGTCAGGCCTAAAATTACAACAATAAAACAAGTCTGTATAAGACATACTAAATTATGGGAAATGAGGTAAAAAAGAAATTTACTTTTTAATTATTTTTAAGAAAACTTAAAAGTCATACAATAATCTATTTGCTTTTTGTTGTATTGTTCTAAGTGTTCAGCTTGTGTTAATGCATTGAATTCTCAGAATGCCTGTATGTTTTGAGACAGCAGATTTCTATGGAACTGACACTGGACTCGACTTTGTATCCTCATGTTTTGGTCTCCCTAGTGCTAATATCACAAGAACGCACCACCCTGCCTGGCTTCAGTTACCCTTGTGTCTGGTTAGAACACACACTGATCTAGTCACTTCATTCAGAAAGAAGATAGGATTTAACAGTTAAAGGGAACATTGTAGAACCAAAAGTTCTGTGCTTCTACCATAAGTATTCTGTTTCACAAAGAGAAATGACGTGTGGGTTTTAAGATCTGTATTTTGTCATATACTGAGAGTATGCATTCAAATTTCTTTGCTATAACATCCTAATGTGTATTTATCCTAATGAGATAAAGTCACACCTTATTAAAAGCAGAAAAATGAAATTTTTGATCAGTTTTTCTGATTGTGTCCAGAACTTGTCCAGAAAGGGGAGCACCCCCACCCCCGAATCAACCCTCTCCAGTACACCAAGTCACATCTGGATTTAGCATATTCTTATCCTGTGAGGCCAGGCAAGGCAGCGCTGCTAGGAGGAAGTGATCCAAAAGCAGGGAATAGAGTCCATGTTAGAAATAGCACCCTCCCCCCTTGCCAGGCAATCCATATGAAGACCAAGCAGCCAGTCGGCCACTTATGTTCAGGGGCTGACCATGCATGTTCCTTAGTTGATGTCTCAGTCTCTGCAAGCCCTCATGGATCTGGGTTAGTTGTCTGTTAATTTCTCCCAATGCCAGGGATTGAACCCAATGGCCTACACACTCAAGGAAAATAGCCCACCACTGTGCCGCACCCCCGCTGCTGCCTATGAAAGTATTCTTTTTTAAAGTAAATTTCTTTGGAATAACTAGATTTACAGAGAAATGACAAAGAAATTCCTATATGCTTCACATGTGGTACTCTTGAAACTTACTCAATAGCTTGTAGACACATCTTTTCTTTAATTAATTAATTAACTAATTGATTCACTTTAGATCCCAATCATAGCCCCACTCTTCTCTTCTCCCTGTCCCACCTTTCTTCCCTACTTATCCCCCCCTCCCAGGAAAGAGGACCCACCCCTACCAACCCACCTCAGCTCAAGTTGCATCAAGGACTGAGCTTGTCTTTTCCCCTTGTGGTCTGATGAGGCAGTCCAGCCAGAGGGAAGTGATCAAAGAGCAGGCAATAGAGTCCATTCCCCTTACTAGGGAACGCACATGAATCCTGAGATGTCTATTGGCAACATCTGTGTAGAGGGCCAAGGTCCAGACCATGTGTGGTCCTTGGTTGGAGGCTTTAGTCTCCACAAGCCCTGGTTAGTTGGCTCTATTGGTCTTCTTGTGGGCTCCTGTCCCCTCCAGACCCTTCTATCATCCTCCCACTTTTCCACAAAACTCCATGTGCTTTAGTGTTTAGGTGAGTCTCAGCATCTGTTTTGATCTGCTGCTGGGTAGAGCCTCTAGGAGGACAGATATGCTATGCTCCTGTCTATGAGCATAGCAGAGAATCATTAATAGTGTCAGGGGCTGGCCCTCTCCCATGGGCT
Organism: Meriones unguiculatus; assembly: GCF_030254825.1. Lineage (NCBI taxonomy): Eukaryota > Metazoa > Chordata > Mammalia > Rodentia > Muridae > Meriones > Meriones unguiculatus. Next base: position 182,082,959 of record NC_083351.1, read on the forward strand.
GGGTCTCAGGTAGGGCCAGGGATTGGTTGGACAGTCCCTCAATCTCTGCTCTATCTTTATCCCTGAATATCTTGGAGGCAGGATAAATTTTGGGTAGAAGTTTTTGTGGGTGGGTTGGTGTTCTCTACCCTCCACTAGGAGTCCTGTCTAGTTAGAGGTTGTATTCTTTGGTCTCCATGACCCCTGCTAGTAGGAGTCTCAGCTAGAGTCATCCTCATATCCTCCCAGAAACCTACCCTGTATTAAGTCTTCAGCTTGTCACAGAGATGGCCTTGCACAAGGTTTCTCTTCTTTATGCAGACCCTCTGGGCCCTCTGTCCTGTCTCCCACCCAGCTCTCCCTAGGTCTGATCACCACCCTCATTTTCCCCTATGCTACCTTTTCCCCTTTCTGCATATAACATTATATAACAATATGTCAATCATTTTGACCTTTTAACAGATTTACTGTTGTTTTTTCAAAATAAATATATTTTTAAAGATTTATTTTACTTTATGTATATGTATGTGGTATGTACACGTGAGTACATGTGCCTGTAAAGGCCAGAGAGGGCATCAGAGCTGGGCTTTCAGACAGTTGTGAGCCTCACACTGTGGAGAAACAGAACCCCTGCCCTCTGCCTGCATAGCAAGTGGTCTTAACTACTTATCCACCTTGCCCCTAGACCAGTGAATAGATAATATAAGTGGTCATTTAAAATATTAATTCAGCAATAGATATAACCCATACAAACAAAAGCACAATTATAAGACAATAAGATTAATAACATTTTTAGTAAGTTGCTCAATAAATTTTAAAAACATAAAAGAGCCAACAAATTTGAAAATCACTGATGTGGGGAAGCTGGAACAGATGCAGGCCTTGAATTATAACTACATTAGTCTCTTTATTTTCTTTCTTCCTCCTGAAATTTATTTATTTAAAAATTTATTGAGAATTTCTTACATGAATGTGTTTTGACCAGATACACCCATCTCCATCCCTCCCCTCTGACTCTCTCTATGTCCCCCCACTTTTTCCTTTTAAGTTCATGTTTTCCTTGTTTTAAAGACAAGCTGGAGTTTGAACCCAGATCCCGAATAATGCTTGGCAGATGCTCCTCCACGGAGCTATACCACCACCTTATATTGGCTTCTGAAACTGTAATTCAGTTCTCAGGATGGGAGGGATCTGTGCTTATTGACAAGAAAAGCACATTTGGGTCTGGTATGAATTCCAAGGCTAAGAAAAGGGACTGAGTGAGACGGAATGGAAAATCACGCTGAGTGTCTGGTAAGGTCAGCCTGGCTTGGAGAGGTGGACAGGCTTCTAGAACTCCTGTGCACAAGATGTGGGTATGGCAGTACCCTGCCAGGGTAGACACTGCCTATGAAGGGAAATTTTTGACCCACACTAGCCTTTCTTCAGTTGCCTATGGAAGCTTTCCTATGTCTTTTAGTTTACTGGCAACGAGTTATCTCTCTTGGGTGTACTTAAATGTCCATGCCATTACCCCGTATTTCCCGAACTTGCCAGATTCCAAACTTTCCCCAAACACAACCATTAACTGGAAGGGCTTGTTATAGACACATGTGTCAGAGTTAATCCTGGATGTGCTAATTTCAGGAGGGGCTTGGGGTTCCAAGTCCTCATCAAAATGTCCAAGCTATCTTCTTTTTCTAAAATTACAGTCAAGGCTGTATGAAATGGCTTAGCTGTTAAGGGCACCTGTTGCCGAGGCTAATGACCTAGATTCACCAGAACCCACATAGTGGAAGAAGGGAACTAGTTCCTGAGAGTACTCTTCTGACCTCCACAGTTGTGCTGGGGAATGACACCTCCCTCAAAATAAATAAGTAAAACTAATATTTCATTAGTTTTCCCAAACATGGCTATATATATATAGCCATATTTGGGAAAACTAATGAAATCTTATTACCAACCTCAAAGCTGCACACTGGGAAATTTAAAAGGCAAGCAAACCCCAAAGTGTTTGCCAGACTCTAGTCACAGGTGACCCAATTCAACAATGAAAAAGTGATAGCAATAAATGTAAACTGGAAATAATTAGACATGACAATAAGACTCTTGAGCACTTGCTTGCTCCTTCAGTGGCACCATGTTTCCACAGCCTCAGGGTCCTGGCCCTCTGGGAAATCATAGCTGACCTCATTGCTGGTGTTTTCCTGGTTTTTAAGATGCTGAGAATAGGGTGTTAGAGCAAGGCGTGTTACTACTGGCAGTAGAGGAGTTCGCTCAGGGGTTGGGGTGCTGGGAGGGAAGAAGACATGTCCATGTTTGTGGCTGTAAGTGTCTGTCAGGCCAGGGCCAAAGTTTAGAGCAATCCATTGATGCAACTTGGAAAATGGACCTCTAGTCTCAATTTAACTGGAAACTTTGAAAGGATGAAGAGGGCTGGATTTACTCCAGAGAATTTTCTGAGTAAATGTCAAGTCTGCATTGATCCCACAGGAAAAAGCAGTTCAGTTTTACTGGAGAAAGTGATGTTTCAGTTTGTGAAATTATAAACACCACGTTTTGGAGACAGCTGAGCCAGATGATAGCAGAGCTACCACCTGCCCCACCCTCTCTGTCTTTCCTCATACAATCTAGTCTGGGAACCAGGAGGCGTGAGCTGCCTGTGGCACTGGCTTACAGGGTGAACTTGGGCAAGCTCCTGCCTTCTCTCAGCCTTATTGTCCCAGTCTGCTTAAAGAATGGTACACTGACTTCTTGTGTCTGGAACACTGCAAAAACAGAAAGCAGGCAGGACGCTGGTCCCTGACTCTCCTAGAGAAGCAGCCTTGGTACCCGGGGGGTAAAAGTCTGAAGCCTCCACCTTCTCAATTTTCTGAACTACATTTGCTGTGTGGCCAAAGCACACAAAATCAGCTTGAGAATTTTAAAGATAGGGAGGGGTTGAGGCTGGTTTGTCATGTGTTCATTTACCTATACATCTTTTTAAACTAAAAATAAATTTCAGTTCTGGAGCTGGAGAGATAGCTTAGCGGTTAAGAGCACTTGCTGCTCTCGCAGAAAGAAGACACGGGATCAATTTCAAACACCCATGTGGTTTCATTACAACCATCTATAACTTCATTTCCAGCAGATTTGATGCCATCTTCTGGTCTCCAAGAACAAGAGCTGTCATATAGTACACACACACACACACACACACACACACACACACACACACACATGCACTCAAAACAGTTATAAATATAAAGAAAATAAATAAATCGTTAAAAATATCCAGTTTCAGGCTGCCTTTTCTGGCCTCAGTGGGAGAGAATGAGTTGGAAAGAACGTACTTAGTCCTGCTGAGACTTGATGTGCCATGGTGTGTTGGTACTCTGGCGAAAAGAGAAGGGGGGAATGGGAGGAGGGAGTGTGAGGGTGAGACTGGGAGGAGAGGAGGGAGGGGATTGTGTTCAGGCTGTAAAGTGATTAAACAAATAAATTAATAAAAAAATCCAGTCTCTTGTTACTGAAGTGTGATTGATGAATAAATATTGCATATACTTAAGGCATATGATGTTTTAAGAATATAAACAAATCAGCATGTGGAATACTGCACATATGATTTTTGTGTGTGTTATTTGAGCAATAGAATACAACATTATTAACTATTCACTGAGTAGCTGTAACTTTATGCATTCTGTCCAATATTGTCCTTTCCATCTGCTTTTCATTCCCCTATAACCACCATTAGACTTTGTTGCTGTGAACTTGGCTTCTAAAACAAGTATGTGTCACATATAAGTGAGATTACAGAACATTGGCCACCATTCTGTAGCTGCCTTATTTTACTATCATAATATTTTGAAGATATGTCCATATTATTAAAATATCAAGCATTCTTTTTTTAAGGCTGAAAAATGTTTGTATGTGTAGTTTGTGCCCACATGTCTTTGGTAGTTGTCAGGCTGCCCACATGAGTAGTTCTGTAGTGATTACAGACCTGTCCCCTTCGGCTCCCTGCCGGGTTCAATGGCTGTAACCTTTTTCCTGAGATCAGTCCTCTTCACCCTCAGGGCTGAATTAATAATTGCCTCTGCCCCTAGAGATATACTTTGTGAACTATATTTCCCAAGTAAGAACTTGCAAATCATTGGCATAGATCAAGGACATTTGGGTTCTCTCTAAGAGTTGTTTTCCAGTGAGAGGAACAGCTAGCCTCTTCCCTCCTTTTCTTCCCACCACAAACCTTAGAATTGAGCTGTGATGGCCAGGAGTCCAGTTTGCCATAAACTGTTAGGCGTCAGGCCTGGAATCAGGACTTTGAATCAGTCCTGGCCCTTCAGCTTTTTATTTCCTGTGGGCCCTAGTATGGGTCACCTGCCCCATTGGCAATGGTCCTATGAATGGGCACTTTTGATTGTGTATGTATCTCTGTACAACAGACTACATTGTATGCGGATACACAGATAAGCCCAGACCTCACTCTCAGGGATTCTGGGTCACATAAGTAAAAAACAAGTTGTGAGTCACTGTTCTGGACCAAGGCAGCTGCAAATCTAACTCTAGATACCTTCCATTGTATGGTATGGCGCAACTCACCCACCCATGGAAATATGAGGGAGCCTTGGGCAAGTTTCCTCTTGCATAGGGTTGCCACCAGTTTCTAGGTCTGTCCCACTCCCGTGGGTCCCAGGATCTTCTGAAAAAGTCCTCCACCAGAACCAAACGTGAGCCCTGCCTTCACCTTTTAGGCTAATGACGCCTTATTTTTATTTTTTATTTTTCATATGGCTGAGAGGTGCTTGTTGGTATCTTCTGTCTGAATTTGGGTTCTCCTGAAGGCAAAGGTTCAGGCAACAACTGATATGAGATGTTTATCTGGAAGCTGATCTTTGAAATAGAAGAGTGGGAAGGGACAAAAGCCTATAATGAGTATGTGGTTAAGGTGGTCATTCTGTGGACAGCAGGAAATTTATTCCCTTTGGTGGTCCCCTGTGACTACATGAAGCTTAGTGGGTTCAGCCAGAGTGTTTTCTAGGACAATGATTGGAACCATTTTGGTTGTCAAAACTAGGAGAAGATAGCAGCATTGAGGCCTGGCATTGTGGCAAACATCTTAGGGTGTACCACATAAAAATAACTGGCTTACTCTCAAAAGCTGAATAGGCAGATAGTATATGATATATACACATAAAAGAGTATCATTTAGCCACAGAAAATAAAATCATGTTATTTGCAGGGCAGTGGATGGAACAGAAAGATCTCATGTTAAGTCATGCAAACCAGACACATAACTGAAGGACAGATGTACATTTTCTCTCATATGTGGAAGAAAGAAAAAAAATAGAATAAACTGAATGTAGAATGAGAACTAGAAAGAGAGAATAAATGTTAAAAACATTATATATATATATATGTCATCAGTTTGGGCCTAGGAAGGTATCTCAGTGGGCAAAGTGTTTGCCACATAAAGACAAGTACCCAAGTTCTGATCTCCCGAATCTATGAAAATCTAGACACAATGGCTTGCATCTCTCATCTGAGAGCTCCTATTGCAATATGGGAGGTGGAGGCAGAATATCTGGAAATATGTGTAGTAGCAAACAAGAGACTCTGCCTCAAATAAGGTGAAAGGTTATAACCAACCAAGAGGTTGATCTCTGACCTCCACATGTGCCCAAGCACATGATCTTCTTCCCCAGCTCCCCCTCTCTCATTTCTTCCTCTCCCCTTCACCCCTGTATATGCAGACACATATAAACATACAAAGGAGGACAAAAATGAAATGTCATTAATTTTCACAATAATGCATTAGAGTTAGAATGACATTATCTGGTCTGTAATATGTTCTGTGCTAAATCTGAGAAACCTAGAGATTATGCCTCATAATTGTCTTCCTGATTGACTATGATTCTTGAGCATCTATCAAGTCTCACCCACCTTCAGATAAGAATGCAAATGCCTGCATACAGCCAGGCTGCACTTGCATTAAAGCCAATCAGTATTTTGTGGTCTTGGAAAGCTCATCGAGACAGAAAGCAGAGATGCTATGACAAACATCAATGGAACAATTGCCAAGTGCTTGTAATAGCTATAGCATATACTAAAGTCATGTCAGTGCCAAGTGGGTGTGGCAAATTATAGCTTTCATAGTTAAGTAATGATCCGGGGACTGTAGAATTTCGGTACAACTGAAATTTCTGTGGAACAAAACTAGTTGTAATTTAATTCTGGCCATGCATATATCTAAAGGCTGGAAATGGGGTGGGGGGCTGTCTGCTGAAAGCACCAGTTCAAAGCACCATCTCTAGGCCAACATCAAATCCTGTCTCCAGTACTTGGTAGCTTAATGCCTTCACTGAAATAGCGAACCTTTTTTTTGTCTCTGACTTTCATCATGCATAAAGTAGATTCATAATGGTTTCTATCACATAAAGTTCTTGTAAGACGTATGTGTGTATGTGTGCATGTGTGTGCATGTGGTGTCTAAAATATAACATTAATAGTTCCTGATATTTAGTAAATGTTATTTGACTGACAATCTACATTATCTCAGGGCTTTTGTAACATCAGTTTACCTGTTCTCACCGCCACATATTGGTGATAGGTTCAAGAGTTTCAGTTTGATTGAAAAGCATTTATTGAGCTCATGCTGTAAGGCTCTTGATCAAGATTTCAGAAATACCCGAATGGGATAGAAATCAGAAGAAGGTCAAAACAAGGAACAAGGCAGGAGCCTACCGCAGACGGCCTCTGAAAGACTCTACCCAGCAAGGATTAAAGCAGAAGCTGAGACTCAAAGCCAAACTTTGGGCAGAGTGCAAGGAATTTTATGAAAAAAGGGGGAGATAGAAAGACCTGGAGGGGACAGGAGCTCCACAAGAAGAACAACAGAACCAAAATATCTGGGTCCAGGGGTCTTTTTTGAGACTGATACTCCAACCAAGGACCATTCATGGGGATAACCTAGAACCCTTGCACAGATGTAGCCCGTGGTAGCTCAGTGTTCAAATGGGTGGGCTTCCCTAATAAGGGGAGCAGAGACTGTCTCTGACATGAACTCAGTGGCAGGCTCTTTGATCACCTTCCCTTGATGGGAGAGAGCCTTACCAGGCCACAGAGGAAGACAATGGAGATAGTCCTCCTGATGAGACTTGATAGGTTAGGGTCAGATGGAAGGGGAGGAGGTCCTCCCCTATCAGTGAACTAGGGAAGGGGCATGGGATGAGATGAGGGAAGGAGGATGGGATTGGGAGGAGATGAGGGTGGGAGCTACAGCTGGGATACAAAGTAAATAAATTGTAATAAATAAAAAATTATTAAAAATTTAAAAAGTAGAAAAAAAGATCTCAGAAATAATAGGAGTCTTCTATTTTCCCTGTAATTTCCTCTGTTTGCCCACTGCCTTTTTTGTTTTTGTTTTTAATTTTAAGAAATGTATGTAACTAGTACTGTGATATATATTTGCATCTCTAGCACTTAGAAGGTTGATACAGGAGGATCATGAATTCTAAGTAGTCTGGGCTATATAGTGAGACCCTGTTTCAGACAAGTAAACATTAAAAATTAAATACAAGTGGAGGATAAAAAATATAGGAGTAGAAGAGATGAATTGCAGTTCTAGGACCAACTTTGCTGTAAGTGGCTGTAGATTTGGGGATTCCAATGCTGTCTTTCAGAGTGAAGGAATGACTGTAACTCACACCCACCCGACTACTGGGCTTGAGGTAGAAATGTACCAACAGTCTAAGAACGGATAAGTGACCCAAAGGTTTATTGCTTTACTAAAATTCAGTGTTCTGACTCTATGTGGATCCAAGAAATCTCTTTGTGTTCTTTTTACATAATTATTGATATGCCTGGATTTGTTATAGTTTGAATCAGAGGTGTTTCCCACAGTCTCACATTTTGAACATTCCTAGATGGTAGCACTATTTTAAGCAGCTGTAGACTATTTAGGAGGCAGAGGCTCTGGGTGGAAGTGGGTTAGAAGGGGCCAGCTTTGAAGGGTCTTCCTGTCCTCTGGTTCTGTAACCCCAGTTTTGTAAGCATCTTGCTCTACGCTTCCAACCATGGTGTGAAGAGCCTATCACATGCTCCTCTTGCCGTGAGCATGGATTTCCTGCCTTGGTGAACTGAAACTCTGTTGAACAATGAGAAGAAATAATTCTGCCCTCCAATGGGTTTTTTTCTTTTCTGTCTGATATTGTGGTTCCAATGACATGAGAGTGTTTAACAAAGAGAATAAAAGAATCGGCAATGTGAAGAAAGTCTTGATGAGCAGCTAGACTGAGAAGCACTAGAGTCTGCTATAGATGCCTCTCTGCTGTAATACCTCTCTGGAACTTTGGTAGCTACAATGCATACAAAGAAAAAGAGGGTTTGAACATAAGTTCAAAATTATTTCTCCCAAAGCAAATTAAACTCCATAAATAATAATCACATCTCACACTTTTAGAAGAACCCACATGTTAGAGTTTTATTTCTGTGAAGAGACATCATGACCAAGGCAATTCTAAGAAAAGAAAACATTTAACTGGGGCTGGCTTACAGTTTTAGTGGTCCAGTCCATTCTCCTCATAGCAGGAAGCATGACACCTTGCAGGTAGACATAATGCTGGAGAAGGAGCTGAGAGTTTTATATCTTGATATGCAGGTAGCAAAGAGGAGACTGTCTTCCACACAGGCTGAAGCTTGAGCATATATGAGACTCCAAAGCTCACCTATACAGTAACACACTTCCTCTAATAAGGCCACATGTTGTAAAGGATGATAATATTTACTATTGATATATCTCTGGTAAAGCTGCTGTTAATCATAAACAGCTTTATACCCAAATCACCACATAGACACTGGGATTTCTTTAATTAACCTAGAATACAATGCTGGGCAATAGTTGTCCATCCTAAACCTCCAAGTCCTTATAGTTTCCTAACATTTAGATTTCCCACATTATACTTGCTTTTAGTGATATATTAGGTCCAGTCCATTTCTCCACGTCGTTCCAAGATCTGCCCTCCAGCTCTGCTGTCCTAGCTCTGCCCTTCTCTCCTCCTCTGCCTCCCATCTTTCTGTCCTCTGGCTCCTCCCTCTCTTCCTGCTTCCTTTCCCTTGCTCAACATTGTGGCTAGTTGCTTTATTTTGGCATGCTTACACAAAGTTGAGAAAGGTGATGCTTAGAATAAGTATCACAATGCAATGTCGGATTGAGACCAGAGAGTGTGGGAGAGAAATCAGCATTTGCATGAACAAGGGTAAGGTGTATACATTTCAAAAGAATATTATACCAACAGCCACACCTACTCCAACTAGGCCAAATCTCCCCATAGTGTCACTCCCTATGGGCCAAGCATTTAAACATAGAAGTGTATGTTTAAATATACAAACAGGGGCCATACCTATCCAAACCACCACACCACATAATAATTTTTTTTTTCACATTTTAGGCAAAAACCTAAACTTAACAAATAGTTTTTTCTAGGCACAAATAGTATTGACTGGACCTGCCCTGCCCAGAACAGTTATAATGATTCATGCCTAGTTACTGAATGCTTGAACCATGGCTTGTTTGAATTGAGCTGGAATATAATGAAAATTGAATATCAAAGACTTACTGAAAAAATATAACATTCATTCACATGTTTACATTGACTAATATATATATATATATATTTTACTTTTCGCTGAAATGTATATTTATTTTTAGTAGTTTACCATTTCTGAAAGCAAGATGAGTCTTACAATTGATGGCACAATGTTAAATTGAAGCAATATCAATTACTATGGCATGTGCTTATGGCAAAGAAAACATCCTCCAAAGGGGCCAATGATTCAAGAAGAAAATCCCAAAGACAATAGTGGCACATTATCGTAATCAAGCAGGAAACAAAAAGCTGTTGAAATTTATTGAAGCTGACCAATCATAGATATTTAACATTCTCCAAGACATAGCTATCACTACTGATTTAAGACCCGGACTCAAAATCTATCTTTAATTATCTTTTAATTCCTTTATGGAATTCTTGATGAAAGACTGTACATAGATAATGGCTCAATAGTGATGCTAATGATAATAAAAAAGAATAAAAATTAAAGTAAAAATTTAAAAATTAAGTTAAAAATCCTTTCCATAAGATTAATATTATAATTGTAATATTTTTCCCACATTGGGCTAAATAAATTGTTGAATTTAATGCCACCATTTCATTTTGATTTCTTAGAATGTGACTCCAGAAATATTTAAAATTATGTGTTTCATACAATACATGGCTTCCATTATGTATGTGTGTGTGTGTGTGTGTGTGTATTCTTTGTGTCTGTGTGCCTGAGTGCATATGCATGTAGCAGCCAGAAGAGGGCATCAGATCCTCTGGATCTGGAGTAACAGTCAGTTTTGGGCCACCATGTGGGTGCTGAGACCCAAACTTCATATATAAACTATAAAGAAACTTCAAATTACACACTGTGCATTTAAAACTTTCTGTGAGAAAAGAAAAGTCCAGTTGGCAATGTCAGGCTATTTAGGAGGTAAATTTTCTGTGCTGGCTATGTTAACTTGACACAGGTATCTGAAAGAAAGAAACCTCAATTAAGAAAGTGCCTCCATAAGGTAGAGGTGTAGGCATTACCTGTAGGGCATTTTTTATTTAATTATTTTTATTTTTATTAATTACAGTTTATTCACTTTGTATCCCCCCTGTACCTCCCTCTATCCTCCCTTCCCAATCTCATCCTCCCTCTTCCCCACCCATGTCCCTCTCCCAGTCCACTGAAAAGGGAGGTCCTTCTCCCCTTCCCTCTGATCCTAGTCTATCAGGTGGTGAGGGAAGCTGAACCCCTGTGATGGTGGTCCTGTTTTCTATAGAAAGCAACCTGAGCAAACCATGAGAAGCAAGCCAGTAAGCAGTACCTCTTCATGGCCTCTATCAGCTCCTGCCTCCAGGTTCCTGCCTGTTGGAGTTCTTGTCCTGGCTTCTTTCAATGATGGGTTACGGTGTGGAAGTGTAAGCCAAATAAATCCTTCCCTCTCCAACTTGCTTTTGGTGATGAAGTTTCATCATAGAATTAGAAACCCTAACTAATACATGTAGATAATGAAGTAATATGGAAATTAAATTAAATAATAATTATACTCAAGAAATAAGGGAAACAAAATGTCCACATCTTTAGAGGTCTGTCAGTCAAGTTCTGGTAAAGATGTCCTAGAGTACATGGATATCTAGTGGTCTCAGTAATGAACACCTACAAATCAAAGACATGATATTGCTTGTGATCCTTCAAACACAATGCCAAGTTACCATTCCTATTTCCATCTTATAGATGATCAAAGGGACCTAGCAAGGTCATGTGATTTATAGCATGCCTCAAAAACACCACAAACAAACAAACAAACAAACAAACAAACAAACACAAGAGCTGTATGATTAGAATTCTGGCCTTAGTGACTTCTGCTTCCCGTTCATCATCACCATGGTTTCATCAATGTTTAGCTGTGTGATATTCAATCTATGATTTGATAGGCCTGGAATTCAGGGTAGGAAAATTGAAAAGTCCCAACCATTCCACGTAGCTTAATTTGGTGGGCTTTGCTCACTTGCTTTAGTTTCAAGACTTTATTATCCTACTTTGTTCGACAAAGAAACAAGAAGTGGTGTCAAAGCCTCCTTTTGGGGGTGATGATGAGAAGGTTGACCAGCGTTTCTGCTGTGTAGGTTACTGGTTTCAGTGGGAAAAGGCTTCACACAATGTTGTGGCATGTGGTCATATGTTTCTGAGATTCCATTAAATCTCCCCATTTAAAATAGTCCCTAGGGTTAGAAAGTCTATCCAAGTAATCTTCCTGACTGACCTCACCCTTGGACACTAAGACTTCATTAGTTACAAATCAGACTGCATTTGAATTTATTGTATCTTTTCTCCTAAGATAAAGGGGAAAGACAAAGCAAATCCACCAAAAGTTTGTGCCTCAGAGTTCTCTGGTGCCTTTGGCTCTACTTCACATGTACTTCCCAGGTGATATCCTGGGAGCAGGGTTGTGAGTAGAATCTCCAGTATTGGGAGGTCCTGGGAAGACTCTATTAGTCAACTGAGAAATACAAGCAAATTTCTTAACTTAGGAATCCAAACTCAGGGGCACTGCTTGAGGATTCCACTAAAAATAGAGAAAATCGGATCTTAGTAACACAACTAGGTCTTCAAAAGACTGGGTGACATATAGACACTGGAGGGTTCAAGACTTTTTAAGAATACTATGTAACTACATCCACTGACTCCGCTACCACCACCAAACTCCTCTTTAAGAACAATCGTATCTATAAAGACTTGGGCACTGTACTGTATGCTTTCTGATTTCAGTGGTCATGATGATGATTGATGATGATGATGATGATTTCCTGACTTATTACTTTAATCCCCATCAGGTATGGGCTTTCGGCTGTGTCTGTGTTATTAGTTTCCTAGCTAACAAGTAAGGGTTTTAAAAGATCATAGGACAATTGGATTGGTTCCTATTATTGACTCATCTAACCGGTATTTAACATCCTCTTATCTTTCAATGGTTTACTAGATGTGACTGATGACTTGGATCATATTTTTGGGAGCAGGGATGAAGAAGAGGGAAGATGTGAGATGATATCAGGAGGGAACACTACAACTACTTATTGTTTGGCTGTTGATATTAGTGAAGATGAGATTCCTGGTTCTATCAGTAAGGCTGATGATCACGAAAGTTATTAAAGAAAAGAGGAGGCAAGGGGAAGATGATCTTAAAGTAATGAGTTATAAAAAGATAAACTTTGAAATGACAAAAAGAAAATGTTACAGTTCCATTTGGAAGAGAATGATCTGGATTAGAGGGTAATGACACAGTTACAGCACGGATTTGGCACTTCAGTTGATGGTCATCAAGGAGCTAATGGTGGGAAAGACCTTCCAAAGAAACATCAGTTGGAGGAGGAGATGGACCACTATACTAGTCATGTGAATGTTAGCATTAGAGATGGTGAGGACAGCTAAGTCACTCAGAATGACATCTCATTTAGGAGGGTGAGAAAAGCCAGGTCATTGTGGGGCTATAGCTGAGAATGATGCTTACAGAAGGCACACACTGAGAGGCTGAATAATGAGGACAGGAACTGAGATCAGAACCTTGGGGTGTGATGGCTGATGATGTGAAGGGAAGTTTTAATTGAGTAGTGGGGTAAAAGCTAGGCTAATTGAGAGCTGATACTTTGGCTCTACACTTCTAGTTATGTTCGGATTCACACAGAAGCTGTCTCTGGTCTGTATTTTGTATGTATATTTTTAATGAATCAAAACATAGGCACATTTAAGTTTCTGTTTCTTTCCATTTATTTATTTTTTTTTAGTATGTCACACAATATTAAGTAAATGAACGTTAAAATGTGTTTAAAAACAAAGGACATAAAGTTGGAAGGTAAAAGTGGTGGGGTGGCAGGCAAGGTAGAAGAGAAGGGTTAGGGGGTTAATTTGATCTAAATCCATTGTTGCATGTGCAAAATTCTCAAACAATAAGAAGAGCTTAGGTATGGAAACATGTTTACTTACAGATGAGAATGATTTAGAAGAGGTTAGGGGAAAACCGACCATGTTTCAGGAAATAAATAAAGAGAAAAGAAAACACAGTTCTTTAAAAGGCAGTGAGGGAGCCATTGAATGGGATTTTTAAACCCAAAGGACACTTGATCTTTATTGGGCCCAAAGCACACTTCCTCCACCACAGAGGTTAAAAGCAGGAAGAAATGACCAGATACTGTGGGCTTCAGTATGGGAGGTGAGACATTGTGAGTTTGATTCCTGTAAGTTCTATTTTTCTTAAGTATGAGGCATGGTCATCAGTTGAAATGAGATGGAGGAGGCAACATGAGAAGGGTGGGGAGAGAAAAGTCACTTAGTCAGTAAATAAAAAAGGAGTTTGTCAAAGAAAGATGGTCATCTTTCTGGTGACTGTGGAAGGCCACTGGTCCTGAGACTATTATGCCATAAGAAACACATTATTTTAGTTGTGCAGTTGTTTATTTATTTAGGGTCATGCAGGTGCTTTGGGACAGCCTTTGAGAAGGGAGGTGTTGTGGGTGATATTTGCAAGTGTATGCGGTGGAAGGGAAAGTGGATGAAGAGATATTTGTCAGGAAATGTTTTAAATAATTATGAATGAGATCTGGCAATGAGCAAGAAGGGAGGGAGAGTCTGGAGAGGCAGAGGTATGATGGGAAAATAATGGAGACTGTAGGGTAAGGTCAAATAATGATGATAGAAGTGGTGAGTTCTTTCCCGAGCTTATGATATGGAATGATGGGAGATGTTAGGCCAGAAGGGGTAAAGTCAGTCCTTCACAGATAATGTTAGTTTTTCTTGTTTAGAAGGTCCAGGATGTGACTGTGAAAGTTGGTAGCTTGTGGAGAGTGAAGGAAGAGGCAGGGGAGAAGAGGGGTCAGGATGCTAGGTGGTTGTTTCCTTATATGAATGCCAAAGCTTGAGATGTTGAGGATGGGTGTTGGCATGAAAAAAGAAACTTAATCGGCTCTTCGTGATTATGCAGGAGTTGTTAGGAAGTCACTAAATTATAGTAACAAGGATGGTGTTGCATGACTTTTACATTTTTTCAACCCAGGTAATTTATTTAATTCACTCATATTTAGCTTAGCAAAATATAACGCTTTTGGAAAATACAGGAGTGACCCAAAGGTAGATGCATCAACAAATGCCCACCACACAGCACCTTTCTATTCTTTTATTGTTGTATTCAGTTTTTAATATTTACTATTGATATACTTTTTGGTAAAGCTGCTGTTAATCCTAAACAGCTGTATAACCAAATCACCACACAGAGACTAGGATTTATTTAGTTAACCTAGAACACAATGCTGGGCAATAGTTACTCCATCCTAAACCTCCAAGCCCTCATAGTTTAGATTCCCATTATACTTGCTTTTAGTGATGTCTTAGGTCTGGTTCACTTCTCCATGTCGTTCCAAGACCTCTCCTCCAGCTTCTCCTCTCCCAGCTCTTGCTCTCTTCTCTCCCTCCTACTCCTTCCTCTCCTCCTATTTCCTTCCTTAACTCCCACTCTGAACCAGGATGTCCCACCCTATCCGCTCCATTGCTCAACATTGTGGCTGGTTGTTTTAATTGACAAATTACAGAACAAATGGTGGCATGTTTACACAAACTTGAGACAGGTAATGCTTAGAATAAATAAATATCACAATGCAATGTTGGATTGAAACCAGAGCATGGGGGAGCGAAATCGGTGTTTGAATGAACAAGGATAAGGTGTATACATTCCAAAAGAACATTGTACCAACGTTTTATTTTGTTTCTTCTATGATATTCCCTGAATTTGGAGGGAGTTAAAATAGATGTCTGGTTACATTTCTCCATTTGTGGCCATGGTGCCACAGCAAGAGTCACTTATTCTTAGGAGTTTTACTAGTTATGAGACTTTATAGTAACTACTGCTTCCCTTCTCCCCTCCAAAAGAAATTTCTCTCCATGACCAAATCTGACAGCAGCAGTCATCTGTGGGAATAAACAAAAATATTAGAAAGCATATCATATCATTTGTTGTAATTATAGTTCCCTCCACGGTCATGGGTTTTATTTTAGTTCACAGTATTGAATGTGTGTCTATTCATGCAGAGTCAGATTTGTGTACAATGAGAAAACCATTGGCTATAACAGATATGCCACTACTTTCCCAACAGACATCTTGCCTTGAATGTTGGTAATTATGCTGGCTAGTTATACTGTGAATCGATGTAACCTACACTCACATGGGGAGAGGTAGCCTCAACCGAAAAACTGCTTCCATTAGAGGGGCCTGTGACCATGTCTGTGAGAAGTTGTCTTCACAGATGACTGAAGTGGGAGGACCCAGCCCACTGTGGTTGGTACCATCCCCAGGGACTTGGCTATATCAGAAAACTAGCTGAGTATAAGCCAATTAGAAGTGTTCTTTTATCGTCTCTGCTTCAGATCCTGGCCTGACTTCTCTCAATGATAGATTGTGACTAGGCTGTGTAAGCTACATAAAATCTTTTCTCCTTCAAGTTGCTTTTGCTCAGAATATCTTATCACAACAACAGAATAAATCTAGAATGGTAGCATAATACACAGGGCCTAGAATGTAGCAAACTATTCGTGCTAATTCTGCTCGTAGCAATTTGCATAGTACCTTCTGGCATTACAGAATCCAGTCAACAAAGAAGGAGCTCAGTTATAGCCTGATATTTATGTCCCACAGCTAACGTGAATGGTGTCTTCTTCAGTAGGCCTTTTATATCTAGTTCTGAAACAGCAACAATAGCCTCATGGCTTGGGTGGTCTCACAAACCTCCCATGGCTTGGGTGGTCTCACAAACCTCCCATGGCTTGGGTGGTCTCACAAACCTCCCAGGCCAACAATTCAGAGGGACCTAATTCAATGCTTCATTTTGGGATTTTGCTGAAAGAACCTTTTTTACCTCACAGTGAGTCTTCATTTATTAATCTATAACACACTCAAGGGTTAGGATTACCTAAAGAAACGTTTTTACAGAGAGTGAGGATCTCCTTACAGGTCTACTTTTGTCATCTCCAAGTAAAAGTTATTTGGCCTTGGGTGGTAAAAGAGATAATAATAAAAAGAGAATCGTTAGCAAGGGCCAATACACCATGAAGATATCCCATCGCTTGTCTAAATTGTTTCATCAGGAAAGCAATGTTTGACACAACAGCGTGGATGGAGACACTCATTATCCAGCACTCAGTGACCTATAGTCAATATCCATGAGCCAAACAGCCTCCTCATCCGGGAATGCTACTGTTGCCATGGGAACGCTGTGCGTGCCCTTCTCTCCTCCCCAGTCCTGCCATGAAGGTCTTGGTGGAACTGGCATTTACTGTTTGGCCTGGCTTAGGCCCAAAAGGAAGCAACGGTTTGCTCTGGCTTTCTCTAGCTGCCTCTGTCACTGGCTTCCAGGTTTTGTCAAGCTCCGAAGCCAGCACTATGGCCCTGCCTTTCTGTCAGTCTCACCTAAATCCCGAAAGTCCTGGTCTGTGTAAACAGTCTCCACCAATGCTTTTCTTGCTAGAGAGAAGAGTACACAGCTTGCTCTGGGGTAGTAACTAACCACTCCTGGGGCAAGTTTCACCTTCTGATTCTTGTCTTCACTGTTTTATCATTTAAATCTTCTGTGAACTGTTGCTTGGGTTTTGGAAACTTTTTTGAAAAGCTCATCAAAATTACTTTTTGTTTTCTGTTAACTTTCACCAATAAATAAGCTGAACACAAATCTTGTCACATTTACCTTCAAATGATTCTCCCTTTTAAAATTTATTTATTTATTTATTTTTATTTTCATTTAGTACAATTTATTCAATTTGTATCCCGGTTTTGGCCCCCTTCCTTGTCTTCTTCCAATTCAACCCTCCTTCCCTCTTCTTCCCCTATGTCCCTCCCCTAGTCCACTAATAGGAGAGGTCCTCCTCCCTTCTATCTGACCCTAGCATATCAGGTCTCATCAAGATTGGTTGCATTGTCTTCCTCTATGACCTGGCAAGGCTGTACCCACAGTGGGAAGTGATCAGAGAGCCTGCCACTGAGTTCATGCCAGAGACAGCCCTTCTCCCCTTACTAGGGAACCTACTTGGTGACTGAGTCTATGGGCTACATCTGAGCCACAGTTTTAGGTCCTCTCCAAGTGCTGTCCTAGGTTGGGGTATTATTCTCTTCAGGGCCCCCAGGGCTCAGTGTTTTTTGACTCTGTTGGTCTCCTTTTGGAGCCCCTGCTCTCTTTAGGTCTTTCTATCTCCCCCCATTTTTTTTCATAAAATTCCATGCTTTCTGCCCAAAGTTTGGCTATAAGTCTCAGCCTCTGCTTTGATACCTTGATCAGTAGACTCTTTCAGAGGCTATCTGTGGTGGGCTCCTGTCCTGTTCCCTGTCTCTCTTGCTTCCATTGCGTTTGCCCTTTTGAATTAGGATTGAGCATTTTCCCTAGTGCCTTCCTTGTTGTTTAGCTTTTTTAAGAGTAGATTTTAGTACATTTATCTTATATTATATGTCTAATAAACGCTTATGAGTGAGTATATACCATGTGTGTCTTTCTGTTTCTGGGTTACATCACTCAAGATTATCTTTTCTAGTTCCCACCATTTGCCTGCAAATTTTATGACTTCCTTGTTTTTAATAGCTGAGTAGTATTCCATTGTGTAAATGTACACAATTTCTGTATCCATTCTTCCATTGAGGGACATCTAGGTTGTTTCCAGATTGTGGCTATTTCAAATAGAGTTTCTACGAACATGGTTGAGCAAATGTCCTTGTTGCATAGTTGAGCATATTTTGGATATATGCCTAGGAGTAGTATAGCTGGATCTTGAGAAAGTGCCAGATTGATTTTCAAAGTGGTTTACATTCCCACCAGCAATGGAGGAGGGTTCCCCTTTTTCCACATCCTCTCCAGTATGAGTTTTTGAACTTAGCCATTCTGGGGTGTAAGGGGAAATCTCAGGCTTGTTTTGATTTGCATCTCTCTGATGACTAAAGACGTTGAACATTTCTTTAAGTGTTTCTCTGCCATTTGATATTCCTCTATTGAGAATTCTCTGTTTAGCTCTATACCCCATTTTTTAATTGGATTACTTGGTTTGTTGGTGTTTGCCTTCTTAAGTTCTTTCTATATTTTGGACATTAGCCCTCTGTCAGATATAGAGTTGGTGAAGATCCTTTCCCAATCTCTAGGCTGTCGTTTTGTTCTGATGACAGTGTACTTTGCTTTACAGAAGCTTTTCAGTTTCATGAGATCCCATTTATTGATGGTTGATCTTAGAGCCTGTTCAGGAAGTTGTCTCCTGTGCCAAAGAGTTCAAGGCTCTTCCCCACTTTTTCTTCTAACAGGTTTGGTGTCTCTGGTTTTATGTTGAGGTCTTTGATCCACGTAGACTTCAGTTTTGTGCAGGGTGATAAATATGGCTCCATTTGCATTTTTTTACATGTAGACCTCCAGTTAGACCAGCACCAATTGTTGAAGATGATGTCTTTTTTCCATTGTATTGTTTTGGCTTTGGCTGTGATGTCTTTGTCACCCCTTTGATCACCAGAGTTGATTGGGCTGATCTGGCTGTTCAGGTGGGTGACCCCTTCCTCCCTCACCTCTCCATGTGTGTCCCTCCCAAAGCTATGTACTTGTTTGAAGAGGACGACCTTCCCAGAATAGAGGAGGACCAGTCTTCAGTCAAGGGTATAGGAGTTACTGCACTCATGTGCTAGAACCTCCAAACAAGCTCAAAATTTAAAAATATTTTCTCCTCTTCAACCTGTGATTGCTCTACTTTGGCAAGACTGGCTAACAAATAGTTTTAAATCATTCAGATTTACCAAAGCTTCTCCTTTCTCATAAAAATTCCTTCATAGGGCTCAGCAAAGTAACTAAAACCCCACACTGTTTTTGTGGTCCCTGCTGAATCAGCTTTTTTTTTTAAACACTTCGTGAATATGATCCTACCTAGTTCAGTGAGCATCAAATACTGCCCTTCTCACTTCAAGTTCCCTCAGTAATGGTTATCTGTTTCCTACTGTCTTCTGAGTCCCTGACATTTATGTGCATCATAACCATGCATCCCCAGGAAAGCATCGAATCAGGGCCTGGTTTTCTTTACATCATTTCAGTTTATGCCTCCATCTCCTCTAGAGGGACAGGTAGTTACATGGCTGCATACACAGTACTAAGACTGAGTCCATCTGCTCCTGGGTCCCTTAGCCACAAAACCCAGGGCCATAGGAGGATCTTTCATTGCTCGATTAAAAGTCTTTCCCAATTCAAGAAGTTCAGATGCTAAGCATGCCCTGATTATCATAGTTTGCTGTCCTATGCTGTTAAGACCCTCTTTCTGTATGCTAAATCCTGATCACCCTTCATCTTGGGGGCTATTTTTTTATGAGTCCTACCCCATTATCTCCATCACTAGGGAACAGTTCTCATGGATTCCAACTTTTTGGGTCCTGGGAAGGACTCTTTACCACAGATATAACTTACCTTGCTTTCATTCTATTTGGTCTTCTGTAAGAAATGGTAAGCAATTCTGCTTCTCATTCTCTCTTTTTTCTGCTGCCTCTGTGAATGAAAGACCAGTGCGGAGCATAATATCCAGATTTCTTTTCCCCACTGTAATCCCTCACTCATAAAGGCATTTTCTTTTTTTTAAATTTTAATTTTATTTAAATTTATTTACTTTACATCCCAAGGGTGCCCCATCCATCCTCTCTTCACGGATTCCCTTCCTTTCTTCTCCCCAGAAAAAGAGTTCTTCACCCCAAATCAGCCTTCCCCAGCAATCAAGTCACATCAAGACTGAGAATATCCTCATCCACTGAGGCCAGGCAGCCCTAAGAGGGCAAATTGACTCTGAAGCATGCAATAGAGCTCATGTTAGAAACAGCCTCCCACCCTCTCTAGGTGACCCACATGAAGACCAAACCACCCATAGGCCACACCTGCATGGGGTCCAGACCACGTGTCCTCCTTCGTTGATGTCTCAGCCTCTGTAAGCTTCTGTGGGTCTAGGTTTGTTGTCTCTATTGGTCTTCCTGTGGGGTTCCTTCCAGGTCCTTCCACCCTCTCTCCAACACTTCATAGATCCCGGAGCTCCATTCCATGCCTGACTGCAAGTCCTGGCTTCGGTCTCAATCTGCTGCTAGGTGGAGCTTCCCAGAGGACAGTCATGTTAAGATCAAAAACTCAAGTGACAACACATGCTGGCAAGGTTGTGGAGAAAGGAGAACTCTTCACTATTGCTGGTGGGAATAAAAACTTGAGCAACCTCTATGGAAATCAATCTGGTGCTTTCTCAGAATACTGCGAATAGTTCTACCTTAAGACCCATCTATACCACTCCCGGGAATATACCCCAAAGATGCTCCACCATAAAGTACATTTGTTCAACTATCTTCATAGTGGCTTTATTCATAATAGCCAGACACTGCCTAGATGCCTCTTAGCTGAAAAATGGATAAAGAAATTATGGTACATTTATACAATAAGATACTACTCAGCTATTAAATATAAGACAGGGAATAAGGAGTGATTTATGGAGTATGGGTAGCCCCAAAACAACTAAATCACCAAAAATGCCCATCGTAATGTAATGTAGGGCTGATTCACTAAAGCTGGATATCTAGAGCTACTTGCACAATTTTCAGGCAGCTCAGCTGGCTAGAGACTCTTCCCAGCAGCAATTATTACTACTACTATATATCTGCGAAGGAGGCTTGTGAAGCTTATAAATGTCATTTACGTCTCAAGCCTTGTGAGTTTCGTTTACTTCCAGGGCCTTATGAAGTATCTTCCTACCTCCAGGAAAGAATATTTTAATTTGGAGGAAATAGCTATACAACTGATAGGAAGTGAGTTTACAAAAACTAGTTATGAGCAATGGAGAGGAATGATGGATGCCTTAGTTACTTTTCTGTTGCTTTAATAAGACATCATGACCAAAGCAACTTATAGAAGAAAGTTCATTTTATTTGGGGCTTTGTCTCTCTCAGAGGGTGAGTCTACGACCATTATGGAGAATGCAGCAGACAGGCAGGCATGGCTGGTGCTGGAACACTAGCTAAGAGACATCTTGAGAACCAAACAGGAAGTGAGAGAAAGACAGAGACAGAGACAGAGAGAGACTGAGAGTGCTAACTAGGAAGAGCATGAGCTTTTTAAACCTAAAAAAAAAAGTTCTACTGTTAGCACACCTCAACCAAATTTCTTGATCCTCTCTAACTGGGGACCAAGCATGCAAATATGTAAATCTATTGTAGGGGGTGGTAGGGCTTTCTCATTCAAACCCCAACAGTATAGAAGAGAAAATGGCATGTAAAGAAGACACCTATCACATCTCCAGTCTTGTGGATATGGAGTATGAGAAAGCAAAACTGAGGATGCACTAGAAACAATGGTGTCTCAGGCATCAATGAGCATTCACTGAGGCAAAAATGTGAAAAGAACTCACGAACCATTTTCCAAAGAGGTTTTCCATGTCCACATCTTTTTTTTTTTTTTTTTTTTTTTTTTTTTTTTTTTTTTTTTTTTTTTTTTTGCCTTTGCAGTTTCAACATTTCTTTTTTAATCTCTTATCAAGGTTTTCAAGCCATTTTGAGTTAAGTTTGGTGCTGAGTGAGCAACAGAGGTCTAATTTCATTCTTCAGTGTGTGGATATGGTTTCCCCAGGACCATTCAATTAAGCAGGTTTTTCTTTTCCAGTGTGTGTTCCTATTGTCAAGTGTGTGTGTGTGTGTGTGTGTGTGTGTGTGTGTGTGTGTGTTGGATATGTACGAGCTGGTAACATTCTCTAATTTACATGGATAGAGACTCACATGTAACAAGTAACTGATGTGTAGAGAGATAAAGATTAACGATGTCTTTTGGCTCACAGTTGGAGGTACAGTCTCTCATGGTGTGGAAGCTGTAGGCAGGCGCTTCAGGCAGCCGGCTGCATTGTGTCTGCAGTCACGGAGGCGGGAGAGACAAATGTTAGGGCTCAGCTTACTTTCTTCTTTTAATTCAGTCAAAGTTCCAGGTAAGGAGACTGTGCCACCCATGGTTAAGGTGAGACTTCACTCTCCAGATAACCCAACTTAGAAGCTCCCTCCCTTCCCCGGGGTGGTCAGAGACTCGTCTTTTAGGTGACTGTAGACATTGGCAAGCTGACAATCGACATCAACGACACAGGCTGTTATCAATGAAACTGTTTCAAGCCTTGCCTTACCTGTTCTTTAGTGTCCATATGACCTGATTTCTCTGTGAGGTGGGCCTAGGTGTGGGGTAGCTGGATCACAAGACGAGCTCAAGTACTGCTTTAGTGAATATTGCCGCCCAGTGCTGCGGGATGACTGTGCCGCTTTCACTTCCCCAGCAATGAATGAGATTTTCCGTTGCTCCACATCCTCACCGGCGCGTTTAGTGTTGGCAGTGGCTTGGTCAGTCCTTTGGTGGGAGTGTGGTTACATCACGTGGTGCTTTTCACCCCCGTGTCCTTGATGTCCTATTGGAATTCTTAACACTCTGGGGATGCAGCAGTCTCTTTATTGAAGCCCTGCTCAAAACATTAGCTCAATGGACATTTGAATGGACACAAAATGTCCATGTGAGGATGATTTGTCTTTTTAATGGCCGCTTAGGGATTTTCATATTGTGGATGTAAGAATTTTCCCAGTCTGTGACTTTTTCAATTCACTCACACAGTGACAAACAGAGTTATTTATTTCAATAACTACCAGCTTAAATATTTTATTCCTTTATGCTTGTGCTTTCACATTTTCCATACTGTGTGCTGTTCTCTACATAACTGTTGTTTTACACCCAGGATTATAATATGATTCTAATTTTTATGTATGGTATAAAGTGAATGAACCAATGACATGTTTTTATGTAAATAACCAATTGTTCTGACACTTTTTACTGACACTTCTTTTTATTGATACCTTTTTGTTGCTATTCAGATTATCGTAGGTATCTGAAACCGTTCTACTTACTCGTTTTTCTTCCTGTGTTAATACCACACTGTTTCAATCTTCTTTGCTTTATGATAAGTTGAGTTTTCATAAGTCTCGCAATTTGCTCATTTTTAAGAGATAATTTGGTTATTTTAAGTTTTATGTATTTACAAATAGATTTCACAGTTTACCAACTGTTTTTCTTCCACTTCTTTTTTTTTTTTTTTTTGTGGTGCTGGGGCTGAGATCCAGGGCTTCATACACAAAAAACGCTCCAACAGAGGCACATCTTCAACCCAGTTTGTCAATTTCTTTTGTTGTTCTCATTTTTAAAAGGCTCATGTACATGTAATATATGCTGATTATGTTAGCCTGAATTACCTGCTGGTACTCCCTTTCGTTTTCTACTGTAGCCTTCTTCTCTCTACGTGGTCCCTCCAGTGGCTATGTTAGAAAAAAATTACACCCAAAATTCCTCACATTTTTATTCCTGTGACAAAACACTATGTCAAAGGAGCATATAAAAGAGAGCGTTTGATTGGTCTTATGGTTCCGGAGGGTTAGATTCCGTGATGGTGGAGCAGAGAACACTGGAGAGGCCACTTTTCATCTGCAAGTAGAAGGCAGAGAAACCTTGGGTAACGGCCCAGCAGACGATGGAAACCCACAGCCAAACAATAGGTGGAACTTGGGGAGTCTTGTGGAAGAGTGGGAGGATGGATTGAGGGAGCCGAAGGAGTCAAGGACACCACAAGACCTACAAAGCTAATTAAGCTGGACCATGGGGCTTCACAGAGACTGAGCCACCAACCAAACAGCATACATGGGCTGGACCTACACCTCTTACACACATGTAGCAGATGTACGGCATGTTCTTCATGGGGGTCCCAACTAGAGGAGGGGCTCTCTTTGAGTCTGTTGCCTGCTTTTGGATCTTTTTCCATAGCTGGGCTGCCTTGTCTAGCCTCAGTAGGAGAGGATGAGCTTAGTTCTACTGAGACTTGATGTGCTAGAGTGGGATGCATCCATGGGAGCCTCTCTTTAAGAAGGGGAGGTGGGGGGAGGGAGGGCTTAGGGAGGGAGGGCTTGGGGAGGCTGTAAAGTGATTAAATAAATTAATGAAAAAAAGATGAGCAAATGAGAGGGAAGTAAATGTCAAAGGACATGATGTGCAAAAGACACTTTATGAAACTCTATACCGTGAACAATGAATAGACACCAACACAATTGTTTACAAATCTATTAATTTTAAGCCATTCATATAATATCTTAATTCGGCATTTCATTTCCTATTTTTATTTATTTATTTATCTTATACTTTTTTATTCTGGCTAGAGCCTCAGTTTATTACTGAATAGAGTAGTAATTAATAATAGTTAATTCTCAATATTTTACTATAGAGTATCATTCTGGTTTTAGACTTTTCTTTACTTTTAGAAATATGTTTCCTTTCTTTCCTGCCATTATTTTAAAGGACAATGAGTGTAGGAGGAACACCCCGTGTTTCAGACTTTTCTTTTCCATAAAAGAAGTGACGTGTTTGCTACTCCATGTCTCCCTTGGCTCCTGTTCATTCTGCTCCTGGGAGGATGGACTCACCTATCTGCTTGGTGCCTGCCTGCGCTTGACATTTTGACACAGACTGGAGTCATCTGAGAGGAGGGAACCCCAGTGAAGAGAATGTCTCCATAAAATATGGCTGTAGGCAAGCCTGCAGGAAGTTTTCTTAGAGACTGATGGGGAAGGCCCAGTGCATTGTGGGTGGCACCATCCCTGGGACGATGGTTCTAGGTTCTGTGAGAAAGCAGGATGAGTAAACCATGAGAAGCAGGCTAGTAAGCGGCACCCCTCCATGACCTCCACATCAGCTCCTGCCCTGAACTCCCCCAGGGATGAATAGTGAATAAATAAACCCTTTCCTTGCCAGGCTTTTTCTGGTCATGGAGTTTCATCACAGCAATAGTAACCCTTTCTAAGACAGTGCCTCCGGGAGCAGTGAGAATGTTTCTCTAAATTCTCCTGCGTTAATTTTCAGTATTTGAAAATTAAGACCTTTTATTTGGATTTTGTTTTTCTTATTCTTGCTTTTATTACTGGAGTATGTGTGTGTGTGTGTACCCATGCCAGAATGTGCATATAGAAGTCAGAGGACAACTCTATTTTTGTCTCTGTAAAGCGTACATGGTTCTGGGTTTAAATTCAGGTTACTAGGCAAGCGTCTTTAACCCACTAAGCTATCTCACCAGTCCCCCTCTTAGTAATTTTGAATAAAACAAGCTTCTCACAAGGAATTAAAAAATAATAATTCTGTCTGAGCAAGATATTTTTAAAGAATGATCTTCATGTGTCACTGAAATCTCCTTTTTTATTTTCTGACCGTTTCACTTTCTGTCTCCTTGTCTGTGCTCTTCCTAGTTTACATTGCCAAGCTTCCTCCCTAACAGGAAAAAATACTCTTCCCTCCCTTCAGCCCTCAGTACCTATAAAGCTCTAGGGAACCTCCCTTCTTCCACTGCTGGTGGGAATCAACAGGGTTGCTTCTCCTGACATTGGGGATAATAATAGGACCAACCTCACAGAAATAAGGCAAAAAGAGCTCCCTACAGGTAAAGGTTCTTAGCCTGGCTGACAGTAAACTCATTGTACATTAGCTATTGTCATTATCTGATATCACAGTGGCCTTAACATATATCAAAATATACTTTTATCAGAATGCTTTGAGGACACCTGAACCTATTTTAAAAAAAATTAGGTTCCATGCTGCATAAAAGTACATCTGGGCCTCACACTCTTCTTTCATTTCCATTGTGTTTTTCAAATTTACTAACCATGAAAAAAAAACCGATGAATTAATATGGAGAGATTTTTTAAAAAACGTATTTCTGATGATACCATTAGCCTGCTCCTTTCTGAAGCTCTGATGTAGATGACAGCTGTGCCTCTCCATGCATAGCTTTTGTACTTTTGAGTGTTCATGTGAAGGGATGAAGAGATCTTCTCAAAGAAATTGGAATGAAAATGGATTTGGCCTCTGAAAGTCTGGGTCAGAGTCTCGAGGCAGAACGTCTGTCTGAGGGAGGTGCACTGTGCCTCGGACTCCGCATCCCTAGCTCTGCGTCTGTCAACCGGGGCCACACTGCTTCATTTTTAATGCTGTATTCAGCTTCCTCCCATATTTAGACTTAAAACTACCCAAATAGGTACATTTCTTCAATGAGAATACTCCTCAAAGTATCTGAACCACTGGAACATAGTGTCAGTTTTACAGTCATGCTTGTGTGTGTGTGTGTGTGTGTGTGTGTGTACACTGACTTTTGAATTGACAACTGCTGCAAAGAATGCAAACCAATTACCAAAGACAATTCTCTACAGACACTAACAGTTTGGGTGGAGTGGAGTTAAGAATAGACATAAAATTTGAAAAGCTACAATAATCACAGAGTGAAAATCAGTTCTATTGCCTAGCACATAAATTATGTTCTTATATGTATGTGTATACTTATGTGTATGGCTATCAATTCTCTAAAATTTTCATAATTAGAACAAGTTAGAGGCAGTGGAAGACTGAAATAACCTAAATTCATGAAGCAATACTCTCAGTAACCTCCTGTCTCAGAATTTCCTTCTTTACCACACATTTCTGCAAATAGAACATCATTCTTGATCATCCTTTTGTAAGAGGAGAAAAGAATCAATATAGAAAGTTTTTGATTATAAGTGGAAGCAGCTTCTATTCAACTCACCGTGTGATTCAGAGAGAGACAGTGCTGGCAGCTTGTGTTTCCTGGTTGCACTGTGTTTCCCCGCTCAGGGATGTTTGAACAGGTTCTTGTGTTTGATATTATAATTTTGGAGGTCTGAACAGTGCAATCAAAAACTTAAAACATAGGGACAATTTTTAAATCTTCATAGGCTTCATTAAAAGCCCCTTACTAGTGTAAATGGATTTTTTTTTTTTCATTTTAATCTAAGTCACTATCTGCT
The DNA here is from genome assembly GCF_030254825.1 of Meriones unguiculatus. Classification (NCBI taxonomy): domain Eukaryota; kingdom Metazoa; phylum Chordata; class Mammalia; order Rodentia; family Muridae; genus Meriones; species Meriones unguiculatus. The sequence continues at coordinate 182,110,371 of NC_083351.1, forward strand.
TTCCGCTTCCTTGGTTAGGTAGGTACCTGAAAACCAAGACAATGGCTCGTGGACCAAAAAGCATTGTCTTCTTTATATCTTCTTAAAAGAGACTTTTATTTAAATCCATTGTTTTTGTTTTCCTTGGATGTTTGAGATGAGTTCTTAACATGTGGCCTAGGCTGGCCTTGAATTTACTGTATCTTCAAGTTCTTCTTCTGCCTTTATGCCCCACCCTACACCCAGTGCTGCCATCATAGCATTTCTTTCTCCTTCCTCCTTCTCTCCCTCCCTCCCTCTCCCTCCTTTTCTTCCTTGCCTCTCACTCTTCTCAATTTCTTCACATTTTGAAGATGATTATTACCAAGCATGTGGTTAAGGCCTATGGATTACACTCAACAATAGCAGACAGAATTGTAAAATACTTCGATGCATCCCTATCACAGCAGGCAGTCTTGAGGGGTTCAGGTAGTGATGGTGGAGTACAATTATCCTTGTGGGCAAATTTGTGGGTCTGAGTGTGTACTCTGAGCATACAAGGCACCAGCAATACGAACCGGGTAGGCTGAATTTTGTTGTTGTTGTTTAGATCAGAATAGTTAGCTTTTCAGGAATGTAGGAGTACTTGCATTCTGGGATAGCCACTTCCCTCACCACAGTTGCACAAAACTGGGCATGGATTCTGAGTAATGACAGATGAAGTTGTGTTCCTTTGACACTTTGTGGTCAGCCATTAGCAGAGGCTGCCTCTTGCTGGCCCCTAAACATAGCATACTGCTGGGTAAAAAAACAAAAACAAAACAAAAACAAAAACAAAAAAGTCTTTATCAGTGGACAGTATTGCTTAGTTCTCTCATCTGTCACTTGAAAGAATAGTTTCATAAACCTAAAAGTGTTTTGTAGGCATCTAAGATGGCATTTTCTCCATCACATTAAATACCCACTGTGTGTCAACAGCCTTCCTAGAATAACAATGATGCTAGGTACAGATGAGTAACATAAAATTTGCAAAAGGTACTAATACTGGAGTCTTGGATGTTTGTCAGTTTGGGCTCATAGCACTAGATGACAACCTGAAGGTGGGGGTGGGGTTTTACCCCAGAGGGAATTAGTTCTCAAACAGGCCCTCATGAAGAGAAGTGGTTTGTTTTGTGCAGGAAATGAGTACACACTTTGGGAAGGGGGTGGCCAAACTTCTTCCTCTCTCTGGAGCCCAGAAAAGTTGTACCAAGACTCCAAATTACAGAAAGATCTGAGTGATTCTGTATGGGGGTGTGAGCTATTTCCTGGCTTTGCCTGGGTTTGACTTAGGGTAAATGGTACTATTAACTTCATAATTTTCCACTCCGCAGTGTCAGTGGCAAAGAGGAGAGGTTCTACATTCCTAGAACAACCAGCATCAAAGCTCAAGATTCTGTAGAGGATCAAAGGAGCAAGTCCTTTTCTGGATCCCAGAGTAGAGTGTGAGTGCAGGGGGATCAGGCCAGAATAACTAGAATGTCTTTACTTTGTATACACAGGAGGGAGTGTATTCTGTATTTCAATGTCATTCTTAGAGAAGAAAGGCATATTCTGTAGGGTACAGAATATGAGTGGGTGGTGGTGAGACCATCAAGGCTCATGTTAAATATCTTAATTTAGTCTGAGAACGGTTCTTGAGAAATGATGTCTGATTTGAAATTTTATGAAAGACGTCAAGTTAACTAAGCAGAAAGGGTAGAGGTGGGGCAAAATCCTTGTGGATGACGCTTGCACAAGGTCAAGTGGCCTCCAGGCTGCTCTTCGAATTGTGGAGATAAATGACACTCTGGAGCCAGATGGAAAATGTTTATATCTACTTCTTCAGCTAAGAGGTTGTTTACCCTTGGAGAAGCTTTTTCACTTCTTTAAACTTCTGTTTCTCCAGTAATCTCATGTGACTGTTGGGAGGGCGAAATGACCTGTAGTGTCTGTAAGCCTTAGTGGGGTGCCTGGAACCTGGTGAACAAGGATTCAGTAAGCATTAGCAATCATGTGTTTACACTACAGAGCGGATTAAGTCAATACACCATGAATTACTTCAGAGGAACCTGAAAAGATCACAAATGAGGTCTGTGTATTTGTCAATATGCATCATTAGGAGGAAGGGAATCTCCTTCAGCATTGTCCATCCTGAAATGGATTAGGACTTTTCTCTATTGACCCCAGATATTCTGCTGACTGTATGAGGACAGCTGGCAAAAGGAAGCCAGAGAGACAGAATCGGGCAGAGTCAGAAGGTCACCACAGTTACGTCGTCTGTGGTCTTAGCTATGGGAATGGAATGGTGAATTACTTAGGCTGGTGTTTCTTGGAGGAAAACTGACCTTCAGCTTAGTGTTCCCAGAGACTCTTTTAGTCAACAACTCAGACTGGTAGTTCCCTCATCCTACTGATGGTGAAATCCTATCTCCAGAATCCCATCTGTGCCAGGGACCTGTTTCTGTGCTGCGTCAGAGGTGGATTCTTGCTTCATTTCCATATAGACAAGGAGCTCATCTGTGACATGTCTGGGGCTCCCTCAGGGAGACTTATGGAGAGGGCCCTTGGTGCTCCACCACGTAGTAGCAAGAAGCTGTTCTTGCTGTAGGGCTCATGAACAGACTTGCCCTTTGAGCGTTTTCTTCATAAAGATCTTGGCTGAGCCAATGGCTATTTTCTCCTGTTGCAGAGGGGAGCACTTTTGCACTTGCGTAACAATCTGTTCTTCCCACATCAAAGACATCATCCACCATGACCAAGTAGGCTTCATCCCAGGCGTGCAGGGGTGGTCCAACACACGGAAATCCATCCATGTGATCCACCACATAAACAAACTGAAGGAGAAAAACCACAGGGTCATCTCCTTAGACGCCGAAAAAGCATTTGACAAAGTCCAACACCCATTCATGTTTAAAGTCCTGGAGAGATCAGGGATACAAGGCACATATCTAAACATAGTAAAGGCAATATATAGCAAGCCTATAGCTAACATCAAACTCAATGGAGAGAAACTTAAATCAATCCCACTGAAATCAGGGACAAGACAAGGCTGCCCATTGTCCCCATATCTCTTCAACATAGTACTTGAAGTCCTAGCCAGAGCAATAAGACAACTAAAGGAGATCAAGAGGATACAAATCGGAAAGGAAGAGGTCAAAGTGTCACTATTTGCAGATGATATGATAGTATACATGAGCGACCCCAAAAATTCAACCAGAGAACTCCTTCAGCTGATAAACACCTTCAGCAAAGTGGCAGGATACAAAATCAACTCAAAAAAATCAGAAGCCCTCCTATATACCAAAGACAAAAAGGCTGAGAAAGAAATTAGGGAAACAACACCCTTCACAATAGCCACTAATAACATAAAGTACCTTGGTGTGACTCTAACCAAGCAAGTGAAAGACCTGTTTGAGAAAAACTTCAAGTCTCTGAAGAAAGAAATCGAAGAAGATATCAGAAGATGGAAAGATCTCCCGTGCTCATGGATTGGTAGGATTAACATTGTGAAAATGGCCATACTGCCAGAAGCAATCTACAGATTCAATGCAATTCCCATCAAAATACCAACTCAATTCTTTACAGACCTTGAAAAAAAGATTCTCAGCTTCATATGGAGAAACAAAAAACCCAGAATCTCCAAAATGATCCTGTACAACAACAGATCATCTGGAGGTATCTCCATTCCTGATCTCAAGCTGTACTACAGGGCAAAAAACTGCATGGTATTGGCATAGAAACAGAAAGGAGGATCAATGGAACCGCATAGAAGACCCAGAAATAAATCCACACACCTATGAATACTCGATATTTGACAAAGAAGCCAAATCCATTCAATGGAAAAAAGACAGCATCTTCAACAAATGGTGCTGGACCAACTGGATGTCTACATGCAGAAAAATGAAAATAGATCCATATTTATCACCCTGCACAAAACTAAAGTCAAAGTGGATCAAGGACCTCAACATAAAACCAGATACCCTAAATCAATTGGAAAAAAAAGTGGAGAACAGCCTAGAATTCATTGGCACAGGAGACAACTTCCTGAACAGAACACCAACAGCACAGGCTCTAAGAGCAACAATCAATAAATGGGACCTCATGAAACTGAAAAGTTTCTGTAAAGCAAAGGATACCGTCATCAAAACAAAACGACTGCCTACAGATTGGGAAAGAATCTTCACTAACCCTTTATCTGACAGAGGACTAATATCCAGTATATACAAAGAACTAAAGAAGCTGAAAAGCAGCAATCCAAGTAATCCAATTAAAAAATGGGGAACAGAGCTAAACAGAGAATTCTCGACAGAGGAATATTGAATGGCAGAAAAACACTTAAAGAAATGCTCATCTTCATTAGCCATCAGGGAAATACAAATCAAAACGACCCTGAGATATCACCTTACACCCATCAGAATGGCCAAGATGAAAAACTCAAGCGATAACACATGCTGGAGAGGTTGTGGAGAAAGGGGAACCCTCCTCCACTGCTGGTGGGAATGTAAACTGGTACAACCACTCTGGAAAGCTATCTGGCGCTTTCTAAGACAAATAGGAATAGTGCTTCCTCCAGACCCAGCTATACCACTGCTAGGTATATACCCAAAGTTTGTTCAAGTACAAAAAAAGGACACTTGCTCAACCATGTTTATAGCAGCTCTATTTGTAATAGCCAGAACCTGGAAACAACCCAGATGTCCATCAACGGTGGAATGGGTACAGAAATTGTGGTATTTTTATACAATGGAATACTACTCAGCAATCAAAAAGGAGGAAATCATGAAATTTGCAGGCAAATGGTGGGATCTAGAAAAGATCATTCTGAGTGAAATATCCCAGAAGGAGAAAGACAAACATGGGATATACTCACTTATATAGACCTATAAGATATGATAAACATAATGAAATCTATACACCTAAAAAAGATAATCAATTGAGCGGACATGGGGTAAGATGATCAATCCTCGTTTAGAAGGACAGATGGGATGTGCATTGAATGTATGACAGGAGTCTACTGAGCGCATCTGAAAGACTCTAACTAGCAGTGTTTTCAAAGCAAAGACTCATGACCAAACCTTTGGCAGAGTACAGGGAATCATAAGAAAGAAGGGGAGTTAGTCTGATGGGGAAAGGATAGGAGCTCCACAAGGACCAAATATATCTGGGCACAGGGTCTTTTCTGAGACTGACATTCAACCAAGGACCATGTATGGATATAACCTAGAACCTCCACTCAGATGTAGCCTGTGGTAGCTCAGTAACCAATTGGTTTCCCAAAGTGAGGGGAACAAGGACTATTTCTAACAGGAACTTTAATGACTGGCTCTTTGGTCTCCCCACCCCCTAAGGGAGGAGCAGTCCTGTTAGGCCACAAAGGAGGGCTTTGCAGCCAGTCCTGAAGATACCTGATAAAACAGGATCAGATGAATGGGGAGGAGGTCCCCCCTATCAGTGGACTTGGAAAGGGGCACAGTGGAGATGAGGGAGGGAGGGAGGGACTGGGAGGGAATGAGGGATCGGGACACGGCTGGGATACAGAGTTAATAAAATGTAACTGATAAAAAAAAAAAAAAAAACAATCCGTTCTTCCTTTCTTCGAAACCCGCCTTGACTCATTTTCTCCTGCTTTGCTCTCTACGTGTCGAGGTCTTCAGAGAAAGCAGCCATAGTAAAGTGCTCCCAGCTGCATAGTTGTCAAGCTTAGTACGTATGTTCTCCTGATGGCTTTAAAAATGATTCTTCTCATTTTAAAGCAACTGAACAATGAGTCCTTGAGGCTTGGCGAGATTGGAAGATTAGAAGCTGCTTGAATTAGGACTTACACACAAGCATGCTGATGCTGTAGCACCCATCCTTTTCTACTGGCCACCTCTATATGTTTCTCCCCTTTCTTTGCCACAGGGAAAGCACAGTCCTCACTGGAGCATCTGGATGGTGTCCAAGGTGTCACCACAATGGGTAGACTCTTATCCTAGCTCTAGCTCTTGTCCAAGAGTCCCACAGGAGAGAGCAGGCAAAAAGGTAAGGTTTAAAACTGATAATTATTAATGAATAATAGCATCATGTTGACTCACTGAAGCGTTCACTAAAGTCTAGACTATCATTTTTTCCTAGATGCAGAAAGGGAAGGAAGCCTCTGCTTCCCAAAGGCAGAGAAAGCAGGAGGAACAGAGACACAGTGGATTCTAAGCCATCTTCTTTACTGGAGAAGCCAGTATTCTCCAGACAGCATGATACTTGGGGATAGTCCATGATCCTTAACAAAAATTCACATTCTGTTTCATCTCTGTAAGATATGTTCCTTTTCCTACAAGTTGCCTGGTGATGCCAACACCAGGACATAATTTGAATGGTAAGCATGTCAACCATTAACTTTAACAAATTAATTAATTAATTAATTAATTAATTAATTTTAGTACACATTAACATTTTTTACTTAAATATTTCTATTTATTTTTTATAATTTTTTTTATAAATGTATCTTACTCATGGCATATTCCATTCACCTTCACCTGCTCTTCTTTTCTTGTTTTAATGACCCACTGAGTCCAATTTGTTTTGCCTGAATGTGTACAGGCCATCTACCGGAAGCTGCACCCACAAAGGGAAGGGCACTGCTCACTGTCAACTGCCAATAGTTCCTCAGCTAGGGTAAAGCCTCACAAGCCCTTCCCCTGTCCATACTGGATAAGCACACATTTGGCTTTTATGTACATGAGAATAAGTCAGGGGGATTCTCAGGCAGATACCGTCTGATTCTTTAAATGATGCCAAGAATTATTTTATGTTTAAAAAGCCTTAGTCATCATCTCATCAGAGATGAGAGAGAGAGAAAGGTGACTCCCAAGGGCTTTGTACATAGCTCTTTATGTTTTTCTAATAACCCCAGGAAATCATGTATTGTCTCAGGTACTGGAGTCAGGAAGTGGAGTGGGCAGGGTTTGAACTTAGCACAGTTGTTTCTTTCCAATTCTGGGCATCCAGAGTGACTACAATAACCTCACTTCATCATGGCATCTCCTTCCTTCCTGAAACACATGCGGAAGATCTAACAAAACACAAATGTTGTAAGACAGTACTGCACACTGCAAGCTGTCCCATGTAGAATTTTTAAATTAAAATTTTTATTAACTTTCTGAGAATTTTATATAGCTCATTTTAATCATATTTACCCTCTTCTTTAACTAATTCCGGATCCACTCCCTTTCCTACCCACCCAACTTTGTGTCCTCTAGGATCATTGACTCTTTTTGAACAATGTTTTATCTATTCTTTGGAAATTGCATACATACATAAAGTCTATTTGGTTGTTGCCGATTCCCCTCTCCAACTCTCCCAACCCATTTTCACGTCTCCTACTCTCTCCTCTTCCTCCTTCTCCCTTTCCATGTCTTTCTATCTCTGTTTCTTTGTAATATCCCATTGAGTACACTTAGTGCCATCCAAGCGTGGGGCATGGGGCCATACACTGAAGCATGGGTAACCAACTAGTGGCCACACCCCCAAAGAAAAACTACTTTTTCATTCCCATCAACGGACAATAGCTTCTCAGCTAGAAGTATGGACTTGTGAGTCTCTCCTCCATCCATGTTGGAATTTCGATTGGCTTGGTCTTGCACAGGTCTTGTGCAGGTCACCACAGTTACTGTGAGTTCATAAGCACAATAGCCATGTGTTGTGGACCTTTTGTTTTATGATATGTAAGCATGTTTTTGTCATAATCCCAAGTGGAGGATTTTAGTATGTTCATACCTGTTAATTGTCTCCTGCAGAGTGTAGTCTTTGGCCAGCTGGAATTAGTTGAATTTTGAGGACTTTGAGGGGTATAAATATGATAGCCCAGAGGAAGAAGATGTGGTGGCTTGGAGGAGACAGAGGAGGACTGCTTGCTGCTCTTGCTACTCTTGCTGCTCTTGCTGGTTCCCTGGACTTCTGGATTTCCTGATGATGAAAATCCTATGACCCTACCAAGTAGGAAGAAGGAAAGAAGGCTATGCCCCTTTTTCCTTGCAACTTTCTGTTCCCCCTGCCTGGGGTTGGGGGTTGGAAGGGAGGTATAAGCTTTAAGGGACCCTTAAATAAAGTATCATTTGAAAACCTAGCACCTACAGCTGTCACCCCAACATGGATAGGCACAATGGGTAACTTCACTTGTAATGTAGTAGAGAAATGATCATGTTTTGATGGTTGACAATGTTGTTTAAGGAGGTTGGCAAAATAGTGGCTATGGCCACTGGTAGCCTTCTGTCTTACTCCCAGAGGGGTTTTTATGGTTTTATTTTGCAGCCTTTATATATTCCATTTTGAAAACAGTTGGGAGGAAAGCTGAAAACAGAAGATTCACTCAATTCTCTGTATTGTAAAAAATTGCAGAATTGGATTTGCATCTAGAGAGTTTGGGAATAAAAGTTGAAGTGCATGGAAAGCAAAAAGTGCCAGTGGAAGGAGAACAAAAAGGTTCAGGCCTGGCGTCTGAGAGTGGAAATTTCCTACAGGATGGAAGAGGAAAGCAAATTAGTGTGGAAAGCACATTGCAGCACTGCCTTGCTCCATGTACTTTTGCTGCCAGGTGTCCAGAGCACCTGTGTGGGGCAAGAGGCCAGGAAGAGTTGCACAGAGAAAACAGGTTACTGTCGAGCTAAGTGCACCATAAGAGGAATCATTTGGGGGTGTGCAAGCATCTTCAGCTTTCCCAGCCTTTGTGCAACACTGCCTGCTAACGACGGTAGTGAGGCTTAGGATGAGAGGACATGACACCCAATAAAAATGACATATGTAAAGCATTTTGAAGAGTCTGTGGTAAAGTATGGAATGCATTCATATTTCGTCAAGCAGATGTTAAGTTACTGGACTACCCCAAATAGACTTATTTCCCAAGACTGGAAGGGATAGATGTCAGCCGTGTTTGAAGCTGGTTAGCAGTTATGATGGTTATCGTTGTGGAGAAATGAAGCCATGAAAATAAAACAGTGGAATATAGCAGGGTAAATAAATGTTGTTAAAGATCAATTGCTTGGTGAAGGGTGTTATGCTGATTTACAAGAACAAATCCAATCTGATGATGTCCTTAAATTTGGTGAATAAAGTACATTTACTCATAGATGGGAACAAGCAGATTCTGGCTTCCATGAAATACAAGTGCTCCCAGGGTTTTGTAGCTGTTGTGGCAAGGGAAAGCATTGGTCTAGGGATTGCTGTTCCAAGAGGGACATACAAGGTAAGCTCTTGCCATCAGGAAACAAACTGAGGGGCCTTTCAGCTCCAGGCCCCACAACAAACAATGTGAGCAGTCTTCCATTGGACAGAAAGGAGGTAATGCGCAGGCAGGAAAACCAAACTAAGAATCTTGGATTTGATACATGGTACTGAAGGTAGCACAGTTTTGGATCTGGCTACAGATAAACCTCTTATCCTACCCCCAACAGCTGAATGTTACAAATTAACCGCATGTGTTTATGGTCCTTTGCCTTCAGGGACAGTAGGGACAACTGTGGGAAGAAGTGGACTAACTTCTCCATGATTTATTGTGCATTCAGGTATTGTAGATGGGGGTTGCAAAGAAGAAGTTAAAATTATGGTCTATGTAAAAAAGGACATGCAAATTTAGGCAGAGGATAGCATCTCTCAGGTGTTACTGTTTCCCACTCTGGTAGAAAGAACAGGGGCATTGGAAGTACTGAAAAGCGTGTTTTCTGGCAAACAGTGGTTAAAGATCAGAGACCCATATCAATGGTACAAATGATTGGTGTTGAAATACAAGGTTTGGTAGATACAGGAGCTGACATCAGGATTGTTTCCCAAAAGTTGTGGAATCCAAAATAGCCACTTTAGAAGGTTTATACAGTTTATAGAAGTTGGTAAATTATCTCAAATAAGACAAAGTGTAACGGTGGATTAAATGTGTAGGACCAGAAGGGCAAACAGCAAAATTGAGACAGTATTGAGAGTGACACACCCATAAATTTATGGGAAAGGGATCTTTTACAACAATGGGGTATTAATATTTCTACAATTCCAGAGACAGTAAATGATGAAATTAGGGATGAAGTGGTAGGGAAGGCATTGAGTACTTATGAGTTTCAAACACTATAAGGAGACTCAAATTTAAACAGTCCAAGATGTCTAACAGCTAAAGCAGAAAAAGAGTTATTTCTGGTAGAACAAAGACTGCAAGACACATGTGTGGATCAAATTGATCCTAAACGTCATTGAATTTTGGTCATTTTGCCTTCAACTCATTCTCCTGCTGGGCTCATTTTGCACACGGAAGATAGTATTATGGAATGGATAGTTTGTTTTTTTTTTAGCACATAAACAAAGACAAAAATTAAAGATGTACACAGAAAAAAATTCTGAATTAATTATAAATGGTAGAATAAGACTATGTCAATTGTCAGGAACAGATCCAGCTGAAATTGTAGTGCCTCTTACTAATGCTGAAATTATGTCATTGTGGGTAATCAATGAAGATTGGCAAAGAGCTTGTAGTAAGTACTTGGGAGAAATTAATAACAAATGTCCTAAAAGCAAATGTACACAGTTTATAAAATAACTAATTGGATTCTTCCACGTATTGTAAAGGGAACACCAATTCCTGAGGCTCCAGCATTCTATCCTGATGCAAACAACCAAGGTGATCAAAAAGCTCACAGACCTCAGTTCAAAAGTTAGAATTGTATACAATCCTTGTGATATTATTAGAGTTTCCTAAATCTCTTGCTACAAGTGCTGACTCTCAGTTTGCAGAAAGAGTTCTTTTGCATATAGAAACTGCTGAATCTATTCCTGATGACTCAGAACTGACTTTATTTATTATTTATGCAACTGCAGCAGGCCATCGGAAGTAGAAACTATCCATTATATATTACTCATATTTTGTCTCATACAGGTTTGCCAAGCCCATTGGCACAAGGAAATGAGGAAATTGATCGGCCACTAATAGGAAATGTGTCAGAAGGCTCAAAATTTCGTGAAAAACACCATGTTAATAGTAAAGATTTAAAGAAAAATATTTCTATCACTTGGCAACAAGCCAAAGAAATAATTAAAACTGTCCTATATGTTCTCTCTCTAACCAAACTCCATTACCTGCTGTAAGTAACCCTAGAGGTACCTCCCCCTTCCCTCCAAAAAGGAAATCTGGCAGATGGATGTGTTTCATTTTGCAGAATTTGGGAAACAAAGGTATTTGCATGATACTATTGATACATTCTTAGGGGTTCAATGGGCAACTGCTCTAACTTCAGAAAAGGCAGACTGTGTAATTACACATTAATTTGGAAATAATGGCAGTTATGTGTATACCTGCACAAATTAAGATTGATAATGCACCCTCCTATGTACCCAGGAAGATGAAGCAACTCTTTGCGTATTATAATATAAGGCTCATCATTGGTATTCCATAAAATCCTATAGGACAGGCAGTTGTAGGAAGAGCCAATCGTACTTTAAAAGAGATGCTTAGTAAACAAAAAGGAAGGGCAAATACATCATGGACTGATTAAATTGTTAACTCTAAATCTTCTTTTTTTATAATACTTTTTTATTTTTTACACTTTATTCACTTTGTATCCCCCATAAGCCCCTCCCTTCTCCCCTCCCGATTCCACCCCCCTCCCCCTTGATCACGCATGCCCCTCCCCAAGTCCACTGATGGGGGGTCCTCTTCTCCTTCCTTCTGATCTTAGTCTATCAGGTCTCATCAGGAGTGGCTGCATTGTCATCTTCTGTGGCCTGGTAAGACTGCTCTCCCCTCAGGGGGAGGTGATCAAAGAGCAGCCCTATCAGATTGTGTCAGAGGAATTCTCTCTTCCCATTACTAAATGGCCACTAAATTGCCATGGATTACATCTGCACAGGGGTTCTAGGTTATCTCCATGCCTGGTACTTGGTTGAAGTATGGGTCTCTGGGAAGACCCCTGTGTTCAAATCTTCTAGTTCTGTTGCTCTCCTTGTGGGGTTCCTGTCCTCTCCATAACCTACTATTTCCCACTTCCTACATAAGATTCCATGCACTCTGCCCAACAGTTGGTCATAAAGTTGGTGAAAAAGCCGAGAGACACTGGGTTATGGAAAAAACTGTAGAACCAAATCAACCCCTTTACTATAAGGACATGTTGTCATTAGAATGGAAACCTGCAAAAGTTTTGAGATGGAGACCTTGCTATGTTTATGTGTCTACAGGGAATGAAAATATTTGGTTACCAACAAAACTTATAAAGATTACATTTGACCAGGAAATACCTCCTACTAGCTGAGACTAATGTTTTCTCATGGTAAATTGGCTACCTGGTCCTCATGATACAAAAATGTACTTGTAATTTAAAAGTTTATTTTCAGAGCAAAAGACCAGATAATAATAAAGATGAAGCAAGAAACCCAAGTGATTGGCCTCACAGAATGCTTCAGTTATGGTTTCCTCAAGAATCTACTCCCAGGTCAACTTCAAAAGGGCCAGATGATAAACAGCACAGAGACTGGACAGAAAACTCAGAAAATTGACAGAAAATTACAGAGACTGGACAGGAAAAGATACAGCTAGCTTTTCCAGTACTTGGCCAATATTCTAATTTATTAATAAATATTCTAATTTATTAAAAAAGATGTTTTCTCCCCAGACAACAAAAAATAATTTTAAGAACACAATGTTTCCATTCTCAAGAGGTAGGGTGTGTGTTGTTGGTTGTTTGATGGGTTATGGATTGGTCATGGTAAGGGAGAAAACAAAGTAAAAGTTAAAATCAGGGTTCTCTTTCTTTTTCTCCTCTATCGTTGTTTTCTCTTATCTTTCTTAGCTAGTTTTAGGGGGAAGAAGGGAAAAGGGGGGCATATAGGATTATAGAATAAAAGGTAGATTATTAAAGGTACAGTGTCAAATATTATGTGTTGGTATGGATTATTGCATATTGACAGAGATATAAGATTGTTTTGTTCAACTTCCGCTTAATGTATTGCACATGTGCAATTCATTTATGATATATTGACAGGAATTTAAGGTGATTTTGATCAACTTTTGCCTGACGTGTTGTGCATATACAACTCATTTGAAAATGTGGTGTGAAATTCTAGCCCCGAGAGCCAACTACTGCCAGCTCGTAAGGGTGAGTGGAGATACAAATTACTAGTCACCTATAGACAACCTTACTTGTAGCTTTGTTAGGTACTAGTTTTCCTTCATTACAGAAATAAGCGTTATTTAGTCTCTTAGATATGTTTTCAAAGTTAGCGAGATAGTACGTAGATAGAAACAAGCAATGCTGCTTAATAGATAGATGGTCTTCAAACACTTCAGAGATCTACAGAATGAGGCATTTAAAGATATTTTAATAATAAAAGGCTTTTCTGACAGACACATCTGCTCCTGACAGCACCTCCAATCTACTTCAAAGAAGTAAAAAACAGAAGAAAAAAAAGTTACCAGTTAGCCACTGGAGAAACAAACAAACAAACAAACAGCTGTCTGAGCATACTGTGAACAAGCACGATGCTGGAAAATTGACTGTTCAGATAAGGTCAACTAAAAGAGTAAGTGGTCAATCCTTCAAAATTCCTGCTTCACAGAAAAGCCTCTCAGATATTTTTGGCTGGTAGGCTGAAGATTGGGTGCCCCACAACACAGAGAAACCTCTGGCGACTGTCCCAGCAGTCAACTGTCTTTGTTGTTTCTATAGTTCTGGAAGCTGTTTCCTCTATGCTTCCTATATACTTAGATAATATTATTTTCTTCTAAGGTCTCAGATGAGGTTGAAAACTAAGTAGTCATAGTTTTACTACAATTAAGCTTGAGACAATGGACTTCTGGATTTTCTGATGATGGGTGGATATTCACACCACACCAACTCAGCAGGAAGAGGTACCGAAGGCTATGTCTCCTTTCCCTTACTTTTTCTCTCCCTGAGTTTAGGGGGTTGGAAGGGAAGTATAAGCTTTAAGGAACCCCCAAATAAAGTAGCATTTGAAAAATGTCATATGTAGAAGAAAGTATGCACATAATTTCTGCCATCCTCTGGCTCTTATATATTTTTCTTCCTCTCCTTTTGGTAAGTGATGGGGAGAGTCATTTAGAGCTGAACACTTATACTCACTTATTCCTAGACCAATTATAGTTGATTGTGCCCTCTGCAAAATGGAGTTTCTCTGACTAGTGTTGAGTGTAATACAGCTCTATGGGCATAAAAATAAATATTTAAAAGGCAGTTCGATAAGCTGACATTCAGTAAAATAACAATGATAGGCTCCTCCATAGGGCCAATGATCTCCTTAGCTATGGACTTTTGACTATGTTTACAGCATTGATGTGAGTTTCACCACATGGAGCAGAACCCAAATTCAATCAGAGAATGATTTCTATCCCCATAACAGTCACACCACCATTACACCAGCGGGCACATTTTAATGGAAGATAAGTATTGTAGCCTGCAGGGCCCAAGAACAGGTAAGATCAGTGATGTCTTCCTGCCACCCCCTGTGGCAGGTAAGGCACCTTTTGGCCCTGTGAAAGCTAGCCAGTGTAGAGGAAGGTTCCCGGTTAATTTGACACTGATTTCTTTGCATTCTGTAGCTAAAGTGTGTGATGTCTTCATTAATAGGGTCTTACCATTTAATTATGATGGGAAGCTAAGAACAATGACAATAAATTGTTGTTTGGAGACTGCTGGGGCCTCCCTGACAAATAACTCATAAAGAGATATCCCATTCCTGGCACTGAGATTTTTGTTTATTAACTCATGTCTTCTGGGAGCAGCATTATCTACCTCTGTCTAAGAGCCTTTATAATATATTTTGTACTTGTCTTAAGGAGCAGATCTCCATAAAGCTTCTTTGTACATCCTTAGTTATGGTTAATCCACTCCCCACCTCTCCTTACTCCCATCCTCCAAAACCATTAATCTGGTTTAAAGTTTGAGAACTTAAAATGATCCTAATGCTTAGATCCTAACCTCAGAGGTTATAATTTAATTGCTTTTTATATGTGGCCTGCGAGTTTTAGGATTATGAAAACACCAACCAACCAGCCACCACCACCACCACCACCAAAACCTTTCAATTGCTTCTCATACCAGATGACTGCTCCTTCTAGCTCCACAACACTGTTGTCAAGAACAGGAAACCACTCAATCAGGAAGCTTCTCCACTTCTGTGCAATATTGTATTGCCAGAATGGATGTTTTGCCTGCTCTTATCCAACCTCCCCTTGATGTATTCAACAAGTAACCAAACACTGTAACTTCTATCAATACAGCTGCCTCTCCACAGTTTTACTTGTTGACTGAATGGATAAGCTTCCCCAATCCTACCCATCTAGCACTGGAATCCTAGCTACTCTGGGGTAAGGGATGTATATGTTAGTTTTGCAACATCTGGACTGTATACTAAAATAGTGTAAGCATACTAAAATGAGAGTATCATATAGTCAAGATGGTAAGTACACTTTTTTTTCTTGGTCCTTGATGGCAATATGAGATATTTCTACTGGGTTGGAAAAATGCAATTTTGGAGAAATCACTGCATTGGCTGGTGCATGTCACTCCTCATTATACAGTTTCAGGAAAGAACCACGGGTAAAGCCCAATGGATGC
This sequence comes from Meriones unguiculatus, assembly GCF_030254825.1. Taxonomy (NCBI): domain Eukaryota; kingdom Metazoa; phylum Chordata; class Mammalia; order Rodentia; family Muridae; genus Meriones; species Meriones unguiculatus. Next base: position 182,125,928 of record NC_083351.1, read on the forward strand.
TGAAGGTATGTGGCTGGATTTAAGAATAAAAGCAAGTTAGGAATGCATTTTTACAGGAATCTGAAGAGAACTGTCCCTGAGAGCCACAAAAGTGGATCGTCACCCAGTGAGATACCAGAGAAGATGAAAAGAATAACCTGGACCAGACACAAGGAATCTGGACATTTAATCATGGGAAAAGGGTGTCTTTCTGGGACTTTGTTTTGTACTTATGCACACTGATATTTTTCAATTACTCTCCAGAAAAAATGAATTAGAAAAGATCCAGACTACCTTGGGAAGACATGGTGTAAATGCACTCACCATGATGGGTCATACAGTGGCATCTAGCATGAGGCTGCTGTACACCAGTGCCTAGGACAGAGTGTTAAATGGGTGTACAAAGAGCAATTCTCACCAGAGAGAGAAAGACAGGTCAGTTTTTATCACTATTGCTCTGTAGTACAGCTTGAGATCATGGATGATGAACCCTCCAGACGATCTGTTGTTGTACAAGATCCTTTTGGCAATTTTTTTTTTCCCATATGAAGTTGAGAATTTTTCTTTCAAGTTCTGTTAAGAATTAAGTTGGTATTTTGGTGGGAATTGCATTGAATCTGTAGATTGCTTTTGGCACAGTGGCTATTTTCACTATGTTACTCCTACTGATCTGTGAGCACAAGAGTTCTTTCCATCTTCTGAAATCTTCAATTTCTTTCTTCAGAGACTTGAAGTTTCTTTCAAGCAGGTCTTTCACTTGCTTGGTTAGAGTCACACCAAGGTACTTTATGTTTAGCTATTGTAAAGAGTGTTGTTTCCCTAATTTCTTTCTCGGCCCTTTTGTCTTTGGTATACAGGAGGGCTTCTGAATTTTTTTTTTTTTGAGATAATTTTGTATCCAGCCACTTTGCTGAAAGTGTTTATCAGCTGAAGGAGTTCTCGGTTTAATTTTTGGGGTCTCTCATGTGTACTATCATATCATCTATGAATACTGATACTTTGACTTCTTCCTCTCCAATTTGTATTCCCTTGATCTCCTTTAGTTATCTTATTGCTCTAGCTAGAACTTCAAGTACTATGTTGAAGAGATAAGGAGAGAATGGGCAGCCTTGCCTTGTCCCTGATTAAAGTGGGATTGATTTAAGTTTCTCTCCATTTAGTTTGATGTTGCTATAGGCTTGCTGTATATTGTCTTTACTATGTTAAGGTAAGTGCCTTGTATCCCTGATTTCTCCAAGACTTTAAACATGAATGGGTATTGGATTTTGTCAAATGCTTTTCAGCATCCAAGGAGATGATCCTGTGGTTTTTCTCCTTCAGTTTGTTTATATGGTGGATTACATTGATGGATTTCCATTTATTGAACCACCCTTGCATACCTGGCATGAAGCCTACTTGGTCATGGTGGATGATATCTTTTATGTGTTCTTGGATTCAGTTTGCAAGTATTTTATTGAGTATTTTTGCATTAATGTTCATAAGAAAGTTAGGTCTGAAGTTCTCTCTCTCTCTCTCTTTTTTTTTTTTTTTGGTTGGGTCTTTACGTGGTTTAGGTATCAAGGTGACTGTGGCTTCAGAGAATGAATTTAGTAATGTTACTTCTCTTTCTATTTTGTGGAATAGTTTGAGAATCTATTAAGAAAATTGTCCATTTCATTTAGAGTGACACATAGGCTTTTGTAGTATGACCTAAAGATTGTTTGGATTTCCTCAGAGCCTGTTGTTATGTCCCCCATTTCATTCCTGATTTTGCTGATTTGGATAGTTTCTCTCTGCCTTATAATTAGTTTGGCTAAAGGTTTGTCTAGCTTGTTGATTTTCTCAAAGAACCAGCTCTTGGTTTCATTGATTCTTTAAATTGTTTTATTTGTTTCTAATTTATTGATTTCAGCACTGAGCTTGAATTTTTCCAGCTATCTACTCCTCTTGGGTATGTCTGCTTCTTTGTTTTTTCCCTAGGGCTTTCAGGTGAGCTATTAAGTTGCTTGTATGAGATGTTTCAAATTTCTTCTTGAAGGCACTTAGTGCTATGAACTTTCGTCTTAGCACTGCTTTCATTGTGTCCCATAAGTTTGGGTATGTTGTGCCTTCAATATCATTGAATTCTAGGAAGTCTTTGATTTCTCTCTTTATCTCTTTTCTAACCTAGCTGTCATTGAGTAGTGAGTTGTTCAGTTTCCATGGATGTGTAGGCTTTTTGCTTGGTATTGGCAAAGAAACAGAATGGTGGATCAATGGAACTGAATAGAAGACCCAGAAAATCCTACCGGCCTGCGCCACCAGAACCGGCATAAAGCATCTGAAAGACTCTACCTGGCAGTGCTCCAAAGTAGATACTAAGACTCATAACCAAACCGGCAGAGTGCAGGGAATCATATGAAAGAAGGGGAGTTTGATGTGGAAAGGATAGGAGCTCCACAAGGACCAAACATATCTGGGCACAGGGTCTTTTCTGAGATGGACACTCAACCAAAGACCATGAGAGGATAAAACCCAAAACCTCTGCTCGGGTGTGAACCATGATAGCTCAGTAATCAATTGGTTTCCCATAGTAAGGGGAACAAGGACTATTTCTAACAGGAACTCAATGACTGGCTCTTTGACCTCCCCACCTCTCAAGGGAGGAGCAGTACTGTTAGGCCACAGAGGAGGACTTTGCAGCCAATCCTGAAAATATCTGACAAAAGAGAGTCATATGAAAGGGGAGGAGGTCCTCCCCTATCAGTGGAAAGCGGCAGGGAGGAGATGAGGGAGGGAGAGTGGGATTGGGGAGGGAATGAGGGATACAGCTGGGATACAGAATTAACAAAATGTAACTAATGAGAAAAATAAAATTAATAATAATAATAAAAAAGAAGACCCAGAAATAAATCCACATACCTATGCATACTTGATTTTTGACAAAGAAGCCAAAACCATTCAATGGAAAAAAGACATCATCTTAAACAAATGATGCTGGTCTAACTGGATGTCTACATGCAGAAAAATAAAAATAGATCCATATTTATTACCTGCACAAAACTAAAGTCCAAGTGGATCAAAGACCTCAACATAAAACCAGACACACTAAACCACTTAGAAGAAAAAGTGGGGAAGAACCTTGAACTCATTGGCATAGGAGACAACTTCTTGAACAGAACACCAACAGCACAGGCTCTAAGATCAACAATTAATAAATGGGACCTCATGAAATTGAAAAGCTTCTGTAAAGCAAAAGACACTATTGTCAGAACAAAACAACAGCCTACAGACTGTGAAAGGATCTTCACCAACCCTATATCTGATAGAGGGCTGATCCAGAATACATAAGAACTTAAGAGATAAAAAGCAACACATTAAGTAATCCAATTAAAAAATGGGGTATGAAGCTAAACAGAAAATTCTCTGTAGAGGAATATGGAATGACAGAGAAACACTTAAAGAAATGCTCAACATTCTTAGCCACCAGGGAGATGCAAATAAAAACGGCCCTGAGATTTCACCTTACACCCAACAGAATGGCTAAGATAAAAAAACTCAAGTAATAACACATGCTGGAGAGGATGTGGAGAAAGAGGAACCCTCTTCCATTGCTGGTGGGAATGTAATCTTGTACAATCACTTTGGAAATCAATCTGGCACTTTTTCAGACAATTAGAAATAGTGCTTCCTCGAGATCCAGCTATACTACTCCTAGGTATATATCCAAAATATGCCCAAGCACACAACAAGGACCTTTCTTCAACCATGTTCGTAGCAGCTTTATTAATAATAGCCAGAACCTGGAAACAACCCAGATGTCCCTCAACAGAGGAATGGATACAGAAATTGTGGTAAATTTACATAATGGAACACTACTCAGTAATTAAAAAGAAAGAAATCATGAAATTTGCAGGCAAATGGTGGGAACTAGATAAGATCATCCTGAGTAAGGTGTCCCAGAAGCAGAAACACACACACAGAATATACTAAACCTATAATATAGGATAAACATACTAAAATCTGTACACCTAAAGAAGCTAAACAAGAAGGAGGATCCTGGGTAAGATGATCAATACTTACTCAGAAAGACAAATGGGATAGACATTGGAAGAAGGAGAAAACAAGAAAAAGAACAGGAGCCTATGACAGAGGGCCTCTGGAAGACTCTACCCAGCAGTGTATTAAAGCAGATACTGAGACTCATAACCAAACTTTGGGCAGAGTGCAGGGAATCATATGAAAGAAGGGGGAGTTAGTAAGACCTGGAGAGGACAGGAGCTCCACAAAGAGAGCCACAGAACCAAAATATATGGGCACAGGGGTCTTTTATGAGACTGATACTCCAACCATGAACCAAGGTCCATTCATGGATATAACTATAACCTAGAACCCCTGCTCACATATAGCCAATGACAGCTCAGTATCTAATGTGTTCCCTTGTAACGGGAATAGGGACTGTCTCTGACATGAACTCAGTGGCTGGCTCTTTGACCACCCCATCCCCCTGAGGGAGGAGCAGCCTTGCCAGGCCACAGAGGAGGACATTGCAGTCAGCCCTGATGAGACCTGATAAGCTAGGGTCAGATGGAAGGGGAGGAGGACCTCCCCTATCAGTGGAGTTGGAGAGTGTCATGAGAGGGAGGGAGGGTGGGATTGGGAGGGAATGAGGTAGGGGCTGCAGCTGGGATACAAAGTGACTAAAATGTAAGTAATGTAAAAAATAAAGAAAAAAATTAATTTTATTTAATTAAATAAAGAAAAGTAAAGAAAGAAAGAAAGAAAGAAAGAAAGGAAGGAAGGAAGGAAGGAAGGAAGGAAGGAAAAAAGAAAGGAAGGAAGGAAGGTCAGGCTCCCCGGACAGAGCTCCAGTTCTCAAATGTGTAGTCTTTAGGTGTTTAAACCCTCACTAGCCAAGGTGGACCCAGAAACCGTGGGGAACCTCTGCTTTCCTTCATATCGAAAAATGGCAGAGAGGTGGGACCCCCCCATGTCTGTTTCAGCAATGTGTGAGATAGTGAGAGCTTGGAAGTGAATTAGATGTTTATCTTTATGAGAATGCAGAAAGATATATTGAAACATTGAAATAAATATCTTATGTTTAAGTGAATGAACTAGATTTATATTTGTCTGTCTGTGTAAACTTTAAAACTTTAGTATTATATAAAAAACTGTATTCCCCACTTTTTTTTCTAACCAATTTAAGGTGTCCGGTTTTATGTTGAGGTCTTTGATCCACTTGGACTTCAGTTTTGTGCAGGGTGATAAGTATGGATCTATTTTCATTTTTCTACATGTAGACATCCAGTTAGACCAGCACCATTTGTTGAAGATGCTGTCTTTTTTCCATTGAATGGATTTGGCATCTTTGTCAAAAATCAGGTGTCCATAAGTATGTGGATTTATGTCAGGGTTTTCTATTCGATTCCCTTGATCCACCAGTCTGTTTCTATGCCAGTACCATGCAGTTTTTAGTATTGTTGCTCTATAATACAGCTTGAGATCAGGGATGGAGATACCTTCTGAAGATCTTTTACTGTAGAGAATTGTTTTAGCAATTCTGGGTTTCTTGTTGTTCCATATGAAGGTGAGAATTTTTCTTTCCAGGTCTGTAAAGAATTGTGTTGGTAATTTGATGGGAATTGCATTGAATCTTAGGAAAGATGTGGGAAATAATATGATCTGGAGAGGACAGGAACTCCATAAGGAGAGCAACAGAACCAAAAATATCTGAGCACAGGGGTCTTTCCTGAGACTGCTATTCCAACCAAGGACTATTCATGGAGATAACCTAAGACCCCTGCACAGACGTAGCCCATGGCAGTTCGGTATCCAAGTGGGTTCCATTGTAATAGGAACAGGAACTGTCTCTGACATGAACTGATTAGCCTGCTCTTTAATTTCCTCCCCCTGAGGGGGAAGCAGCATTACCAGGCCACAGAAGAAGACAATGCAGCCACTCCTGATGAGACCTAATTGATTAGGATCAGAAGGAAGGAAAAGAAGACCTCCCCTATCAGTGGACTTGGGGAGGGGCATGCAGGCAGAGGGTGGAGGAAGGGAGGGAATGGGATGGGAGGAGGGAGGGAGCCACGGGGGGAGGGAGGATACAAAGTGAGTAAAGTGTAATTAATAAAAAAAAGAATTAAAAAACCCTGTAAGTCGCAAATTGTTATACAAGTATATTTTATTAAAAATTTAAAAGCACACAAATTGTACTATATATTTTTATTAGAAAACAAATGTAAATTTATGTAAATGAAAGTCAGACATATGATTCCAGACAGTAGTCATGGATCCTCGTAGAGAGTGGAGGATGGCAGAGAAGGGCTAATGACTATCTGCATTTTAAAAAGTTTTGAAGCAGATGTAAGTATGGCACAATATTAATAATTATTAAATAAGCCGATAAAGCCTAGAAGAAATAATATTTTCACTTCTCTTCTTACTTAAAAATAAATAGAAACATATATATGCTTACAATTAGCAAAGCAAAAGTCAGGCTTCCTTCCCTAAACCAGGCTAAGCAGATGGTATGTAAAACATGACTGGAAGAGTATACACACACATATATGTGTGTGTAAGCACACATGTTCACTTATACATACATAGACGCATCGGTTCAAATTAAACAGTAACTTTTATTATTTTTAATCAGAAAAATATCGGCTTTTCATAAACACCTTTGGTGCTGAGGGTCATAACTTTATAGCTCTAGCCCTTTTCTGTAACTCAGCCATGGACCAAATCTAGAGAAGATGGAGATGAAATGGTTGGGGTAGAGAGAGGAGGGCCGATGATTCCCTAGATACTGGATGCTGCTTCAGTGTGGGGCTGGAAGATGTGGCCTGAAACTTTTCAGAAGGGCTTTGGGAGGACCAATAAATTCTGATGAGAAGCAGCAGAGCCAGAGTCAGGAGGCTGGGTGCAAATCCATGAGGGATGGATAAGGATGGCCACAGGGGCTAACTGTCCTTACTACAGAGATTACTCTGGCTGGCTTGTTTTTTTAATTGGAAAGCTTTATCTGTTTCAGAGTAATCAGTGATATTATGCTGAATCTGGACCTTTGTTCATTAAACTCTAACCAAATTCTCCCTCAGTATTTTTTCTACCCTTACCAAACATTTTCTGGACATCAGATGATTCTTTGAGTCTTTGAGTGTGTGTGTGTGTGTGTGTGTGTGTGTGTGTGTGTGTGTGTGTCTGGGGGATTCTGTATCAGGTCATGAAGTTTGCAGAAGGCACCCATGGGTACTGTACAACAGATGAAAATAGTTTCTGAATGCGGAGAAAAACACATTTTTTTCCCCTCAACACCAGGGATATGCTTATGTACACTAAAGGTGGAATTTCCATTAACTTATACATGATTTTATTTACACATGATTTTTCACAAGTTCATGAGTGCATAGTGTGTAAACTTACTGAACTTCCACTAAACAAACATGAGTCTTAGGTAGCCTAAATATCCAGTTAGAAAAACAATGTGCTCACTTATATGTGTGGTGCTAATTCTTTGTTTCATCATCAAGTTGACAGGATGTAGACTCTACTAGGAGACACTCACTCTGGCTGTTTCTGTGATAGTGTCTCTTAGAGAGATGTAACTAGGGATGGTAGACCCATATGAATGTGGCCAATACTAGTCTATTGGCTAGGATCTCAGACCGAATAGGTGAAAAAAGGAGGAATGAAGATGAGAACCAGAGTCCATCTCTCTCTATTTTCTGAGTGTGGGTGCAATGTGGCCACCCTCCTATACTCTCATTACCTGGCCCTCTGGCCATTCTGAAGTCCATCCGTTCTCAAAGTGTGAGCCACATGTTTTTTTTTTTTTTTTCAGTTGTGTCTATCAGGTACTCTGTCACATCAATGAAAAGTACCTAATTATTACAGATATGTCAGAAAGTCCTGAGGGGGGGCTGGCTAACCCTCAAAAGTATCATATTTTAGTTTTAAACTCCCTGGATTTCCCACTTCCTATTTACATTCCAGTTGACTTATTGTCTATTATTCATTTTCACTTTGCCACATTGCACTTCTTTTTAAATGAAGTGCCCTCCTGTCTTCAGTGTTTGGCTTCCTGAGCACAGTTTGACAGAGACCGTAATTAGGAAAAGATCAAACCACAGTGCAAACGTCAGGCACCTCTGCCCAGAGGACAGTCTGTGACTCTGAATCTAGAGGGGGCATTTGCTTAGTTCCCACTCAGGTTACAGGTGTCTTCTCAGTAACACATGTGTTGATTTAACCTAAGGTTCACTTGCCCCTCCTTTCAGTACAACACAAATGCAACAGGTCTCCTTCTTCTCCAGCAACGTGTCCTGCACACCTGACTGAATCTGAGAAAACACTGTAAATTGACCTGCTATTGCAACTACATTTCCAGTAACTATAGAGGAGGAGACCTAAGAGGTTAACATAGCCACTCTTCTTTGTCATTGTGTGTGTGTGTGTGTTCTGGGCACATCAGAACAGCTGGATTTTCTTTTCCCTTTAAATCTTTTCTAGCCTTTCTCTGAAAAACTTTGTTCTTTTCCTTTCCTCCAGAAAAGCTCCTATTTTACTCCATCCTTACATACAGCATGGGCAAGATTTGTATTCCTCACTGAAGTATAACTCCCAGGGACCCACACATCACTCAAATAATATGTCAGAAGTCTCCCACAATGCCGTAAAATTTCCAAGCTTGATGAGGCCAGGGGAACTTCGTGGCCTCTCAGGTCAGGAGAGGCTGTTAATGTTTGTTGTCCAGAAGTTCTCCACATTTTCAGGATCCTCATTGTCTGTCAACAGCTTTTTCTGGGAGTTAAAAACCACACAGAGAATGGAATGAGAGGTGTTGGAAGTAGAGAATGCCACCATGTGCATTTCAGGAGATGGCAACAGCTACTCTGTTGGTGAGAGAAAAGATCTCTTGCCTATTACAAGAGGGTGGAGTATCATTCTATAAGGCAGCATGGAAGTCCTATGACCTGCTGAGATGACAAGCAGACATTACTGGTACCATCAGTTTCATCATGTCTTGTGAGGTCTTCCTCTGCTTGAGAATCTCAGCTCACCAGTCTTTGGAGATGAAGGAAACATTGGAGAGATGTAAATTCTATCTTCTACCTTTTCAGATTCAGACCCCGAGTTTCAGGGGGAGAAAAAATGGCTCAAGGTCAGTGAATTAGTAGTTAGACTGGGTCAACCCAATCCCTTCTAGTGCCCATGTCGGTCTCTGTCCACACACCTCATTTCTTCCTTGCTGTCCTTCTGAAAGACTTCTTTTTAAACCTTGGGGCTATATCCTTATAAAGGACAGAAGCAGAAGTACACTAATTCATATGCTTAGTTTAAGTTGTAACGTGTTCTTTTGCCCATGTTTGGACAGATAAAGTACTACTATATGGTAGACAGCATTTTCATAAAGGTCAACAGCAACTATTCAGTCTGAACTACTATATAAGAAGATGGACAGCACGTTATCAAGAGGAAAAATGTTTGTATCAACATACTGGAAATTATCCACTTTGACTGATATGGTAGAGTTGACCTGTAAGTAATACAGCAGGAACTGGGAGAGATTCTGGTAGATTCTCTTATTTTGAATTCCAGACTCGCACACTGTTACCAGTGCCTGCTTTTTGACCTTGGCATTGATGAGGAGCTTCACATTCAGGTCCACCGAATGATTTGAGCAATCCACAAGAAACTGCAGTTGGCAAATGATAAAGTACCAGCCCGGGAACTGGACTACCAGGTTCCCATCCTGGTATCCAACTCCATGAATGGCACCATCTTGATTCCATGACAATTTGGTATTGTTGAGATGTTTTGAAACTGGAAAGATAGAAACAGGATTATTATTGCTCACATGTTGGGTACATGCTGGAAACCTGTTTTTCAAGGTTCCCATTCAGGATCTCTGTTTTCTAGAATGCTGCATGCTATCTAAGACATATAAGCATCTTCTGAGTACTCTTTCTAGACTATTCTTCCATAGCTCATTCCTTTTACTTAGAAAGGCACAGGAAGAAAACCATCTGTCTCTCCTTCTTTTTTTTCAGTGCTCAAAGCTGGAGGGTTGGATCACACACAACACTGCACAAGAAAAGGAAAGACCCTATAGGAAGATTTTCTAATAGAAGACATCTCCTATAGAAGTCTTTCTTTTAATTATTATCTATCACATCATATAGTTGTTAATATTTTCTTTCTACTTCTTTTCAGTGTGTCTGTATATATATCTGGCTGTATTAGACCCAGGCATGTGTGCAGGTGCAGGTGTGCTGGTGTGGAGGGGAGTGTATTTAGCTCAGAGGACAACCTTGGGTATCAGCCTTTACACAATGCCAGTACTGCTTTACCATTTGCCCCGTTTCTGTTTTTTTTTTCCCAAATGTTTATTTCTATTACGTATATGTGTTTTTGTCTATATGAGTATATGCAGTGTGTATAGGAGGGGTGGTGCATCAAATATCCTGAAGATGTAACTATAGGCAGTTTTGAGACATCTGATGTTAATACTGGGAACCAAATTTGGGTCTTCTGGAAGAGCAAGTGCCCTCAACTGCTGAGCCAACTCTCAAGCCCCATAACTTGTGGTTTTGAGGCAGGGATTTTCACTTGCCAGAATCTTGCTCAGTAGGCAGAGCTGGTCAGCCAGTGTGCTCCAGGGATCCCTCTGCTTCTGCCTTGGCAGCACTGGTATTTCAGGCATGAGATACCATGCTTGGCTTTTGAAAAGTAGGTTCTAGTTCTCCAGCTTACAAACCAGTCACTTGACTGCCTAAACCATTTCTCCAGCTCTTTTCTCTTTTAGACCATACCTACCTAGACTGTATTTTACAGTTCTGTGTTACCAGTCATTTGTCATGAGCAAGCACTTAGTGTTTTGATAGGCATTGCAGATGGGGTCAGAGCAGTGACACTCAATATTACTCAGGAGAATCTCTATTAACTTTCACATTTTAGATAAAATCAAAGTATGTTATGTACATGCATAAAGATATCAATAATAAAACCCATTACCATGAACAATTGATATGTGTTAATATAAAATAAGACACTCCCTTTAACATGGTCTGTGCTTTTGAATGTCTCCGTTCTTTACAGGACAGCCAAGCATCCTTACCTGGACCTTCATGTGAAGGACCCACCACATAACACTGTTAGGGAGGTGAGGAATTAACAGAGCCTCTAAGCTGAAATCTTCGTGTGAAAGCCAGTTCTCTGAATCCTAACAAATGAAAATCAGCACTGACTGGTAAAGGTGCCTTCAGCACTAGGAAGCTGGCATGCTGCTTTTAATTGATTCAATGCTTTTTCTTCAAACCTTGTTGCAATTCAATTGAAAGGCAAGAACTAATCTAACTGTAAAAATGGGAGTTTTTAAAATGAGCAAAATGGCTATTCAGAGAATCTTGGCCATCTCTTCCATGGCTCATTCTTTCATGCTCTTAGTGCCTCTTGCTGTCTCATTTACAAGGGACTCTTACCTGAAGTACACTGTCATATGCAAATAGGCCCTGTTCCAAGGAGCTCATTAAGCTGTCAATCTGGGGACCAGGCAATTTTGTAGTTCCCTTGTGAATAACTTCATTGAGGTAGAGATGGGGGCTATTCTTTGTATTAGGGAAAAGACTGTGCATTAGGCCCAAACTAATAAGTAGGTGCATGGTAGTGTGGGTAGTGGAGGAAGGGAGAGGTGGTGGAAGCAACAGGAAAAAAAATGTCTTCAAAGGCAAGGTTGGAAACATAAAGGGGTGAATGCAGTAGTTCCCACTGCTGAGGGAGCTGAGGGAGCTTTTGAAGGCCTGTGCATCTGTCCATGGTCACATGTACACATTACAATATTGCCCATAACATAGCTCCCTCAGAGCTCAAGCTTTTTTCTAGACAAACAAATAAAAAAATTTCCCAGCACGCTGGGCTGAGGAAAGAAGAGACTTGTAGCTATGGAGAAAAATACTCTCATCCTCTTCCTCTAAGACTTTCAAATTTAATTTATGAAAAGTATGATGTAGGCCATCTGCACATCATTTTCAGCTAGAGGATTCTTCTGGATTAGAAGTTGGCACAGGACATCATCTTCGTAGGAATATATTTTTCTGGCTTTGGCTACTGACCTTGGAGGTAGGCCCATGATTTCTTGAATGGAGTCCTTTTCAGTGTACATAAGAGGTCCTCTGAGCAATTTCCTAAAGACAAGATCAAGCACGAATTGAAATCTGCTCCTGTGAGAACTGTAGAAAACCACATATTTTCCTGTGACCCCCTGAGACCTGCATTTACTAGTCTGTTTCTGTTTGTGAGGTTGAATCTCTCTCACACACACACACACAGAGTCACACAAATAATAACAAACAAAAAACAAACATCTGTTTCATTTTGCTGTCAAACAGCCTAGGATTTTCACATTTTTAAAGCTTATTTTTTATCGATTACTTCTACTTGGGCTATTATAGAAGACTGTAGAAGTTAAACAAATATCTGAGTTTCCACGGGCTGTTGGGCACCATTCCCCTCTTGGTCACAGTCTTCATGCAAGGTGTTAATAAGCATGTCTCATAGGTTAAGAGACACTGGGAATCCCATATCCTTTAGCTCAAACACCAATCTCTACAACAGCAACACTGATGGAGTTATTGCTATCTATCATGCTCTGCAGACACTAGATTCTGTACTTTGACCTGCATCAACTAATCTGGTTCTCAGACTAATCCAGGGTCAACTTTTATGTCTGCAGATACTGAAGGACATACTCAAGGTCAAGTGAGCATTTGGGAATGTGAGGATTCCCACATCTACTTTGTTCCAGAGGATGGAATTCCTTCTTTAGGCTGCCTTGCAAGACAGCAATGATTCAAACATCTCACTCAATTTTAAGAGGACAAAGCATTAATGACATCTTAGCAGGAAGCCTCCCATCTGGATCTTCTTTAATAAAGACAAACACAGTATTTGTGTCATTATAGCATTTTAGAAATAAAAATATTTTAATATCATCACCAAGGATGATGGCTCTTTCTTATTATAACAAGCTATTTTGTATGCAAGGAACCAAATTATACATTTCCTGCAGTGACTCACAAATTGAATATATTTGGAGCAAATTTCTCTTCTGTGGGTCTTGGTTCCCCTATCTGAAAAACTGGAAGCTCTCTAACCTAGCATGGATGCCTTTTTGATGATATCACCAGGGATGACCACTCAGTCCATCCGTTTGAGACTGACAGATAATGCAATAGGGCCATGCCCTGCTCTGCTGCTTACTGTATCTCTGAATAGCATGTCCTGAGCTCTCAGTTGCTTTCTCTATCCCACTGCCCAGATTTGAGAAAGTCCCTGGGACCTGAGAGTGGTTAGAAGGTGAGTGAAGAGTTCCCTCTGCCGTCTGAGCAAGCTCACTACTAAAGACACCCCCAGGAGAAGCGGGGAAATTGTCATCTCTAGCTGCTCCTGACTCACAAAGAGCTTCTGGCCCATCAAGGGCTAAAGGCCAGCTTCCACTCTCTAGATCTTAGCCTATGCTTATCACCTACGCAGTGTTCTTGTGAGGGTTGCTGATGGCCTGCACATACTCATGGTGTGTATATAATCAGGACTCTGATACCAAAGTGTGATATTCTAATGGTTTGTGACTGTTGTCCAGTCTCTTCGAGACTGTAGAACATTAACCAGAAGAAAACAGGGAGGTGCAAATCTGGGTGACTCTCTTTGGGAATTACTGGGAATTACTCTCTGATCTATGTTACCCACAGCTCCTAAGGGCGGCATTCGTTACTTTTTGGGTTCTGACTCCTCCCAGTCTCCCTAGTCTCAGCTTGTACCTTACCTCATCCCATTTTACTCTGTCTTAATAGTAATCAGCATCATCACCACTAGCATCATCATAGCGAATGTTAACTATTTTTGTGATACTTTATTGAGCATGCTACAACCATGATTCCATTTAATATTCACAACTGTCCTGTGAGAGACAGCTTAGCATCATTTCTGTGATGTGTATAAGAAGCCCCAGGTTTTCAAAGGTTAACTAGCTTGTTCTCAGCCATACAGCTAGTTGTTGGTAGGGTAGAGATTAAAACTCTGACAATGTGACTTTAATCCTCAGATTTTTCCCCCATGCTACTGAGTTTGGAGGCTTGCAGTTCCCTCTAAATAACCGCATGGATACACTTTCATGTGAACACCTCTTGTTACTGCAACCTGTGACCCCTTACCTCTATCAAGCTAGTTGCGTTTTGAAACACACCCTGGCAGAGACTACAGTTCAGTCTCTCCTACTGCATAGCCAAGTAGATGCTTCATCAGCGTTTTCCACATGGAGTCAACTAGCCCACCTCTCTTATTTCCTTATGTGGTTCTGGCTAACCTCCTACTCAGGGGATCAGTGTAGTAAGTAGGGTACTAGGCTTCTTTCCCCTCTGGCAGAAATAACTCACCTCACAGATTCTGTCTAAGGAAGTTGGGAAAACAGGATTCATGCCCTGTACCAAAGCCAGGAGGTCACATCAAAAACAGGCTCTAATCTCTCTAGTCCAAAGGCCTCTCTGTATTGGGTGGCTCGTGACATTGTCATGAGCTGAGCCTCTACAAACCGATGGTGGCAGAAGTACAAGCCCAGGCTAGCCTCTCATACACAGACTTTTTTTTTTTGTTCCGTTTTTCCCCTTTGGTCTTCACATGCACAGTGGGGTGACCTCAGTTGTAATTCTGAGAAACCCAATGATGGAAAAAATTCAGCCTTATTTTGAAGCATTTGCATTTCCTGAAATCAAATGGCAGACAGACTAATTTTTCTTAAAGAATTGATTAGATGGTTTCATGCTAAAGGAGAAACACCTGCTTCTCATTCTAAGAATGACATTGCTGGGACGGGTTTAAGGAGGGAGCTGGTTATTGAGAGAGTAACACTGTGGAGCTTGAAGAAGATCCCAGAGGAGTGCACCATTTCTGTTATTTCACATTTGGAGAGGTCAACAGAGAGTAAAGGATGCTTGATGGGACCCAAACACTAAGCGTCTCTTAGTGGTTTCTGAAGGATTACAAAGCCCTCAGCTAACGACCAACACTGTAACCCTCTTTCCTCCACATGATGATGCCATAACTATAAAAAGGACATCCATGTTATAATGCAAGTCACAGAGATGGAGGGAAGCTTGAATATTTGGCCAGTTAGTGTTGATCAAGGAGTATGTTGGCGGCTCTGAAAGTCCCCAGGCTCTTGTTAAGACCTAGATAGTATTGTGTGCGGTACCAGTCATGCAGCTCAGGTCTTATCAACGTGTGAATCCATGATAAGACAATCTATTGTATATATAAAGAGTTTTAGGAGGTACCCATGCAGTAGAATCCTGCAGTGGCCCCAGAACTTGGTGGATCGTGGGCTGTATCTCTGCTATCTGTCTTCCCAGTGACTATTAGTCTGGAAGGGCTTAGTTTGAGAGATGGAATATGAGAGCTGTCTGGCCATGGTGACTAAGCTGATGTTTGGCTCTTGGGTTTCTGGAAGTTTTTTTTTTTTTAAATTTAGTATTTAGATCTCACTGTTTGCTGAGAGGTAGAGATGCCTTGCTAGACCATTCTAGCAGACTGTGCTGATGTATCCCTGCACTTCAGGTACTGATGTGGGCCAGGAGGTCAGCCCTGGATCCAGCATTTTGCCTTTTCGTGCATGCTCTCCAACCACAGGTAGAAGACACATGTTCAGGTCTTCCGAGACCCAAGGGACAGAAGAGAAAAGTTTCACCTCATGGACATTCTAAATTATGAACATTATGCTTCTGTGAGAATTTGTGTGGGTTTTAGAATAGAAGCTGCCTTCAAGAGTTCCTGGTTCAAATCTGGCAAACACATGGCTTCCATGCTCCCTGTGTTGTCCCCATTGCACCTTTGTCCTAGGTCACAGAGTGAGTTACTGACAGAGACAGAAGAAGAGTCTAAAATCCCATATTCTTTGGCATGCCATCTTATCTTCAGATCATTGCCAATTCTAAAATTTCTTTGAACATCAAAATTTTTGGAATAGATGCAGTCCTTGAGTCAGTGTTCTGTGTTTTGTCCATCAGCTCTGGTTTCTTCCAGAAGGATGGTGGACTATCCTTTCACTTTCTTTCAAAGACTGGAGAGGAAGGTGTGTCAATGACATCACAGTGGCTGGTTTCCCAGAGAAAGGAGGGAGGTGGGGGGAGAGAGATTGAGAACGCTACTACAGAAGGTGGTTGAAAGGTAAGGTAAGGATTATGGCGGTCTTAAAGCAAGAACCCCTCCTGGAGATTTTATGGACCCAAAGGATCATGCTAGTGAAGATTATAGATCTAATTTTGGGGGAGGCTGATCCAAGAGATGGTGGTTTTTAGGACGTCCTAGCAGGTAAAAGAGCAGCAGAGCTGCGTTCAAAACACTCATTTCCTGGCTCCTAGAGCTGACCTCTGCCCCTGATTTTTGGTCTTCCTGTGGAGCAGCGAGGGTTAAATGCAGGAAGAAAATGAGTCAGTAGCCATTTCACACACTGCAATTAAAGCCTCAAGACACAGCTTCAGGGGTTGCTCGGAAAGCAGCTCCAGTGAGCCTTCCTGGTCATTCAGTGTGAGAGAAAGCCCATAGATAACTTTAAGTCTATGTTCAGAACAGACACAGGTCTCAGCAACTGGGCTTTAGATCCAAATGACATGTTCCCTAAATCCTAGTTAACTTCTTCAGAACCTGACCTGTAAGGACCAGGCAGATGGTGCTTCTCAGAGAACATGTGGTTCTAGTGAAGGCATTGAATCCATCATTTCCTCTCCCAGGACATCAGTGACTGTACCGGTGAGGTAAGGACAGTAACAACCCGGATATGTAGCTGTTGTGACACACATCAAGACTACAGATGTCAAATAATTGGTGCAACGCATGGCTAACGCTGATTCTGCAGATTTGAGGTCCACTCTTGTCTTCTTTTCTTGTCTTGGCACAGCTCTGTGATACTCTACAGAGAGGATTGGCTAATAAGATGCTAAAATGAAGCTCATTGTATTGCCTGTCAGATTAGACTTTCTTGCTTCTGTACACAATTGTTTGAGGCTCTCTTATGCTTTTAGGAAAGGATGAACACCTCTTGGAAATATCTTAATCTTTGAAAAAACAGAGAAACTTGTATATTTCAGTTTCATCTCCCTTGCAGAACACCAGAAAAGTCCCAGCAGCGACACCTGGAGGAGTCTACTCTCAGCACACTAAACAGCATTCAGGATCAGTGTGAACCCTTAACCTGGTGGGGATTGGGGGAAGGGTCACTTCACAGGTCTTCAAGAAAATCTAACCATTTTCTTGATACCACCAGGTTCAGAACGTGTATGATGCAAACATAAACCCAGAGAGGAGCCATTTGGAAAAGGAGAGGTGGGCGACTCTGGATGCACACCAGTACTTGGGAAACACCTGATAGACAGCATGCTTCTTGTTGAACACAAAGAAAACAAAGGATAAAAATGGGTTGAAATCAAGATGGAATTCACTTCAATACTGTGAAGCTTTTGGGAGCTGAAAGCCTTTTAAGTCCTGACCTGTTGTGGTATGTAAGGTAAACATATCAGGCCCTAGGCTTATTTTCCTTCCTTCAATGCACGTTAAAGGCCGATTGAACTGACATTTTTGGGAGGGGGTGTTTTGGAAACATCTTAAAGTTCTTTTAACATTCTAAATAACCTTTACAATGCCACAGCTTATTTTCAATGTGGAAGTACAGAAGCAATCCCAGAACGGCTCAGACATACGTGAGTCCAAATCCCACCCTGCCTACCTACTGGCTGTATGGCATGGCACAAGTAAGTAGGCCTCTTTGAACTGTTCTTTCCTCCTCAAAGTGAAAATAATATACACCTCAACAGCTGGCAAGAGGACTAAATGAAGTAATGTACAACACTGAGTCTATTATATACCACACAAAGAATACCAAATAGTTGGTTTTCTTTCTCTGGTCTGGGGCCTGGGCTACCTGGCTGGCGCAGAATCAATACTGCAGATGTTCTGTCTAGGGCTTGAGCTGAATATAAAAAAGAACCAGTTTGAGGTCTAGGACTATTTGTCCTTCTCCCTCTTCTCCCCCTCCCTGCTTCCCACTTCTTTTCCTCCTTCCATCCTCTCTTAAAGTGTTAGGATGGTAGGGAAAGCTGACATATCCTCTGGAGTTAGAGACTGGCAAATTGTGTCTGCCAAGTCTAGTACCAAACCTCAGCCTTTTTGTCTTCTTTTGTTCCTTCCTCTCCCCGCAGCTCATCTCTTCTCCTTCCTCCTCTCTCTTTCTTGGGTGTGAGAATTATCAGTGATGGCTTTAGAGCCCTATCCAGAACCTCATTCCACTTCAATCTGGGTATTTCCAACAGAGAAATTCCTGATTCCTGTTAGTGCTGCCTTGAGAAAAAGAAAATGAATTTAAGAGCAAGTTTTATTGAGTGTGTTCAGAGCAAAAGGAGGAACAAGCAGGTTCCTTTGTAGCAAGCGAAGTGACCAGCTGAAAAGTGATTTACCCTTACCCCCAGGAAAACATTCTACAATGCTGCAAAGGGGAAGAAGAGCAAATGGAAACTAAAAGTAACAAACTGGATCCAGTCCCGTCCCTCTGAAGAGTGGGGCTCTGCCAGACAGCGTTTATTTTCCTGAGGGTGAGTGGTTGTGAGGAAAAAGAAGGCTGCCATTCCTTGTCTCATCTCTCAGCCACCAGTCATGGCTCCCAAATGGCACAGACCATTTGGGTCAGTGAAGTACTGGGGAAAATTAATCTGCTTGGCTGTGCAGCTCTCTCACCCTCAATATTTCTTGTTCTTGTTGTTTTCCTTTCTATTCTTGTTCTTGACTTGCTTTGTAGACTAGGCTGGCCTTGAACTCACAAAGATATGATTACTTCTGCCTCCCTGAGTGCTGGGATTAAAGGCGTGTGCCGCCGCACTCAGCTCTCAGTGTTTCTTTATTGAAGAGACCACCTCTTCATCTCTTTGATGCCCATAGTTTTCTTTTAACTTTGAGGGGTATGGGGTTTCCTTAGGTCATCAGGACCTCTGGGTGCCATGGGCCACATAGCATTTTCAGGGAAAAAATTATTTTTCTACTGAGTAGATGAAATCACCCCAAGTCTCACTACCCACTCAAGCCTGCCCCACAGCCCCAGAACTTAGTGATAGAGTACGCTAGCCTTTGAGAATTTTCTAGTGGCTGAAGTAGCTTTGACCTATCCCGGATAGAGCCCCGGAGGTTCTGTACCGCGGCGCTCCCAGCTTTCCCGTTTGTCTCAATCCTTCTGCAGACATGCTACACCAACAGGCAGGATTTTGTTGTCTCAATCCTTCTGCAGACATGCTATACCAACAGGCAGGATTTTGTTGTCTCAATCCTTCTGCAGACATGCTATACCAACAGGCAGGATTTTGTTGGGATTCCTGAGAAATCTAGGTAGAGGGGCTGTGATCTGAGATTTGGACAAATGAGCCCACAGCATGGGCACCATAAGACAGTCAAAATTCAGTGGAAGCAGAAGATTAGAAAAAAAATGATGAGGTGATGTAGGAGCCTTGACTCCAGCCTGCATGTGGAGGAGGGAGGATCATTTCATGGATCATGGAAGAGCAGGTGGACCAGATGGAGGTTCAGCCAAGTGGGAAAATGTATTTTTTGTTCCATTCATGTTCACAGTGGCTCCCTGCAGGAGGCACGCTGCCTTTTTCTGCTAGAGGAGAGACTAAAACCCAGCATGAAGTGTGTAGAAAGGCTTGCCTTCCAGCATTCCTGCTTGTCCATGAATCCAGCTGAATGACTGACAAGTCTTAAGCAAAGCAGGGTGAATGCAGAACCTATTCTAGCCAGGAATGGCAAGTTTGTGTTAGGACTCGTTACCAACACGGGTGTGGCTTTCTGCGGTTTCCCTGTAGCTAAGGATATCCTGTGCTGGGCTACCTCGGCATGTGTACAGAGCCCTACATCCCTGGCTCTGGTCAGTGCTGGCTTCCTGTAGGTGATGGATTTACAACAGCTATCATACAGAGATTTCCCATCCTTGCAGCATCTGTCCTGTGACAAACCTCATGGGACCCTTGGGACTTCCTCCCAGGAATTTTTGGAAAGTAGCTCTACCCTGCCTGAGATGTCTCAAAACAGTGCTATCTTTCTCCTTGCCCCCTTCTTTTCTTCTCAAAAATGGACAATTTACTTCTTGTGTAGGCATAAGATTAGCTTGTTGGTGAACAAGGTTATTACTTCAGAGTTTTGTCAAACAATTGACAGGGTTTTTCTTTCTGTCTTTAACTACCCAACAAGAGAATTCTAGTCTCAGGAAGTATGAAATAAGTGGTATGTGTGTGTGTGTGTGTGTGTGTGTGTGTGTGTGTGTGTGTATTCATCTGTGTATATGTATGTAGAGGCCAGAAGTCAACATGGGGTGTCTTCCTCATTTTCTTGCTGTATTATTTTTTTTTAAGACAACATTTCATTCCTGAGGTCTTTTATCTGTTGTAGCTTTGTCTTTTTCTTTTTCTTTTCATTACATCAGGTATATTGCCCTGTAAATTGTGGTAATGGTACCAGGAATAAAAAATTAAAGAATTTTTAACTTTTCAAAAAAAAAAAAAAAGACAAAGTTTCTTACTGAACCCAGAGCCTTTCAGTATGGCAAGACTGGCTGGCCAGTGAGCTCCACAGATCTTCCTGTCTGTTTTCTCAGTACTTGGATAGAGCTGCTCCTGCTTTTCCTGTGGGTGGTGGGGATCTGACTCAGGCTCTCACGCAGCACAAAAAGCATTTACCTACCCACAAGCTTGTGAAATAAGCACTCTTCTTGGCCTCAACTCCAATGCATTTAGTATATCGAGAACAGTAATGTTTGGAGAGGAGGAAAGATTTCCTAGAGTCCTAGCCTTGGTGTGCAGAGCCAAGTTTTACCTTCACATGCTATTTTTCTTCCTTATACTGCTGCAGTGTCCAAAGTTTGTGGAGCTAAGGCAAGTGTAGCTGTGCATTAGAAGGGGAGTCAGGGGCCACAGGGTGCCGGCTCCTCAAAACTGAAGTAGGGGCAACAGAGGGAACTGTGGAGTCTCATATTTGCTCTACTGTTGGTTGTTGCTTTCTGTAGAGCCCTGGCAAGTCACCATGACCTCTTGGCTCTCAGAAACTTACCAGCAAATCAGAATGTTAATGGAAATAAGCCCCAATCTCTCTCTACCCTGTACTGCTAAATCTTGGAGCTGGTAATCAGACAAGCCTGAAAGGTTTAACCGAATTTTCATGTTCCCAATGAGAAGTATTATCAGAATTGACAAACAGAATCTGTCTGTAGAAACACTGAATTTGAAAACAAAGGTTATTTGTTGTTCTTGTTGGTTTTTTGTTCTGATATTCCTAGTCATGGACCAGGTAAGGAGGGAACTGGTAAATGCTCAAATCCTCAGTTCCCCAAATTTGGGATTTCATGAACTTAAAAAAAAATTTCCTCAAATGAAAAACTGAGGGGCAATATGAAAAAGACAGATTTTATTTTTGCCTCTTATGCTCATTAAAACAAAATAAGTGACAAAGAAAATAACCTAGCATCCATCTGTATCAATTCTTTCTGTGAAGGGAAGCACCTGAGGATGTTCTCTCCATGAAAGAGTGTTTTCACCTGCAGTGTAGCTGACCAGCTGATGAGAGGACAACTTTGTTCTTGGTTCTTATTCCCTGTGATATGGTGCTAGCTGAAATCCACTAGTTAGAGCTTTATACTCTGCAACCTGTGATTGGAGCGCTCTACAAACAAATAGAACCGCTGCTCAGTGTGGTACCTAATCACGGCTATCTTTGCCACTGACATTATGTCTATGAAAGGTGGCTGCTGACCTTTGCCAAATGAAAACTCCCATCTTACTCAGAAAACTCTAAGTGGAGCTGGTGGCATGACAATGGAAGCATAGACAGGGAATTATGTTTGATCAATGCCAACTGTTCTTTGCAAGGCTCTATGGGAATATATACAACAAGCTAGCAATAATGTCTAACTCCAAAGCCTATACTGTCTTTACCACAGAGTCTGCTATTCCCGTATATGGGCTAAGTCCAGCCACTGCTCATTCTGTAAATAAGATCTAGGGGAATGCAGTCATGCCTGTGCATTCATGTATTGTCTAGCTGTGATAATCACAGTAATTGCAGAACCAATTTCAGCCAAGATAAGAAGGCACTTAAAGCCTGGAATAGTTACTATCTGGATCTTTTTTAGACAATGTCTGTGGCCTCTACACTTTACTTTGCTCCTTGATCACATAACTGGTTATCTACACAGGAAGGGGAAATGATACCACATACTAGGGACTAAGTGATTTCGGCCAATATTAAGCTATTGTTTATCAACCTAAGGTTATTAATCTGTCTTAAAAGGTTTAGAAGACCCTATGTCCACTCGGGGCTCCTTGTCCATACTTTCCAAGTCTTCAGTACAATATCCAGAAGGAGAGAAACTACAAGGGTGATGCATTCATTGTAAGGAGCTGTGTCCTCTGGTCTCAAGGATGCCTAGCATCTCTACCCTGGTGTCTCTGAAGTTCTACCTACCCATCCCATCTTCTTCCCTCCCCTCTTGCAGTTCTGTGGTTAGCCACCTGTGATTGCTACCCAGGCTCCGAAAATTGTGAGTGGAAATGGGTAGAGATTGATGTTTAGAATGCAAAGACACTGGATCAGAGTCAAGGTCCTTTTGTGTCAATCCATATGATTCTGAGCAAGACACTTTTTCTCTAAGTTTGAATTTTCCTTCTCTAGGCCATGAAAACATTAGATGATCTTGAGTTTAATCTTAAATGTTAACTGAACTTTGCATATATCCCCTTAGGGACTAGTGGGGCAATAGGTTAATCAACAGCTTCTGTGACCAGCAGAGCAGAGGGAAGTAGTCTGTGGTGACAGGTCTTCAACTTCATTAGGGGTTTTGGCTATTTTCAGTTATTTGAACATTACTATATGCTGGCTGTCATGCCAAGCAATTATGAGCTGACCCTGATTGGCTTCTCTAAAATCACAATGAGGTGATCACTGTGATTCCCATTTCATGGATGTGTAACCGAGACTTCCCTATGGGAAGTGGAGTCCAGATTCATAGTTCAATTTGTTCAATTTAGGGTTTGCAGATCAAAATACAAGGCTGCCTTGCGTCCCTGCCAGGGTCTGTAGCTTGGCTACAGCAATGGCGTTACTAGTGAGAGTGTTACTGGCAGGTGGGAGGTTTGTGTGGATAAGCACAGTAATCAGGGTCTACCCAGATGAGTCAGAAGCATCAGTTTAACCCATCCACCCCCACCTCCATCCACCCCACTCCTGCTGGAGACAGCCACAGCATTTCTTCCTGATAAGTAGGCATTATACCTTGTGGTGTCATCTGCATGATTCATTACACATTCATTCCTAAAGTTGAGATCTTACCTCCTTTAAGGGGAACCTTGTCAGTTGTTTTTGGAGTGGAGTCCTGGAAGGAAAGAGAGAAGAGCAGGGTGAGGACACCATAGAGACAGAACAGATTATCTTCTTTTTTACTTTGGGAGTCCTCAAAGTATTGTGCAATTTGGAATCCACCCTCCATTTGACTCTTAAAGCGTGAACATTCATTGATTGATTGACTGTAGTGTGCTTCCTATCCATGCTAGACTACCTGTCTATCAGACATCCTAAGCAGGGGTCACCATACACATCTCAAAAACAAGAAACAAGACAAAATGGCTTGTTCAGGGGCACACAGCAAGTTTGGAGCTCAGAAGCACAGCTGGAGCCTCCACTACCAGCCAAGACCTTCTTCCCCTCCGCACATGCTACTGTTTTTTCTCCTTAACTCAACATATGATCAAATGAAGTGAATAAGCATATGTACTTTTGTCTTTCCATATCTAGCTCATTTTAAAGTGTTATAAACATACCTGGAATAAATCTTTCTACCTCGACTGTGGTTGGAATTTGTGAATTAATTAGTGTTTATATTCCAAACATTGTGATGATATTGTAAATATGTTGAGTCTCTACCTTCATGCATTTATTACAAGTTCATTTCCAGATATAATTGGCAAATTTATAAATTTGTAAGTATATGTAGCACAAACAGAAGTATATGTATTCATACATTCATTCATACATTTATGATGCTTTATAGAATTTATGATGCTTTATAGAATCATTATAGATGTCTCTCTTACTGATTTTTATGTACATGAGTAAGAAGTTGATGGTAAAAGCTGTTGACTGAAGAGAAAACTGTGCTGGGGGTCAGATGAGACTGAAGAAAGAATAGTTGCGGTGTTCTGAGAAGGTGGCCCACAGAGGTGGAGGGGCACTGGTACCCAGCAGATTCCTCAGATATTAGCTTTCCAGTGTTCACCACTTTTCCCATGTCAACCTAGAGAGGCATGTAAATAGCCTTCCACAAATGAACAGAACGTCACATTTGCTTTTTAGCCTATTATATAGGTCATAGTCTAGTACACTTGACTGATATAATAATAAAGACTAGAAAGGGGTGACTATTTTTTTCTTTTTTTAATTAATTACAGTTTATTCCCTTTGTATCCCACCTGTAGCTCCCTCCCTCTTTTCCTCCCAATCCCATCCTCCCTCCCTCTTCTCCACCATGCCCCCCCCCCCAGTCCACTGATAGGGAAGGTCCTCTTCCCCTTCGATCTGATCCTAGTCTATTTTTATGGGAAAAGATAGTTTCCCAGTATCTACCAAAGCTGGAAGTTGACAACTAAGAGCACCTGCCTTTCTCAGTGTTCTGTGCAAGAGCTCTATCATTCTCTTTCTGTGGACACATTTGTATCTGAGAAGTAGGGCTCTGCTCTAGCCCAAGAGGAGGAACTCAGAAATACAGCTCAGGAGGCCTCTGTAATACCAGCCTCGATGGCACAGTAATCTGGTGAAAGTCTATAACTTGGGGTCTCAGAATTTTAGGGGAAGAGGTGTGAATCTGGTTTGGAAACCTTTTTCCCCTCTGCTTGTTTTGTATTGCCTTATTTCCTGAGAGCTCTTGACGTGGGTAACAGTGTTGTGCATCTGCAATCACACGATTACCCATACGCTTCTTAGGAAAACCTGACATCACAAATTTCCCCTTTATGTTGCCTCTTGTAACCAGCTGACTTAATGCCAAGCATTACTTTCGATAGCATGAAATACAAACACAAAGAAAGCATTTCCATTTAGATGAAGCCTGACATAATTGAGTGCACCAATGGCCATGTATCCACCTAGACACCTAGAGTGAATAGTAGAAGAGTAACACTGGCAGAGCCATCCCAGTGGCAGAAATGCTAGAGAATCATTCATTCAGCTTTGGATGATCTGTGGTGTGCATTGTGTCACTCACTGAAAGATATGCCATGGACCAGTTCATTAAAACAGTCATTTCAAAACTAGTAATAAATATAGAATCAGAACAGTGAGTTTTGGCACAAGCCATGAAATGATCAGAGTGCTTAAAGAAAGAATTTCTGGTGCTTTAATGTTGAGACTCTTAAGCTGCAAATTTCCACTTAGCAAGTTGGGTTGACATTATTTCTCACAAGTTCCCAGGTGATGCTGATACTCCTGGATTCCAAAACACCTTTGAGCCTCAAGGATATAAGAGGTGTATCTGGGAGGAGGATCTAAATATATGGAATGGGGATGGGATCATGAAGGGGAAGGCCTTGTTTTTGCCTGTCAGCTGAGAGTTCCTTCTATCTCTTCAGGCAGGGAGATGCCAAAAGCACTGGCAGGGAATCCTAGAGTCCAGGGAATCTCTCACAGAAGTGGGACTGTTCCTATGTTGAAGAACACAACGTCTCTGGGGCTTCCTCTGGCTGCCCACAGTAGATGTTATTCCAGAGTCAAAGCAAGAGACAAGTCCAGACATCTTACAGAACTTTGGGTTAATTTTGTAAGGAAGAATGCCAAAATACTTGAGTCTAGGGCCAATTCTAGGCCAAAATTCTTCAGTGAACTTTCCACTTGGCCAATGACAGAGGGGTTCATTGCTCTCTCCTTGCTGTTTCATGAGCATCTCCTGAATGTGAGAATGGAGAAGCAAGGCCTAAGGACATGATGACAGCTTACATTTGTCAGGCATAATGATGGCTGCTAGAGTTTGTCAGATTGCTTAGACCCCAGGCACTATGCAGAGTTCTGTCTGTAAACTGTTCTAATAAACCTTGTCCAGGAATTTGAGACATCGGCTAGGCAAAATGAGAACTATCCTGCTCGGTGACTCAGCTTTGAGTAAGGTAGGACATAGGCTTGACCTAGATGCAAACAAATGGCTCCCCCCAGGCTATAATTTCAGCTCCATAGAGTAGCTCAGGAAAACAATCACCATGGTTACCAGCCCCTGCTGTATTTCCTTAAGCATACTTTCTCTTTTCTTTCTGCCTCTAGGACACCTGATGGGCATTCCAACAGTTCCAGAGTTCTTTCCATGTAATGGAAAGGATGGCCATGCTTAGTCTGTTTATCCCTAGGTGCAATGACCCCCATCCCAATCATTAGCTCAAAAAGTTTTTTTTTCTCCCCTTTTCTTTAATTACTGTAAGTAGAGGACCAATAATTCCTACTCTGGGCTTTTGGAGTCATAACAAGATTTTTCATGTAAATTATTAGCAATTGTTTGAAAACAGTAGGTGTTTAAGAGGAATTGCCTTATAATGTATTTAATTTATCACAATCCCCCCAAAGGTCTATTTCCTCAGAGCAGTGATGTGGCAGGTACCAAACATATGTGTGTAAGTTCCCAAACTGGCTTTTCAAACAAAATCCTCTGTTAGTACAAATTATCAAAGACAATGCAAATGTGGAATATTTTAGAGAGAATTCTACATCATCTTCCTTTCTGACTTTCACTGTCTTTGGTCTTTGGTTCAAGGCACATGGAAATCTCTATTATCTCTATTGAAAACACTCAATGCTGGTTACTCTGGAGCCAAATCTTTTCTGGGCCTTATTCTATTGATCTTTAAATTAACTTTAAGAATTAGGAGTTGTCTAAGACATAGAGAAATGATTTAATCATTACAGAAGATCCCAGAGATAAGAAAGTTGGTCCTTCTGGCTGCGAATGTCAATGCCCTACAGCATTGTCTCTATAGATTAAGGCAGACAAAACAGCAGCATGTTCTCTCAAGAACCAAGGAAAGAGCAAATGGCACTTACAGAAGACCCCCAGGGGACACATTTTAGTTAGGAACTCTTGGTTTGGCGGATTTGGGATTTGGACTACAGTGACTTGTGTTACTCTCACTTTCAAGGATATATATCCTGTGGATATTCATGAAAATAAGTATTCTGATTCAGTGGGTTTGGGATAGGCTCCAAGCTGTTGTAATTCTAGGCAGTCTCCCGGATATGCCATCATGTCTGGTCCAGAAGATACTCTTTGGGTAGCACTGGCTTCAAGACATGACACAATAGGCAAGCAGGTCACTTACGGTCTTGAAAGGGAGCTGGACTCAGATGTTAGATTAGAAAATCTTCCTGCTCTGAAGATGGAGTGGGCACTTTGTCTTCTGGGCCTCCTCCATCAATGCATTTTGTCATCTAGTCCCACTTCCTGCTCTGGAGTGCTGCTCTGGAGGCTGACCATTGTTCATACCCCAGTAACTCCCACAGTCCAGTTCATCTCCCTCTAGGCCATGCCTCAACTCATTGTCTGACTTGATGGGTCCCACCTCCACCTGCTTCCATTCTGATAATGGAGAGCTCAATATATAGCTAATGAGTGGAAAGAACGACAACATTTAATAATACCCCTTCATAAATCCTCACAGTGTTAAAAGATTCAGATAAGGATCAAGAAATGCCAGACTGCTGAGTAGAAGACATTCATGTCTTCAGAGTGTCACCCTCTAGATTAGATACTCATGAAAAGAGAGATTGTTGCTAGCTGTTCTCTTAAAAAGTGAGTAAACACACGACCATATAAACAGATATAACCAGCTATGTCCCTAGCTGTTATAATAATACCAAGCATGGATTAACCTCAGGCAGACCCAGAATTGTTCTACTAGAGTTTTGGCCTGGCTCTTGCACACTAGTCAATGTCACAAACACTAACAATCAAGGGTG
Source organism: Meriones unguiculatus (assembly GCF_030254825.1). Taxonomy (NCBI): domain Eukaryota; kingdom Metazoa; phylum Chordata; class Mammalia; order Rodentia; family Muridae; genus Meriones; species Meriones unguiculatus. The sequence continues at coordinate 182,153,933 of NC_083351.1, forward strand.
GGTATAATGGTTAGCTTGGGGCTTCTCAAATTTTACTATTCTTACACATGTTCTGGGAAGATTATTAAAATGCAAGTCTGACTTAGTAGCTCTGGGTGGGAGCTGGTAAGTCTTAATTTCTTTGTGTGTGTGCTATGTATGTGGGTGTGTTTGCTGTGCATGTTTATCAGTCTGAGTGTGTGTAGGTAAATGCGATTATGCACATTTGATAGTCAAGGGACAACCTTAGGTACCAGTTCCACACCTAACCCAACAGTTCTTAGCCTTTGCCATATCTGTCTCTTCATCGGTCAGTATTGTGTTCACTACATACTAGCTGGCCGAGGAACTTCTGTGATTCTCCTGTCTCTATCCCATTTTGTTCTAAGAGCAATGGGTTTACAGTTGTGGGGCTGAATTCTGGGCATTCAAACTTAGGTTATCACATTTGGTAGCAGGAGTCTCAGCCGGGGAGACAGTTTCATAGGCTTCATTGTCTCAAGTTCGGGGAGTTCCCAGAATGGGTCCTATGTGTCCATGTGAGTCTTCCCTTTAAAGTCCGGCATATGGCTTGTTCCTTAGAAAATTCCTGCTGAGGTTGGCTACCCAGAGGCTATTTAAGCTGTGGGCTGGCTTTACCCAGGGTCAGATGATTGTTCAAGGTTCCTGAATAAACTGCATTGAAAAAAAAAATAAATAAAACTCAGTTTTGTCATGTGAAAAAAATATTTGAAACAGAAGCCTGATATGTGCCCTATTAAGTTTGTGTTGTCACTTAGCATTTAAATTAAAACAAGTTTCTCGATTAATTGTAGTTATGTCTGAGTTGTAGACATAAGCCTTTATCAGCCAATCACTATTAACTCAAGTTTAGGAGAACTAAATCAGCAGCAGTGTCTTAAGATCTCAGTACCTTTTAGATAATTAATTCACAAGTTAAATTGTATATTTAACCTACACATTTTTGCTTTCAGATATATTATGTATAGTCCAATGTAAGAACTACTCATGTTGATCGTATTTCCAGTGTAAATTAAAATTCATTCCCATAAAAAAAAAAAGAAAATTCCTGGCTACCAGAAAAGGCTTAATTAATTAATTAACTAATTAATTAAACAAATTCTTAAATAGAATGCACACCAAATACAGGGAGTCCCTGAAGAAGAGGGAAGTGTCCTAGGGCACTCCTACCATCTGACTTTAAAAGGTAAGACTCCTTCAAACAGTTGAAACCCCGTCTAACCCACCAGCAGCCGCCATAAAGGTTAGACTCCTCCAAGCAGTTGAAACCCCGTCTAACCCACCAGCAGCCGCCATAAAGGTTAGACTCCTTCCAAACAGTTGAAACCCCGTCAACCCACCAGCAGCCGCCATAAAGGTTAGACTCCTTCAAGCAGTTGAAACCCCGTCTAACCCACCAGCAGCCGCCATAAAGGTAAGACTCCTTCAAACAGTTGAAACCCCGTCTAACCCACCAGCAGCCGCCATAAAGGTAAGACTCCTTCCAAACAGTTGAAACCCCGTCTAACCCACCAGCAGCCGCCATAAAGGTAAGACTCCTTCAAACAGTTGAAACCCCGTCTAACCCACCAGCAGCCGCCATAAAGCCAGTGCTCTGTCACTCTTGGCTTGGACTCACTGCCTCCCCTAAAGAAATTTTTTAAAGAGAAAGGTAGCCTTCTCTGCTTTCTCTTTCTAAAAATGGTGTATAAAATGTGAAAGTCAAACAGCCTGAGGCCCTGTTATTCCACTCTGGACAGTTTGTGTTCTTGCCTAAGCCTGGGTAAGCCCAAACTCCTGGCTTAGGAAGCAAAGGCATTCCTAAGGTTGAGAGTCTATTAAAATGCAAACACAAATTTGTGAAGTGACTGGGAGACCAGTGTCATGATGGATTCCTCTTTCCAGTGGGAGATATGAGAAGCTCTGATGCTTTTTTTTTTTCCTTTTGCTTTCCTCTCTGTGTTGACAGTTCATCTTACCTCTACAGTCTTTCCCAAGCTACAGGTTAGTGTGCATACTTTAGTAGTTACTCAGCTTTTTTTCCTTCCTTCCTTCCTTCCTTCCTTCCTTCCTTCCTTCCTTCCTTCCTTCCTTCCTTCCTTCCTTTCTTCCTTCCTTCCTTCCTTTCTTTCTTTCCTTCTTTCTTTCTTTCTTCAGTGATGTAAAGAGATATGCCTTTGATGGTAGATCTTTCCTGCCTCAAGGTGGTACCATGTCTGTGGAGGCTGATAGACAACATTTATTCAAGTGAAAAATACACATTCTATCTCCATTTTTAGGGCTTTATTTATACATATCTATTTGTAAGCATGCACAAAGGGTGAAACATCCTAGGGAGAAATGTAACAGCCCCCTATAAGGTCCAGACAAATCATGAAGCATCAGCATAACAGGATAAGATATGACTGTACAGTGTCACAAAACAGACTTCTACATAACATGAAAGGATCTCTAAGGCAGAGCACCAAGTGACTGAGGTCAAGTTAGCAATGATGTCTGTGTGCTATGTATTTGCAGACGCTCAGATTTATGTGAGAACACACAGGAATCTGCTTATGGTGCCTCTCAGCAAAGACAGGTTGCTGCTGGGAAGACAAGGCGTGATAAACTTCTAGTTTCTTTCCCCTTATTTGTTGGTTTGTTGCTCAAGCAATTTGATATATTTCATACTAAATATTTTTGGCTTAAATGTGAAGAAAACTACAGTTATCACAGAATGCTTCAATGACATCACTAGAAAGCTGTATAAACAATGCATGGAAAGGGGCTTTGCTAATGGTTTTCTTAGGGGAATATACCCCGTGTCTACAGCAACGCCCTGTGCCAAGCAGATGCTTAGTAAATACTGAGTCCGATACCTTTATTTCCATCTTGTCTCCTCTATGGAGTGTTTACTTGGAGTCATTTGTTCCTCTAGCCAAGTCTCAAGGACCCTGGCTGATTTTCCTGACATGGCTAACTGCCCCTTCTTCATCTCTTTTCTCAAACTCTGCCATTGTCCAGGTGAGGTCACTCTTCTCACCCCCTTCACTTCCATAAAAGTATTCATATTTCTCACTCTGACCAGACACCCTGTTTTCCAGTGATATTTTTCTCCAGTCTGCTGGGAAAACACTCCTTCACTGGTGATCTCAAGGTGGTCCCATATGGGAAAGTAAAGTAATTGTCACAGTTCCCCACCAGGTCTCAGTGATTCACAGAGGATACTGCGTGTTCATTGCCCATTCCATGTTTAGTATTAAGATGTGCGCTGAACGCCTTGGACCCTCTCTTTGTTTTTTTGACAGGTTCTCCCTGAGCCTGTTCAGTTGCCAAGTTCACCTGTTAGAAACAGTCCCCATCTCTCTTCTTACCTGCCATTCTCCTGATGACCCAGAGCCAGGGGATATACATTTCCCTAGCTCCTGCCTCAATTAATTCTTGAGAATGTACTAGAAATGATATGTACAAAGCATTAGATTCTTTATATCATGGCTATTAAAGCCATGGAAACGGAAAAAAAGTGGAAAAAATGGAAAGCCCTAGCTGTGAGCAAGTTCCCACCATTTAAGAGATCACAACATACCAAAGTGCAGACACAGACTGTGAAAAGTGGCTTTCCATACCCAGGTAATGAGGTCAGTCAAAGAAATAGATACAGCAGAAGTCAAATCATTGAAGAGAAGAATGGGAAACAAGGTTCTTCAAGTTTCTGTCACCATCTGTGCAAGCCAAGGGAACAACATCCTCACAGAGCAACCAAAAGCAACCAAGCAGCCCCCACTGTACTCCTTGCTTAGGGTGATTGACTCCATGCCCTGTCCCCTACCTGTGCTTCATTTTCTGCATCTGCAGAAACATGGCAGAAAAGGTTCATCAGCTTGCACAGGAGGAATCATTTCAACAACTGATTGGAACTGGTTCTGCTACAATCCTTCCCCTTCTTGGTTTCTCCCTCACATCCAGCAGTTCTGCATGTATCCTTCATCTGAAGAGCTCCTTATGGCCACTCCATCTATCTTACTGGCCATTGCTATGAAACAGCACAGTCCTAGCACATCACAGTGACAGAAAGTGGAGGCTGTACACAGAAGAAGAGGTGCACAGAGGTTTGTCTAGTCATCCTTAGTGGTTGCAGATGGTCCCCTGAAATGATGATTCCCACCAGCTCTGACAGCCAAGTGGGAACAACTCCTCCTTACACTCTCCTGGAGGAAGGAGCTATAAAGCTTCTTTTAAATTTCAATACTTGATGACACTTGGAAGGCCCTAGTTTCTCTCAGCATCTATTTAATTGCAGAGCCTGTGGTCAAAGACAACTGACAGAAAACCAAGAAAACCCAGAAGATTATAATATGACAAGTGAGAATTATGAAATAATAACAGATGCATTCACACTTGGGCAGGGTGTTGTATATGTGGCTACAATTCATACAGTATCCAAATCACCATGACTCTCTCTCACCCCAAGCCTGTGAGTCTTGTGAGCTGATCCTACACCCTAGGCACTTTGTGACAGTTCTCTCTTAATGCTACTTTTCTAGACTACAATTTGGCTTTCTCCTTCAGGTCTTCTATATTACTCCTTATTTCAAACAAAGTAAACCTCTCAAGACAGTCTAGCCTTACATGTTGTATGTGTACCTCAGACGGTACAAGTGCAAAAAACATTGCTACTTTCTGTCCTTCGGCTCAATCTCTTTCAACACGCTGAGGTCTTCAAAGCTTGTGAGGAAGCTTTCGATTTCTTTTATGGGTTTTAACTTTGAAATACCCAGAGCTCTGGGGAGCCTTGGCTTCTCTTCCTTTTTTCTTTTCTTCTTCTTCTTTTTTTTTTTAATACTACACTCTCTAAAACTTAGCTCCTTGCTAAAAACAAACAACAACAACAACAAAAAAACCCAACAGCAACAACAAACTCTTGGCAACAGAGAGGCCTCAGATACTCTGAGAGCATGGATTAAGGACACAGCCTTAGAATTAGGCTGAAAGCTTTACAGGGAGGATACATGTATGCACCAAGGCTGACTGTGGCTGCCTCCCTCCATTCTGTGAGGCTCTGGCCCCACTGAACTGAAATAGTAATTTCTCAAGGTCAGCAGCTCCTCTCTGCTCTTTTGGCTCAAGTATATCTGGAAAATTTTGAGCTCATGTCCAATTACATTCCTCTTAAAAATTCCAAATGAGTATATAAAGTTCACTTCTATTTCTTTCTCCCTTTTGTCTGATATGACATTTTTTATATGCATAGTTTTATTTGTTTTTGCTCCCAATCAAACTATTAATTAGCTCGCATAGCTGTTCCTCCAGGGGACATAGATAATAAAGAAGAAAACAAAAGGAAAGCAGCGAAGTTTACTCACCTTCTTCTGGACTACCAGGACCAGGATGATAGCCACCGCAACGACAAGGCACACGAGTGCCGTGGTGCTGAGGCAGAAGTAGCTGCGGCTTGCAGTTCTCCAGGGACCTGTGCTTCTCCAGGGACCAGCTACGGAGCTGGGCGGCAAGTGCATGGCTGGGTCAGGGGAAGGCTCCCCACGGCTGCCTGCTTGCTGCAGCCCTGGCTCCATGCTTTATATAGTCTGCTCCACATCACACCTTATCTCTCCTCATCTGCCTCGATTCTGCACCCAGCTCTGTTCCAACAAGGATTTTCCCCCTGCATCCTGGATCATGTGATTTGGAAAAAAGCCTTCACCAGTTGCCGGATGGAGAAACTCTTCTCTGGGGGCGTGAGGCGAAGGGTGGCTGCAAGGGTGGGGGAAAGGTTCATATTTTCACCGCCTGGGATTAATTTGAGTGTAGAGAAATTGTAGCGAGAGATGATGGCTGATGTCAGCGGGCGGTAGGAAGGAGGCAGTTCCGCATGTGTGTGCACCAACCACTTCTGTTTCCTTTAGCTCAGCCACAGACCGCCTTCCCGTGGGCACTGTGCACACTGCATGCTCCATGCTGCTGGCCCAGAAAAGCCTACAGATTATCTCTTTGCTGGATCCCGGTGAGACAGCAATCCTTTGCCAGCAGTACAAGGATTGCGGGATTGTCCAACAATCACAGCCATTACTGGTAAAGAAGAGACACTGTGGACATTCGCTTACCTGGTGACAAGCTTGTAGCAGCAGAAAAATTGAGAATAGCTTCAAAGATACTGTGAGAGAACAGGAATTTGGAAACAATTTTCTTTTGAACCTAAAGCTCCTAAAACTCTTGCCCTGTGATTTTGAGGTCTGTTAAACTTGATGGAGCTGGCATGCCATAGAGTTCATAAAATGGGGAGAAATTAATGATGGTCAGGAAGGGGAGGCTGAGGGGTGTGGGACCTGTGTGAGTTGTCTGGGGTGTGTGGGGTGCAAACGGCCCTCCAGGTATTTGTGAGGTGTTTGTGCACAGATTTCACACAAACCCAACATTCTGACTCAGGTCCAGTCTTGGGAATTTGCGCTAGTGGCTGACTTCCCATTTCCCCCCACCCTCAGCCTCAGAGGCAGGTACATTTCTTCTTTGCAGAAAGGAAAACCAAGGCCCAGCAAGCATGAAAACTTCCTCAGGAAAACTTACCAGTGCTAATCTAATGGAAGAACTTGGTCTTAATTCAAACTAGCCTGGCCTCAAAGCCTACAGGAATCTCCCCTCACAGGCTGAAAACCTTTTGTCCCACCTTGCCTTTCCTCTTCTCAGCTTTGCTCCTTGAATAGGTCGCCACAGTCCTTGCTTTAACCCCCCTCTGTCTAACAGTCATTGAGAAGATCAAACAAGATGATGTAAGAGAGCTTCCTGAATGGGAATAGTCTTGGCAGCTGCCGTTGAGCAATTCCTGTTAAACAGCCCAAGTTGCCCTCTGGGCCATGGCTGGAATTTAATATAATAAATAGATTCCCTGGGACACAGAGCTGGATTCACATTTGTGGATATGAGTGATCTTTCTTTCAGAAGACCTCTAGAAATACTTACCACTGTGTCATAGCTGTCTGCAGATATGGTCTTCAGAAACCTCATTTGCTATTTCCCTAGAGATTGACAGCACCCTTCCCTTTTGGCTGTAGTCTATCTCTGTGAGCCATAGGAGGGAGCAGAAGCCTCAGAGAAATGCCGTATACAAAGCCAAGTTTGGATGATTCTCCTTTCTGGATCTGTGTAGATTTCTCTTCAAGGCAGCTTAGACTTAGAAGATGGCCCTTTCTGCTGAGTTCATAAAATCAAAAGCCATGAGGCAGTAGGAGAGGCAGTAAAGGGCTCAACTGGAAGACATGTGTCCTTACTCATTTGTCTTTCTGACTTAGATAGGGCGAAGCAAGCTAGTGTTTGGGGTACACTTGGTTGACTTGGGGAGAAGGCCTTGTGTCTTGCTGGGTACGGACAAGGAGTGGGTGGCAATTTGCCCAGAGCTGCTGAGAATCCGCTGCTCCCGTGGCCTTCTCTATTTAGCCCCTTTGATCAGAGTGGAAAACTTCTGATTGCTGAATGGAAGCTGTGGGTGTTGAAAAATAAAAAGGCTTTGCTTAAAGTTCAGGTCTTCCTGAAGGCCCGTGGGGTTGAGGAGGCAGTGGAAAAAAATGTCTTATACTACAGTTTTGCATATTGTACAATGTCCTAGGAGGGAAGGCTGACAAGGGGAAAATCACCCTTTGTTCTTAGAACCTTCTGAACAGTTGAGATTTTCAGATCAGTCACTAACAGTTTGTGGGCTCAGCTTCACTTTTCCTGCTGTACTCCTCTTCTCGTGAGATTTCAAAGGCTCCCTATTCCCTATTTCCACTGTTCTCAACTCTATGCTTTCCACCTGGTACAAAGTTTGGTCCAGTCAACCTAGTAGTCAATTTCCTATGATAACAGCCTCCTTTCTATTTCTACTTAAGCCAGCCACATGATGTGTAAATGGAAAGATCCTACGAGTTCCTTGTTGAGTTGTTTTCAAATCCTTCTTGGAAGTAAAACTTCAAAGGAAGCGTGAAATGCAACAGAAGCAGAACTTGCTGACTAGAGTGGAGGAGGCCAGGCAGAGAGGCTAAGCTGAGCTGATTGCTCACTTTCTCAGGCAAGACAAATGAAACATGTCGTAATTCTTTAGCTTCTGTTGTCCGTTTTGCAAAAAAGAAAATGGAGACACTGAAACGAAGTGACTTCAAGGGTTTGAGACCTCATTCAGTGATAAGGAACGAGGACCCAAGTTTGCTCTCCAAAACCCACGTATAAAAGCTGGGTGTTGTGGTTCATGCTTATAAGCCCAGTGTTGGGGAGACAAAGACAGGTAGATCCCTGGGATTTGCTGTTCAGTCAACCTAGCCTAATTAGTGAGTTTAAGGCTACTGAGAGTCTCCATCTCAAAAAGAAATGAAAACAGGAAAAGATGGCAGTGTCTCCTAAGGGATGGCATTGGAAGTTGACCTGTAGCCTCCATTGTGTCCTTATGTACACGTGCGCGTGCACGCGCACACACACACACGCACAAGCATGCATGCACTCACGCATAAACAATCGCACATGTACTTGTACCGCTCAGATGAATATGCACACCATGTACACACATACACATCTCGAAATGGAGTGACTTGGTTCATGTGGGAAGGGACAGAAAGAGGCTTCTTCTTTCTTCTACCTCTTCTCCAGCTGTCTTTGCTGATACTATGCTGGGCCCTTTCAGGCATCCTCGAATATTTTTCTCACCTTGCTCTTCCTGTCTTTCAAGTCTTTCCAAACTGTGGCCATCTGGCTTTATTTCCTCAGGTAAAACCTGCTTCCATCTCAGCAGCCCACCAACACACTCTCTAGATACCCAAGTCCAGGCCATGTAACCTAATGATTTAATTACTTCCCTGGTTATACTTACCTGTGTGTGAACTCGTGTAAATTTTGTCTAGCTTGTGAGATGATAGAGTCCCAAAGCCACTTTGTACTTTCTCACTCTCTTCATCCTATCTGCATGATTTAGGGCTGGGCCCTATGAATGGCCAAGCCTCAATCAATGATCATCTTGACTTGGTGTCTATGGAACAAGAAAGTTCTAGAGGATTGTGCATACAAAAAATTGTGTGATGGTATTTCTTCATTTTTTTCCTTTTTAACTCATTTCTATGCTGCCATTTTCCTTCCTTATCTGCCTAGCAGCAGTTCCATTCTAGTACGTCCTAGTGAAATTGCCAATTAACATCTTTCTAGTGTATCATAGGTTGCTATGATGTGGTTCCAGTACCTGACAGATTGCTAAAGGAAGCTAATCTCTCATCCTCTGATGAGTAAACCCTACTCTGAAATACAGAGGTCATAGCTGTAGCTCCCCCACCCTTCAGTGCTTCTTAATAAGTATAGGCTTTGGGAATGCCATCATGGGAGCTCTGAAGGGGTGTTCTCTACTTTAGCACCATCAGCACCAGCTTCTCTAGGAGAAGAGTGAACGTTAGAACCTTCTGGGGATGCTGATACAGATGCTCAGGTTGTCACCAGGGAGCCTATGTTTGGAGAAGCACCCAAGAACACCCTGGGAACATTTGACGAACAGTGCTATAGCGAGTAAGAAAGAGCATCCGAGGTAGCTCTGGGAAAATATTCTACTATTCTACTATCTAGGTGTGAAAAGCAAAAAGGAATAAAAGTAGTTTATAGCATAATATGTTTGGGAAGTGCTGGTTTGAGTACTATTTTCCAGTGCCTGGTCCGAGCTATCTACCTAACATCAATTACAACTATGGAATCTAAAGCTACTTACTATTGGTTATGAGGATAGATACATACACATACACACACATTTAATGTGCACATATTTATATAAAATGGGATGATTTTTCATCTGGAGTTGTCTTAAATTATTGCTGTATAATAAGGAGTTTTAAAGAACTGTGTGGCATCTGTGAAAGGGAACAAACTCAAATGGGGTATGTATTAAGCAGCAAATTACAGAACTAAAATGCCTTTTGAGGAAGAAGTGTCTGTCCCCTTAAGCTGAGAGCCTTCAGTGTTCCTGGGGCTAACTTGAAGAACTTGGACATTAGACATCAGTCACAGTGACACTTCACTCAGAGGGCAGAGTAAACAGCTGAGAGCTTTGGAGTCAGGTCACCAAAATATGGCCCATTGTTGTATCTGGCCATCACCCATTTTAGTTAATAAAGTCTTACTGAAATAATCATGAACATTTGCTTCCGTACTTTCTGTGGCTGTATCTTCTATAATGGTAGAGATGAGTAGCTGCAATAAAAGCATCATAGTTCATAAAACATATATTCTTTACGATTAGGTCTATAAAGGATTTTCTGATCCCTGGTTTAGAATACTAAAATGAACTTAAAGCAAAACAATCAAAAAGACTTGGGGGGCTAACAGAGACAGGTTCAAGCTTCCTTTATAAAATCCTTGTTTAGCATGTTTAGCATGCTTAGCATGTTTAGCTGACTAACTCATGCTTTTGTGTAAGAACACTCTTTGGACAACTGTAGAGAAGTTCTGAGTGCTGGTTGGTGCATTACAAAGACTGACTATTGGAAAGCATATAAGATCTGAGAAGAAGAAGGTGGTAAAAAACACTCGGGAGATACATGCAAAGATACTTTCAGTATTCCATGCATTTGTTTATACATTGTGTGTGGAATTTTTAAGACGATTTAATGTAAATTTACAGGCTATATTGGAAATGATTAATATATAGCCAGAGATTTGTGGGTTTTTTGTTTTTAACTTATTAATTACAGTTTATTCACTTTGTATCACAGCTGTAGTCCCCTCCCTTGTCTCTCCCAATTCCACTCTCCCTCTGTCATTTCCTCCCATGCCTCTCCCCAAGTCCACTGGTATGGGAGGTCCTCCTTCCCTTCCCTCTGACCCTAGCTTATCAGAATTGGCTGCATTGTCTTCTTTGTGGCCTGGTAAAGCTGCTCCCCCTTCAAGGGAAGGTGATCAAAGAGCCAGCCACTGAGTTCATGTCAGAGACAGCCCCTGCTCCCATTACAAAGGAACCCACTTGGACACTGAGCTGCCACGGGCTACATCTGTGCAGGGGTTCTAGATTATCTTTATGCATGGTCCTTGGTTGGAGTATTAGTCTCAGAAAAGACCCCTGTGCCCAGATTTTTTGGTTCTTTTGTTCTCCTTGTGGAGCTCCTATCCCCTCCAGGTCTTTCTATCTCCCTCTTCTTTCATAAGATTCCCTGCACTCTGCCCAAAGTTTGGCTATGATTCTCATCATCTGCTTTGATACATTGCCGGGTAGAGTCTTTCAGAGGCTCTCTGTGATACGCTCTTGTCCTGTTTCCTGTTTTTTTCCCCTCTTCCGATGTCTATCCCATTTGTCTTTCTGAGTGAGGATTGATCATCTTACTCAGGGTACTTCTTGCTTAGTTTCTTTAGGTGTACAGAGTTTAGCATGTTTATCCTATATTATATGTCTAATATCCACTTATAAGTGAGTATATACCATGTGTGTTTTTCTGCTTCTGGGACACCTCACTCAGGATGATCTTTTCTAGTTCCCACCATTTGCCTGCAAATTTCATGATTTCCTTGTTTTAAATTACTAGTGAAATTCCATTGTGTAAATGTACCACAATTTCTGCACCCAGTCCTCAGCTGGAGGACATCTGGGTTATTTCTAGATTCTTGCTATTATGAATAAAGCTTCTATGAACATGGTTGAGCAGATATCCTTGTTGTATACTTGAGAATCTTTTGGATGTATGCCTAGGAGTGGTCTACCTAGATCTTGAGGTAAAGTGGGGAAGAGCCTTGAACTCATTGGCACAGGAGACAACTTCCTGAACAGAATACCAACAGCACAGGCTGTAAGACCAACAATCAATAAGTGGGACCTCATGAAACTGAAAAGCTTCTATAAAGCAGAGGAAACTGTCATCAGAACAAAACGACAGTCTACAAACTGCGAAAGGATCTTCACCAGCCCTATTTCTGACAAAGGGCTAATATCCAGAATATATAAAGAACTCAAGAAATTAAAAAGCAACAAGTCAAGTAATCCACTTAGTGGATATTAATCTTGACAAGGTGGATCAATCACAGGTTGAAGAGGAGAAAAGATTTTTAAAAGGGGTGCCTTGAACTTGTTTGGAGGTTCTAGCAGGTGAGTGCAGTAACTCCTATACCCTTGACTGAAGACTGGTCCTCCTCTATTCTGGGAAGGTCGTCCTCTTCAGACAAGTACGCAGCTTTGGGAGGGACACACATGGAGAGGTGAGGGAGGAAGGGGTCACCCACCTGAACAGCCAGATCAGCCCAATCAACTCTGGTGATCAAAGGGGTGACAAAGACATCACAGCCAAAGCCAAAACAATACAATGGAAAAAAGACAGCATCTTCAACAATTGATGCTGGTCTAACTGGATGTCTACATGTAAAAAAATGCAAATAGAGCCATATTTATCACCCTGCACAAAACTGAAGTCTACGTGGATCAGACCTCAACATAAAACCAGAGACACCAAACCTGTTAGAAGAAAAAGTGGGGAAGAGCCTTGAACTCATTGGCACAGGAGACAACTTCCTGAGCAGAACACCAACAGCACAGGCTCTAAGATCAACCATCAATAAATGGAATCTCATGAAACTGAAAAGCTTCTGTAAAGCAAAGTACACTGTCATCAGAACAATATGACAGCCTAGAGATTGGGAAAGGATCTTCACCAACTCTATATCTGTCAGAGGGCTAATGTCCAAAATATATAAAGAACTTAAGAAGGCAAACACCAACAAACCAAGTAATCCAATTAAAAAATGGAGTATAGAGCTAAACAGAGAATTCTCAATAGAGGAATATCGAATGGCAGAGAAACACTTAAAGAAATGCTCAATGTCCTTAGTCATCAGGGAAATGCAAATCAAAAGGACCCTGAGATTTCACATTATACCCATCAGAATGGCTAAAATGAATAACTCAAGTGACAACACATGCTTGAGAGGATGTGGAGAAAGGGGAACCCTCCTCCACTGCTGGTGGGAATGTAAACTTATACAACCACTTTGGAAATCCATCTGGTGCTTTCTCAGATAACTAGAAATAGTGCTTCCTCAAGATCTAGCTGTACCACTCCTAGGCATATACCCAAAAGACGCTCAAGTATACAACAAGGACATTTGCTCAACCATGTTTGTAGCAGCTTTATTTGTAATAGCCAGAAGCTGGAAACAGCTCAGATGCCCCTCAGTTGAGGAATGGATACAGAAATTGTGGTACACCTACACAATGGAATATTACTCAGCAATTTAAAAAAACAAAAAACAAGGAAATCATGAAATTCACAGGTAAATGGTGGGAACTGGAAAAGATCATCCTGAGTTATTCCAGAAGCAGAAAGACACACGGGGTATATACTCGCTTATAAGTGGATATTAGACATATAATATAGGATAAACATACTAAAATCTGTATACCAAACGAAGCTAATCAGGAAGGAGGAGTCTGGCTAAGATGCTCAATCCCCATTCAGTAAGGCAAAGAGGATGGACATCAGAGGAGGGAGAAAACAGGGAACAGGACAGGAGCTTACAACAGAGGGCCTCTGAAAGCTCTACCCTGCAGGTTATCGAGGCAGATGCTGAGACTCATAGCTAAAGTTTGGGCAGAGTGCAGGAAATCTTATGAAAGAAGTGGGAGATAGTAAGATCTGGAGAGGACAGGAGCTCCACAAGGAGAGCAACAGATCCAAAAAGTCTATGCACAGGGGTCTTTTCTGAGACTGATACTCCAGGCAAGGACCATTCATGGAGATGGCCTAGAACCCCTGCACAGAAGTAGCCTATGGCAGTTCAGTATCCAAGTAGGTGCTCTAGTAATGGGAATAGGGACTGTTTCTGACAGGAACTGATTGGCCTTCTCCTTGATCACCATCCCCTGAGGGGGAGCAGCCCTTCCAGGCCACAGAGGAAGACAATGCAGCTACTCCTGATGAGCCCTGATAGACTAGGATAGGAGGCAATGGGAGAAGGACCTCCCTTATCAGTGGACTGGGAGAGGGACATGGCTGGGGAAGAGGGAGGGTGTGATTGGGAGGGAAGGAGGGAAGGAGATACAGGTGAGATAAAAAGTGAATAAACTGTAATTAATAAAAATTAAAAAATGAAAATCTTCAAAAAATAATTATTTTGGGATTCAACAAGTTTGTGTGCATTTTGGTGAACTCCAATTTTATATCATTCACTCACAAATATGTTTATTCCCTGTTTTGCTAATTTTACAACAACTGCCTGTGTGCTGGCTTCTATATCTGTTACCCAGTGCTGTTTCTTCCCATGGTAGCCCTTCCTTTACATAGAAGCAAACACGTCTTCTAAATAGAGCAGACAGAAACTCTCACACCTCTGAGAGAATGGACACCTGATAACTGCTGTGAAAACAGTTTGGACAAGCCAGTGACATTTCCAGAGAGGGTGAAGTAAGGAGGTGGAGGGGAAAGAGCCAAGACATTTTGGAAGTTCAGAACCTGAGGGTTATTTATTTTACTTTATCATTTTTAAGACAGGATTTACTCATTTACTTTGTATTTAGGCTGGCCTTAAACTCATGACCTCTTGCCTCAGAAACCTGTGTGCTACAATCACAGGCTTAGGCAACAACACCCAGCAGAACTGTTTTCTTTTTATAGAAAGTGGCTCATTTAAGAACCCACTGTTAAAGTGTTTCATGTGTACAATCTGACCTGCACATTGTATTGCATTTGTGGAGAATTGTGGAAGGTGAGAGTAGACACCCATGCCCTACAGAAACATCTTCTAATACAAGCAGAATCAGGAAGTGGCATTTTTCTCTTTAAAGTGGGCTAAATTTTCTTCTTTCAATTTCTAGGAAATATGTAAGCTCAGCAATCATGGCGTTGAAGTGAAAACCAATTTATCTCCAGATAGTTAGGGCAACCCAGATGGTTAGGGAAAACCCTTGGTGGGCTATCCTAGCTATGCAGGGGCACATATTTTCACTTGAGAATGGACAAGGCAGGGAGAAACAGGTGAACCACAACAGATTACACCAGCGCACTTTGTACAGCAATTATTTTTACTGGGAACAAAACATCCTGAGATAACTTTGCCTTTTAATATCGAGCTTTCAGCTCTGGAACGCAAGGAGCACAGACAAGCTAAAAATGCCCAGCTGTACATATCTGCTGGATACCAATGGGTCGTGGGGCTATAGAGGCCACTTTGTGGGGCTTCAAATTGGAAAGCTTGGGTAGAGTGTCTCACTGCGATATCCTGCCTTGATGGAGTGAGAGAAGATGGTGGGTATTTAAAAACCATTTATAAGGAATCCACATAATACAGACTTAAGCTCAAGTCCTCTTCTCCTTCCATTTCAAAGCAAACACTTGATAAGAGCCTGGAGTGGGGCAGGTACTTGTAACGTTTGATCTGGGAAAGCATTCAGTCGCTCCGAATTTTAGTTGCTTTCATTGGTATATAATGATTATTTTTACTTTTAGTATCATTCAGAGGTGGATGTTGTGGGGTGGAGAATCCTTGGGATATCTGCAGGTATAATGTGGGTACCTGATTTACCTTTTTCAGAATTTGCCTGGGCTTTTCTTTGTTGCTTTGAAGTGTTAGACACCATGTTAGCAAATCATTCCATCCAGTCTACATATCCAGACAGCTAAGGCCCATCTCCCCTCCCCCTCTCTAGTCATTTCCTCTCTTCCTTTTGCTTTCTTCTGTGTGTCCATGTTCTTCCCTTTTTGCTTCTTGATCTCATTCCCTTCTGGTTCTTATATCCTATCCCATTGGCTAACTCCCCAGTTGCGATTTTACCAAGTATATTTATGACTTCTTTTTTTGCATTGCATTTTCTCCAAAATGCTTAGGTGTTTCTTTTTATAAATAAGGTTCTAGAAACAACCAGTAATTTCTATACTTAAGGAAGGCTACAGATGATATCTTGGAACCATACTGAATTGTATTTTTCCTTTCTTGATATGTGTAGTTTCCTATGTGTCATAGGAAAATCTAGCATTTCCTTGTCTGAATACCATGTACCACTTTTCACTACCTCTTTCCAGGGAATGAGAATAAATAGAAATGGAATTAAGCCTTTCTCTCTAAGCCTCGTGCACAGTGGTGACCAAGCCCTGTGTATCTTTTTTCTTTCTCTATAAAGTTACTTTCCCAGGTATCCCTTTTATTCTTCGGTTCATGAAATGTCGACATAGCTGACCAGTAGCTGGACAGACTGCAAACCCTGGGGAAATGGGAGAGAGGCTGTCATGCTAGGAGTTTGGTCAGGCTAATTTGATCAAAAGCTAAATGATTTTTCTGTCCTTGGAGAGCTGGAGACAGCCAAGGCTGAACAATGCCATCTTGGCTTAATTCTCCTCCTGTGAGTCCAGCTTTGGTCTCTGTACATTATCATGGAGAGTCCAGGGGAACAAAACTGACCTAGCTTTCAGGTTCTACAGAACCAGGAAAACCTCCGTCTCTCAGACTGCCTGGTTTTGCCTTCTACTCTCTCCCTTCTTTTGATGTGATAGAGCTTGGCCAGCAATGTGGGGTCAAAAATGAAGGGTGAATGCACGTAAACAGACAGGAAAATGGCGCTGCACTGAGACCGAGAGCTAATTGTAGGTTAAAACGGGTCTTAATTTCTTTGTTTACTGAGTTTCCTGGAGAATATTAGTAATGCTGTCATTAGGAATTAAAGATGGAAACTGTTGGGCCGGCCTAGATCCTTGATCCAAAATGGAGCCACTCTAGACCTCAAGATAAATGATCTGTTTGGGTTACACGCTCTTCAGGAAATGGAAACATGAACACTCTATACTTCTCAGAATCTGCTGGCCCCTTCTCTTAGCTCCTGTGATCTTAATGGCCAGACGCCACCTGTTAAAAAATTTTACTTATTGCAGTCCCTTTTGCCTGGGACAGTTCCTTTTTTTTTTTCCCCCTTAATGCTCTCCTGTCACACTCCTAACAACTAAAAGCACCCTATAAAACCCCAAACTCATTTTTTGGTGGAGCTACATTTCCTTCCCCTGGGGCAGTTTGCACCCTGAGTAAAGCTTTGCCTTTAGGCCTCAGCATGGCTGTCCTGGTCTGGTTCTCATTACGCTATACAGAAATTAGAAAAAAATAAGAGGAAACACATACACAAATACTGATTCTGTGTACAAAGAGGTAAGCGCTGGTGTTCATTGCTGTGCCTGGTCGATGTGACCGCTGACCTGACATTGGTTTATGCATATTCCTGACTCTCCAATTATAATGGTGCATGTGAGAATTGTTCAGGAAGTTTCTGAGCATGCAGATTCTAACTCTCACAAGCTGGGTGGAGGTAACTGCATTTCTAAGAAATTCTCGGGGCATGCCGATGCTGTTTTTCCAAGAGCCACACTTAAAAGAGCAAGGAGAAAGTCAAACATTCACACAGTGACTTGTTTCATTTGGAAGAACAAGGCAGAGGCAATCTAGCAGGCCAACAGGATGGCAAGTTGTGCTAACATTTCATCTGTTCATAAGAGCCTCTCTAACAGGTTGACAGGGACTTGCAGGAAGTTTGGGGCCATGGACTGTGAGAGGAACCTACAAATTCAATCTGTGAAGAGCTTCTTATCTAACTAGGCCCTTCTTCCTCTACCTCGAAACTTCACTCTCTCCCAGATTCTCCCCTGGACTCCTTTACTTGGTCTTCCACACTCAGGCAGCTAGTTAGCACAATGCATCCTCCATCCCTGCGGGAAATGACTTGGGTTAGTCTTACAGCCTAGCTTATTCCCTAGAATCTATGTCTTGTTATAAATAGAACAGCATCATTAAAGGGGGGAAATTACCTTAATCAATAAACTGCCACTGAGCTAGGAATACCTGGTGGGAGAAACAGCTTTGGATTTCCCACAGAGCAGGGCCTAGAAGCTGATATGGTGGATTCTGGATCCTATGGAATTCTTAAGTGGAGTGTGGTCCTAGGCACACCATATGTGGTGTCACGACAACACCACACCTGTGTCACCAGGACCTGGGGGTAACAGCTTCATAACTGCTGTGAAGACTTTGACTGACAAGATGTGCTGGATGCTGTGTGCACTATAATTAGCTTACATCTACAAACTATTGTTTGAACCAGAATACCTAAGAGTCAAAGGGAGCTGATGCGTTTCTACTTCCTTTGAATGGAAATGCTCCTTCCCGGAGGAAGAACAGAGGCTCTTAACACTGCAGAGGTAATTGAAACATCCAAGGCCCAGGAAGTAAATGAAACTTACAAGGTTTGAAATTCACAGAGTCCTTGGCTTGAGCCATGTCATCAATGGATGGTGGAAATGCACCCTTGCTCCAGTGCACTGGCAGATCACACTAGCTCAAAATAAGGCCAGGCTTCGCAGGGTAGGGGCAGCAAGTAAGAGCCCTGTGGGCGTGCATGGGGTGTGTTGGCAGCCTCTCCCTCTGTGTCTTCATTGGAGTTGTCCACAGCAGTTGCTCCTCTAAGCATTCCGGGGCCTCAGGAGCTGTGCCTGTGCTTGGGAAATAATGAAGTCTCTTCCCAGGTGGGGTGTTGTTTGTCACCCTGCCTGTGATCTGGCCTGCTGGACTTCTTTTGTAAAGTAGCAGGGAAACTGAGGCTTACAGAGGGGAAGAACATGCCCAAAGTCACACTTTTGGCTAGGTGGTGCCAATTGGAGAGGACTTGAATAAGGTTTTAGTTCCGAGCTGACAATGCAGCCTTTGTGTATTGGGGTCTGTGAGTTTACTGGGGACCCAGGCTGCCTGGAATGCCCTGTCTCACCTGGGCAAGTTCCAGGATTTAGACTCCCAGGATCCTCTTTAGGCCATACCTAAGTTTGGCCAAGCCTGTGACGAAAGCTTACATCCCTGCCCTGCAGACTCGAGGGTTCTTTCTTATCTGGCACATCTGTACGCAGGAATAGGAAAATCAGTGAGATCCTTACCTCTAAACATCACTTGAGCGGTTGCCAGGGCACCTTTTGACTCTCTGAGAGGGAAGAGCTCAGATATCAGAGTTCCTGCTTTTGCTGTTACTAGTTTGTGGCCATGAGTGAAGCTACACCTCTGAAGCTTTGCCACCAAGTTCTTAAGACATACCTGGAGTCTCAGCTCTGCAGTCTGGGGCTCAGTTTAGGCTGTCCAAGTGGTTGGGGGAGACTGAGGCCCATAAGAATGAGGTGGTCTGCCTGACATCTATCAGCTCGCTGTTGGAAGTGCATTGAGTCTAGTTCCTGAAAATGGTTCGAGGAAACACACTCCCATACTTGGTGCGTGTGTGTGTGTGTGTGTGTGTGTGTGTGTGTGTGTGTGTAATGGATGGAGAAACGATTGGTTTCAGCTTTACCTGTGAGTTCCACATGAAATGCGTGGAAAGAAGTCTTGCTGGCTTTCGTGTCGCTTAAAGTTGAGCGTCCAACTATAATTTTCCAGAGAGCTTGAACACAGTGTTTACCGCCTTTTAAAGGCATCACCTTTGTAAGAAACTTCTCCGGAAAAATGCTTTGTTAAACACCCTCCATGTAATTTAAATGCCGTGGATATAACTGTGCTTTGTACATAAAATGAGTAAATTTTTTTTTGCCTTCTTTGATCACAATACATTCATATTATACGTTAGCACTGCTTTGAGATGCTCTGTGGGCCATGTGTTCTGCTTTGAGTTTGCCAGTGTACAAAATAGACTTGTTGCTGCCCTAACTGGAAGCAAGAGGGGAAGAAAAGCAAAATAAAGACACACCCCCTCCCACCCCCACGAGGTTGTGTCGCAGTGTTGGGAGACTAGACTCTGCTGGGTCCAGCTGGCTGATCTTGTACCTCCCTGAGGGATGACCCAACACTTATGGTGGCTGCGGCGAGCTTTTCGGTGAAACTGTTGTCTTTGAGTCATCTGTGACTCCATGAGTAACCCCCACCTATACTCCTGTGAACAACATCAGGGCACTTGGTGATTCACTGCTTCGGTCTGTCCAAGACAAGGCATAAAACAGGGCTCTTGCGGTAAGCACGCTGAGTCACATTGAGGACATAGGTGTAAAGGGGGGCTGTCCCAGTCAAACTGTAGAACATGTATGGTCACTCTAGGTGTAGTCTGGTTTGTTTTTGTTTTGTTTTTTTGTGAAACAACATGATTCACTAATGCGTGGAGAGCCTTGTCTATGTGTGGGAGAGAAGGCTGTAATGAAACATTGACTTCGGCTTCCAGATAAAGATGGGGAAACCAGGGGTCATCTATTCTGACCTCTTCATGTGTAAGTAACACAGGTGAGTAATTTGGGGCTAGAGAGCCTGTGACGTTCTAGTCTCACTGTGTATGTTGAGGAAAGAGGTGGGCCTGAAACCTTGGATTCTTTCCTTTCCTTTTCTAGCATTCTAACCCATGTTTTCAAATGCATCTAGAAAGTACAAGGATAAGCGTCCTCAAATTGTTAACCTTTAAGTATCTGGACTTAAGAAAATAACTAATTCTCATTTTTTTTTGAGGTGTAATGAATGGCAGGTATCTCTGGTAGCATTAAGAGTGGGGACAGCCTTACCAGGCCACAGAGGAAGACAATGCAGCCAGTCCTGGTGAGACCTGTTAGGCTAGGGTCATATGGAAAGGGAGAAGGACCTCCCCTATCAGTGGACTGAGGAAGGGGAATGGGAGGAGAAGAGGGAGGAGGATGGAATTGAGAGGGAGTGAGGGAGGGGGCTACAGCATGGATATAAAGTGAGTAAACTGTAAGAAATAATTTTTTTAAAGTGCACTGCCTCCCTAGTGCTAGAATTAAAAAAATGTGCCATCTCTCCTGACCTTCTTTTCTCTTCTCTTCTCTTCTCTTCTCTTCTCTTCTCTTCTCTTCTCTTCTCTTCTCTTCTCTTCTCTTCTCTTCTCTTTTCTTTCCTTTCCTTTCCTTTCCTTCTTTTTTCTTTTATTCCTCTCTCATATACTACATCTTGACTGCAGCTTTCCCTTCCTCTTCTCCTCTTCTCTCCTCTCACTCTCCCACTCCCACTGTCCCTCTCCCTCAAATCTACACCTGCTCTTTTTACCTTTAGAAAAGGGCAGGGTTCCCAGAGATATCAACCAAACATGTTATATAAAGTTGCAATAAGACTAGGCTCATCCCCTCCTATTAAGGCTAGACAAGGCAACCAAGTGGGAGGAAAAGGGTCCCAAAAGCAGGCAAAAGAATCAGAGACAGCCCCTGCCCACTATTAGGATCCCCACAAGACTACCAAGCAACACAACAGTAACATATATGCAGAGGATGGAGCACAGACCCATGCAGGCTCTGTGACTGTCAGTTCAGTCTCTGTGGGCCCTTATGAGCCCAGATTGGTTGGTTCTGTGGGTTTTATGTGGCTCCTGCAATCCTTCCTCCTCATCTTCTGTAGGATTCCCTGAGCTGTGTCTAATGTTTGGCTGTGAGACCCATTTCTTTTATGGCTCCAGTAGAACCTAGGGTGGAATAAACTGCTCCCTTCATAGTCAAGAAGCCAAAGAGGAAAAAGAAGGGAATGGGCCACAGGTTCCCTCCAGAACATGCTGCCAATGACCTCAGGGCCTCTCACTATTTCCCACCTCCTAAAGGTTCTACTGCTTCCCAGAGGCTCCAACCTGGAAACCAAGCCTTTGCCACGTAAGTGTTGGGCAGCAATGGATGTTCAAATACTCGTAGCAAGGAGACTGTGGATATAAACACGGAATATTCTCTGGCGCACATTTGAGGGTCTTTGTGTAACTGCTTCCTGAATTCTATAGGCTGGAATGCAGTCATCTGACTTCAATTAAAATACGAGGGAGGCTGGGAAATACAATGTGTGTGCGTGTGTGTGTGTGTGTGTGTGTGTGTGTGTGTGTGTCCTGCAATAGGAAATACTGTGGTGACCACATAGCATTTTTCACTTTTTGAGAATTATGCATGAAGAGTTGGCCTTACCAGCTATACTGGAAACTCTTTAATAAGGCTGAATACTTACAATAAAGAATATCTCACTGTATTTTCAATAGGAGACCATGAGCATGCTTGAGCTTCTGTAGTAAAATATGAGGGTATCGATGAATTAAATACCAAACATTTATTCTCTCTTGTGCTAGTGTGCTTGGCTTCCAGGAGCCTGTCCTCTGTCTTGAAGACAACTGTCCTCTTGCCATACTTACAGGGTAGCAAAAGGGCTTACACTCTCGTCATGAGAACCCCTCACTCACAGCATTATGTGAACTTAGGCACCTCCAAATTCTCTACTTCTGAATCAAAGCACACTGGAATGAGAACGTCAGCATATGAGTTTGAAAAAGAGGTAAACACTTCATAAGATGTTTTCTTTTATTTTATGCACATCCACAGGATAGTCATGATTTGAAATGTGCATCCTTGGGCTCTGGCCTTCCTGTGATTCTGAGAATTGGAACTTGTACTCATGTGGCTTTTTGATTCATCAGTTCCCTGAACTGTCTATCTTGAAAGGTCTTCAAAGAGTCATCAGGGAGGAGTTGATGTAAACATGGTGATTTTCATGACACGGGCAGAGAAAAAGAGAATTGGCTGTTCTTCTCTTCCTCCAGTATCTTCTAAGTCCAAAACAATTTTTCTAGAAATACCATACAATGGTGACCAATAATTTGTGCATTTTCTGAACAATCCTCATGAAATTTTCTTCCTTAGATATCTGTATTACTTTTGTGCCTTTTGTTTAACAATTTAAGTAATTCTGTGTAGAAAGGGAAACAATTCATATACATGACTATGATAAGGGTAACTGATCTAGGAGACATAGAAACTTTATGGAGTGGGAGTAATACTTGCACAGAGACCTGTTGGGTGCATTTATTATACTTTTAACCGTTGTGACCAAATATCCAACAATAACAACTTAGGGAAGGAAGGATTTATTGTGGCTAATTACTGGAAGAAGGCATGGCAGCAGGAGGTTGCATCTTCCCCCAGGGAGCAGAGAGATGAATGTTGGTATCCATGGTTTCTTCCCTATTTATTCAGTTTAGGATTTCTGGCCCATGAGATGGTACCACCTACATTCAAGGTGGGTCTTCACTATTCAATTAAACTTTCCTAGAAATTCCCTGAGTGGCATACCCATAAGTGCTATCTCCTGATGATTCCAACTGTCATCGACTTGGCACTAAGGCTTAGTCATTGCAGCAGATAATTTGGAAATGAGGAAATAATTTATGATGGTGATAATAGCATTTATTGAGCCTTTGCTATGTTCTGAGCCATATACTATGTAGTTTTATGCATTTTAAGTATTTCTCATAATCACCATGGCCTAATTATTAACCTTTTTGTTCATAGACGTAGTTGGAGGAAGAAAGGTACATTTTACAATAAAAAGGAGGAAATGATTAGTTCCTGTGGTTGGAAAGAACATAGTTCATAAGTCATTTGAGGAACTGAAGGGAAGTATCTGGAATCATACTGTGTAAAATGCTAGATGAAAAATTGTTTGCTACCCATCAAACAATGATTATATTGACTGGGAAGGGAGGAAAAACATGGACATTTGTGCTTATATGTCAAATACAACTGTGTAGAAATGTATTAATATATGTGCTGCTCAACTTTAACCGTGAAGTTGGTATATCCTAGAAGCACCTGCAAAGAGAGTCTTCATGGGAAATTATTAGATCAAATCAAGTTGATAAGTTGTGCATTATCTTGATTTTTAGTTGACATAGAAAGATCCAGCCCACTGTGGGTGAAACCAGTCCCTAGGCTAGTCCCTGAATGAAGAAAACGAGCAGGAAAACAAGGATGTGTTCTTGTTTGTGGATATGGTACCTTAAATTACAGCCTCAACTTCTCCAAATTTATAGAATATAACCTGAAATGTAAGCCAAAACACATAAACCTTTTCCTTCCCTAGTTGCTTTTGGTCAGTCAGGGTATTGTTTTTTTAAATCACAGCAATATAAATGAAACTAGGATGTAATGTAACATGAAGTTATGAAGAATTTAATTTAGAAAATTTTGTGTACAGATTTCTCACAACATTACTACAGTCCCTAGAGAAATATAGGTTTGGGAAATATCTGTTATGGCTAGAGTTTTCTAGTACCGTTCTTCATTAGAAGGGGTAAGAGCAATGGTGGTGTTACAAAGATCAGAGTTGGAAGCGGAATACTTCCACTTGACTTAAATCTGCACTGTGGATGGAAGAAGAGAACAATTTAGTATAATGTGATGGGTCATAGCACATCTAGTTTGGTATTTTCATGGGGAAGCAATAGGAAAGTTTTGTTTTCCCCATCAGTTTTTAGAATATAGTCCACTGTATTTGAAGTTAGAGTTTAAGTCTTCGCACCAGAAAGCAAGTTTCTTGCTATCCACTTGACCAAAGAAATGTTCTGGCATTTCTTAACTTCATAGACTTAAAAGCTAAGATTTCTACATGTATAATTACCTATGCAGGACATGCCTGAAGATGACGCATGTCAGTATTGCAGACAAATCCATCACATGGCAAATATTAGGCTAGATTCTGGGGAAGCCATAATGTGCTCATGAAGCAAGGTTCATGGCATTGTGCCCATGAGATTCACACTTGGAATTATAGACTTAGTTGGATTATAGAAAATAATCCCAAAGGCAAATATAGAAGTGGAAATTTTACTGACTACTAAGAAGAAAAAGAATGAGATGATGGGAAACAGAAAGCCAAGTGAGTCTCTTTAGACTGAGTGATGTTCTAGGTAGCTGTTTATGCCAGTTTCTTTCTTTCACCCCTCCTTAACCCTGGGTGCCTGATCAATGTGGGACTCCCTGAAGATCTCTCCACTCTCTGCCATAAATTTGCTATCCAGATGGGAGTAGAGTCGGGCTGAGTATTGTTTATCAGATCCCTATAACATCTTCTGCTTGAGTGAAATGCTGTACTGGATGACACAAATTTGTTTTTTAGACAGGTTATCACTATATATCTCTGTATGCCTGAATTTCACTATGTAGATCAGGCTAACCTCAAACTCACTGAGTTCAGAATGTTTCTGCCTCTCAACTGCTAGGACTAAAGGCACACCACTATGTCCAGCCTGCTGCTGACATTTTGAGGTGTCCCTCTGTTTGCACTTTTCCTGTTTAGGTTCTTAGGTATAGTCCATTCCTCCTGCTTCAGGCTTCCTCCTGTTGTCACTGCCATGGGCAACTGCATTGTCCCTGTCTCTCCTTAGTGTCTCTAACCTTCATTTATACTCCTGTTTATAGCCCTTATGAACATTTTACCCCATTGGTCTACACCTGGTTCCTGACATTACCCAGATGGATTTATACTTCAAAGAGACTTTTGAGGATGTGGCTTTTTGTATTGAAACCTGAAATGTCAGAAATTGTAGATCATGTATATAATGTGAGGAAGTGAATTTTAGAAATGAGTAAAAATGTGTGTGATGGTCTTAAAGCCCGACAACTTTATATGTTTGTGGGACATATCAGGGAGTGATAAATGCATAGGGACAGAGAGGAGGTAGTGCTGGATGAGACTAAGAAATGGACAGTGACATTGCAAAGAGTACAATTTTAGTCTGAGTAAATGATATTAAAAAATGTAGAAAGGATGGTGTCATGATCAGGCTGAATTCATCATCCTAATAATTGAAGTGCTCAAAGTCACCAAAAACACTAATCGTATGCCAGGATCTATGCAGAGTACTGGGGAGGGAAAGACATTTACACAGGTGGTAAAGGCCTAGCCCTTCCATGTAGCAGAATCCTGGGACTGTAGGGAGATAGATGAATACGATGCTAACCGGAGACAAAGTGCAAGCAATGTAGAACAACCACAGCTGGGATGAGAAGGGAGGATTTGGTCAAGACGGCGGCACTTGTCTGGGACCTTGTCACATAGATGGGTTTAAGCTAATGACAATGTGAACAAAAGAGTCCAGAGAGAGGAGAGCTGGGTTGTTGATTGCCAATCAAAGCAGCTGGTGGGTATACCAAAGAGACAAGAAATACGTTTTCTTCATCAGAAAGTTTTGCCATGGGCTACTTGGAATCTATAGAAAGCTTGCTAGAGGAGTTGTGAGATAAAGAGATGGACAAACTAACATGAGATAAAGCAGACCACTTATTTGATAATTACATGGCAAGGTGTTGGGGCTTTTTATGCTAAATGGGCAGTGGCAGGACATGAAACCATTTGTTTTCACTTAAAATTACATTTATTTACTTACTTTTGACAGCTTCATAGACGAGTACATCTTTGACGTCATTTTCACCCAACATCCTCTCTTCAAAATCCGCATCTCCCTACTCTCTTTCTCTCACTTTGCAATAACTTCTTCTTCTTTAGTTATTATTGTTACATATGTATGGATACATACGTACAACCTACTGATTCTACTTGGTGTTTGTCATATGAATGTATGTATTTCTATCTGTTAATTTAGGAATAGATAAGGGGACTGAATCTCCCCCTCTTAGCAGCTATTGGTTGCCTGTAGCTCTTCATGTAGTGGCCGTATCCCATGAGAATTCCATAGTCTTCTGTTGGGATTTCAACTGGTATTATCATTGGGTCTTACTTAGTCTACTATATTTTTAAGATTTCTTGGGTCTAACTTTCTGTCATTTATAGAAGATGGTATCCTGTAGCAGATGCTCTGGTCCTTTGGCTCTTACAATTTATCCACCCATTTATTACCCCAAATAGCATAATTTCATTTAAATTATATATGTGTATATGTGTATGTATATGTATATATGGACACACATATGCATGTATACATTTATTTATTTTTAGGTAGGGTTTCATATATATATAACATATATGCATACATATATGTACACATATACATTACATGTATATTTAACACATGCTTCCCTGTGGCTTCTTCAGTCATGCTTAGTGTTC